>NC_086158.1:74543315-74878940 GCF_035149785.1 Candoia aspera | reverse complement strand
TTACCCTCCATTCCAATGTTCTTTTCATTGTTCCTTGCAAACAATGCTGAGACATATGATGGATTTTCAGGGATAGAGGGAGCCCATCTAAAACATATATGACATCAGGGGGCTTACTGTGCCAACATCATTTGAACCATTTCTGTGATCTCCTCTGTTTCAAACTCTCTCTCTCTCTCTCTAATACAACTTATTTCTAAGAATAAGCTCATTTGCCTCACACTACAGTACTGGGATACCATCACATTTTACAAAATCATCATCATCATCATCATCATCATCAAAGCCTTCATTTATTACAGGCTTTTTAATTTGCTAGGAAGAAAGAACATTTCTGGATGAAAAGCCTGTAATTTCTCCCTCCCTCCCTGTATTGGAGAAAAAAAAAGATCAACCATGCAGCAGACTTAGCAAAATCTGTTTTAGGCAAAGGGGGAGATTTAGCACATGTGTCATCTTTTGCTGTGATTGTTTGCCTCACCAGCCAACAATTCTTCACCTCTTTGATCCAGGTCTCCAGTTACCAAATAAACTATGGTTCCATTTGTCCAACTTTCTTGCTTGGCCTGAGTGTCTCTGCCCACTGGCCCTGAGGAAGTGGGTCTAATCTTGGCCAGTCTTGCACAGCACAACAGCATCGAACTGAGTACCATGGAAAACCCACAAAGCAGGAAAGATGCAGTGTAGTTGCCAGTTGTATCCACAAGCCAACCTGTAGGTAACACAGAAGACTGGTTCACATATTTGGACTAGTTCACACAATTCTGCAAATCAGGGTTTACTGACAATCAGCTGGGTTTATACAATGTGGCATGAATCATGGTGTACAAGTGAGAGTGGCTAGGATGTCTTTCTTTCTGAAACCTAGCAAAGTATATGAACCCAGCCGGCAGCTCTTGAAAACAGTTTCATTTCCATTACTCCTGCAACGAAACGCCATCCCAAGGTATTAAGTGACACATCCATCCAAATTCAAAGGCTGTGGTAAGTTAGTGACACATCCATTCGGTGGCCCTGACAGTGTTACGCTTTAAGAAGGCACTGAAGATGGATGTTCCTTTGGGGATTGGGGCCAGGATGTTGATGAGCTTGTCCTGTGAGATGTGGGGGACTCCCCCAAAATGTATGTCATCTTGTTGTGACTTTTGTTTTCTTTCATGGGACTGATTATATTCTACTTTTATTGCTGTCCACCCATTTTTGCAAGTTGGGTGGCCATATAAAGCCCTTAAACGAATGAATGGATCATCTCCCTGCAGCATCAAAACATTTCACTTCTCCACTTCACCATGTCCAGATTTCTCCCCATTCCAGGGGCAAACTCTCCCTGGAGGTCAGGAGGGAACAGACCTTCTACTGCAGAGGCAAAAGGTTTATCTTAAAGGGGCACTGGCCCTTCCATTTAAAAAATAAGGTGGTCCAACAGCTGTTTATTCTCCTGCCCTGTTTTTATTAGTCTCTAATTTTTTAGAAATTGAGGCCAAATTGCTCAGCAGATGCTCTGTGATGATGTGTATGTGAAAAAAATCATCATCCTCCCTGGTGTCCATGTGTGTGTGGGCAGAATGGTGGACACAGCATTGCGATGCAGACCCCAGTCCTTTTGAAGATCTGCTTGTCCCAAGGGGCAGAGCTTCCATCACAATGTCTGTCCACCATCTTGCTGCTTTTGTTCTCACCCCCTCCACAGCCTCTGTGGACCATTCTCATTGATTTGAAGGGGAAACAGTCCTGTGAGAACTACAAATCCCAGCATCCCTCACCATGTGGGCTGTGCACAACCAGGAACGCTCTTCCTGAGAATTGGCGACCAGTACCTGAAAGTCTGCTGATTCTCCCCTGTGTCTACTTGCTCTCTTATACAACACAAGCAGGAATTAAGCCAGTCTGCTGAATCAGCATGATTTAAGTGTGATGCGTAATTCTGATTGTCTTGGCAGAGTTTCAGTGCCTTGGCACAAACGTTTAATTTCTTTACATTAAGACCGACTTGGCTGGTAGATTGGGATACTGAAGTAGATAAGCTTTTCTGCTTTAACAAGACACATTGTGTTTGTGGAATGAAGTAATTTGTTTGCTGCAGATCAGCAATCTTAGAGGAGAGGTAATGAGCAATCAGAAGGAGAGAAGAAGAGGAGATCTGGAAGAAATTCTTTCTTGTGGGCAGTAGGTTGTGAGGTGCTAAACAGCTGGCAAACCTGAAGTCTTGTTCCAAGCACTGCTTCTCATTGGCTCATGTGCTGATCCAAAACTCCCCATCATATCTCGAAAGGTTCTCTGTGATCTCTTGGTAAAAGGTTTAGTGCATCCCGCATGTCTTCTGATGGGCAATAGCTCAGCGAGTCCCTTTTCTTGAGCTTCTCAAACACAGTGATATTTTGTGTCCATGTGCTTTTGTTCTGGAAGCAGTCTTCTCCATCTGATTGACTTCCAACAACACTATTGGCTTTGGTTCATCAATCCCAAAGTCCATTAATGCAGCCTCACATTCTTTGAAACACTTGTTCTGCATATACATATATTCTCCACTGAAGCAGAACTGACTTCTTTCTACTTGCCAACTGATCCCCCATTTCTCTACAGGAACTCTGTTCACTTGTGGATTTACCACCTGTTCCCTGTCCATGATACCAGTCTGGGGTGTTGTTGGCTGGCAGTTTGAGATCTAGGTGGACAGATCAATAATTTATAATATAACTGCCCCAGGCTCTTGAGTGCAATCCAATCCCATTTGTTTGGCATGATCACCTTCCTACACTGGATTCCAACTGATGTGGCAATTTTGAGCCCTGGTCATTTTGGTATGCACAGGAGCTTAAACCTGTGGTTCTTATGGAGTGCTTTCCTTTTCTCTTCTGCAGCATTTCTCCATTCCTTAGATTCAGAAGATGACATGTCTTCCCATTACAGGGCTCTTGCATCTGTTTCCTCTTGGCAAGATAGGAAAGCCTTCTAGGTTGATCCCCTTTGTTGAATCTCTGAATGCTAGCAGCATTCTGTTTCCCCTTCTGGCTCTGACTTGCTATCAAACTCAAGGCACAGATCAAAAACTCCCTTGACGCCTATGCTCTTGACTCACTGCTCATCTGGACGTGTGGAACAAGATCTGACATTTCAAGGTTATTGTGTTTTTCCCTCTCATCAAAATAAGCAATGCTGCATATTTGAATAATTTGTGTGAAGAGATCTATAATCCTTGCCTATAGCAAATATTTAACCAGCACTCCATCCTCACATGTGCAATTCAGTTTAGTTCTCTTCTTTTTGGCACATCGGCAAAACCTTAGAACCAAACATTCTCATGTACCATAACCTAGGCTGGACTTTCTTCCATGCCATAGTTTATATGACAGTATCTTTGTGCCCTGGACTGAGAGTCTCTTTTGCAGCTAGATAGCCTTCAAAAGAGAAACCTCTTTTGCTTCTCTCTGGGATTTATTTGCCAGTTCTGCATCCTGCACTTCATAATTTCTATTAAGACAGTAATTTTTATCATTGCCATGAATTCTGTTCTGGAAAATAGGGCACTGTAGCCCTTTGTTCTTTCAAGTACTTTTGCATTTGATTTGCCATATATTCACCTCCATTATCTGTGCACACAATTTGGGACTTTCTGGTAAATTTGTTGCACACCAAAGACACATATACTGTACTTTGAAGTTCTCCAGGACCTGACTCTTGTCACCAAGTAAGTAGTGAAATATAATAATTTGTAAAAGACAATATGTATCTGTTTCTACCTGGTGTAATTACTTGCATAAACTCTGTGGACCTGCACTAGGGGCTGGGATATTCTTTTCTGTTCTCTCTTACAAGTTGTCATATTTGCTGCTGACCACTAGAAGGCATATAACTGGTTTCATCCTTGTATTGGGACTTGTCAGGCATAAGTAACCTTCCTTCCTTCCTTCCTTCCTTCCTTCCTTCCTTCCTTCCTTCCTTCCTTCCTTCCTTCCTTCCATCCATCCATCCATCCATCCATCCATCCATCCATCCATCCTTCCATCCATCCATCCATCCATCCATCCATCCATCCATCCATCCATCCATCTTGAATTAGATCTTATGTATTTTATGTTCAACAGGCCTTGATGACTATATTGCAACGCATTTAGCCTTAGAGCTATCTTTGGCCTACCTGTCAGTAGCTTGTAGGAATGGAAGTCTATAGATACTATGGAGATACACCTTCCTTTTTTCTTGTTTGCACTCTTAAACTATAGCTATCTATAAACAAGCCCTACTTACAGGGGAGGTTTTGAGCCTTCTAATATGAGGCTCATACAAAACTAGCAGTTATAAGCTCTCTAGTTTGAGAGTACAAATGGACAAGAAGAAAAAAGGACAGCATATTTCTATGGCATTTTTTTCTCTCTAGAAATAAAGGCCAAGTTACATTTCTTTTATACAGCAGGGGCACATTTGCTAAGCTGCACATGGCAGCATTCTGAGTTCTCTAATTTTTGAACAGTCTCTGGATTCCTATGCCCCATCCTTTTGTGCTACAGGCTTACATTCTTCCAGTGACTGCATTCTTTCACTGCTCTGGTCTTAATCTGTGTATAAATTTATTTTCTGAGATGGTGTCTTTTGTAAATAATTCTCCATTTTGAGTCACATAACAATGGCCGCCTAAAATTTTACATCTCTCCTATGATGAACACCATAGTGTTTTGCTGGGTCTTCACATATCCATGAATCTATGGAGACACCCAAACTGTTTGTGTTAACTCTGCGCTAAGGTTTGATGATAAGGAATTGGAAATAGAAGATGGCTTAAATTCTCATAGAACATGGGGCTCACAGGAGATGATGGAGTAGAAGATGTGGAGTTAGGAAAGAGGGAAGCCTTAAAAAACCCAGGGGTTTGTTGGGAAGAGAAAGCTTGCATATAAAGATGATGGCTGGCAGATGAAATGGCTGAAATGGATTTAGACAGCATTAGCGGTGGTTGAAGATAGATGTTCTAATCCAGAAAAGACATGGCTAGTGATCCTAAAATGGATTTGGGAGTGTTTGTACTGCTAAAAGCTCATTAGTACCTGAATGATCACAACTCCATAAAGGTTCAAGGGTGAGACCAGAGAAGATGACATTCCAGAGGGCCTTCAAGACCTGGCTCTTCTCCCAGGTTCTGGGTTAGAGTGGTTAGAGCCCCTGCTGGGTGCACAGTATTTGTTGTATGTGTTGACTGGTCCACGATCTGTTTTCTGTAGATGGTTATTTTTATTATGCCTTGTATTGTGAGCCGCCCAGAGTCAGTCTGGAGTTGGGCAGTGCCTAAATTGAACAAATAAATCAATAAATTGCCAAAGAGGAGCAGTGTTGTGGGGCCAATGATGAACCAATGTAAGTGCCACCATGGAGATCTGCCAAAATGTAAATGGAAGAAAGAGGATCACCAGCTGGATTCAGACCAACTGCCAATTCATCTGATTGATTTAAATTCCTAGCTAAAATAAGCATTATATACAGTATCAAAGGAAGCACATTATATAATTGGTAAAGACCTTGACTTTTCTACCAAACATATTGCTGAACCAAAAATTGAAGGTAAAGCCTGATAGGTAAAATGCCTCTTATTCATCTTGGAGATCTGATCCCATTAGTTTATTTACACAGAAAACTCTTTCTGAAATTGATATATAGAAGGCATTAGAATGCATGTGTTTATATTCAGATGACCTAATATTAATCAAGCCATTCTTTGAGAGAAATAAATCATTCATATACTTAATAAATATAATCTTATATAAAATAAAAACATGGACCTGGACCTAATTTTTAAAAATGTAATGTTAGCTTTGTGTCCACTCTATCCATTATCAGTGTGTATTAGTTACAACTGGAATGGAAAGAAGAACTGGGTGAAGCCATATTCCACAGGTGTATATAAACAGGTCTGTATGTTATTCTGATTCACTCCTCCATACTGACCTGCAACAGGTGGGCTGATCAGGTAAGGGACTGCATGAAGGAAGTAGACCATTCCAAGGGCAGAGGATAAGGAAGCGGTCCCCACAACATCTGCTGTCACCACTGGGATTAGAGTGATGTAGGCTCCATCAAAGTAGCCAAAGGTGAAAGAGAAAGGGAGGAGGAGTGGAAAGCTTTGGAGAACTGGAAGGAACAGGCAACAGAGACCATCCATTGCCACTGCAAAGAGGTAGCAGAGGTAACGATGCTCCTTCAAACACCTGGGAGGGGATGGTCAAGAAAAGAAAGAAGGAGAGAGTTAGTTATGATAAGATCCTCTTTCTCCAAGGGGGTGGGGTGGGGGGAAGGCTCCTGGTTGGTCTTGTGGTACCACCTCTCATTCTTGTTTCCCATCTTTGGACTTTGAGCCTCTACAGATTTTTTCTCCTTGCAGACTGGCTATCACTTCATCCAAATAAAAAGCAACAACTGCTTTCCAGGTTCTATGCTGAAGCTAAACTGTAGTGTCTATTTTTAGAAATTAAAAATTATTTTTATTATTTTTATTTATTTCCTATCCTGCCTTTATTATTTTTAGAAATAACTCAAGGCGGCGAACATACCTAATACTCCTTCCTTCTCCTATTTTCCCCACAACAGCAACCCTGTGAGGGGGGTTGGGCTGAGAGAGGGGGACCGGCCCAAGTTCACCTGCCGGCTTTTATCCACTTGCTTTATCCCTTTCTGGGAATCCAGTTCAAGTTGGTTTGGGAAACTTTTTTCAGACCGGTAGCTTGTGGAAATGCTACCACTCTTCCAGAAAAGCTGATGGAAAAATTATATCCCTTTCCTGTCCTGCCCACTTTCCTCCCTGGTTGCTGCTTGATTTTACATTTTTCCTTTATGAATGTAATGGGTTTGGTTGTAGTTATTTAGGTATGGCATTCCCAAATCTGGAACATGCCCAATTTGCCTTGGGTTGGCACTTTTCAGAATTCCTACTGTCAGTGCTGACTAGGAATATTACATGTATTCTCATACCATATCAGGAGGACACCAGGCTGGGGGAGGCTGAACCAAAATGTTTGGTATCCCATTTTTCAGCTCAAAAAGGCTCCAAGAGATTGCAAAATGGTTTAAAAGAACCAAAGTATTCTAGCAATTACTATCTACAGGTCTGAAAAGTCTAGGCTCATAAAAATCCTAGCACTATCAAGACCCTTGTGACCATCCTCGGGAGGGTGTTCTGAAGTCAAGGTCCCACAAGCAAACAGAGAGAAGCAACCAGGCTTATCTCTAATGCCCTGTTCTTGACTTGGACAAGCTTGGCTACTGAAGGTAAAACTGCCCCCAGTTTGCCAACTGAAGGAGGAAAAGTCATTGCAAAGGGTTGGCTTCCTTCTTCCTACTGAAGACACTCTGTTCCAACTGCCAGTTGACTCACAGCTATCGTTCAGAAGGGAAACCCACTCTGGATTCTGTCCCTGGCCAGGAAGCTGCCATTCCCTTCTTTGGCCAAGGGAACAGTTGATGTGTGGAAGAACTTCAGGGAAACTGACTCTCTTGCTCCACCTTTCAGCCTGGCTGTGGAATTGTGTGCACACACAAAGTCCACACCCATCAGAAGGTTCAAATCTTCAAAGAAAAATAATAGTATAGGAGCAAGAGAAAACTAAAAACAAAGAGGAGTTAATTGCAACATGTGGTGAGGGAGACCATCACGAATCATGCTTCTTAAAGGATAGCTTGGGCGGGGGGGGGGTGACTGGGATGAGGCATTAGTCACTTTCAAGTTGCCTGATTGATGGGTCATAGTGCAGAGATGCTTCATAGATCATTCAAACCCCAAGACTTCTCTCAGGAGATGGAAAACATTATATTAGAATGAGAGCAGCTGAGGACAGCATAGGCTGTGTCCACAGTGGCCTGAGAATAAGACAAAAGACTGCATCACAAGGGAATGTCTTCTGAAAACAGCTACTGGCATGCAAGGAGAACATCCAGGTGCTTATTGTCTTGCACCATATCCTTCTTCCACATGGCCCTCTGACATTTACCTTCGATCCGTGAGCCATCCAAAAGTAATATTCCCAACGATGTCAATGACCCCAAGGACGGACATAAGAAAAGCTGCCTGTTGGTGGCTGACTCCGACACTTAATGCGTAAGGCACTAGGTAAACAAACAGTGGGCTGCAGCCATAAGCCATGAATAAGATGGACACTGCAAGTAACACAAAGTCTGGCATCAGTACAAAGTTGTACTCCTGCTGGGAGCAGTGGCAGACACACTTGTGAGACCACATTTTGATCGCAGGTGAACAGAAGGACCACTGTTTGAAGTCCGGCTTTTGTGCTTCCAGCTCAAACTCTTGCTCAGAGAATTCCAGCATGTTCTTGTGGTCCTCTTTTCCTGCAATTGGCCTCATTAAGGCACCACAGACACAGAGATTCAAAACAAAACCACCCAGGATGAGTAAGGCGCCACGCCAGGAAAAGTGCTCAATGAGAAGCTGGACCACGGGAGCAAGGATGAAGGTCCCAATGCCGCAGCCTGACATGGCGATTCCATATGCCAGGGCTTTCCTCTTGTGAAAATAGCTGCCCACCATTGCTATGGCTGGGGAGTATGAAAGGGCAAACCCCAGTCCTGGAAAGACAACATCACACACGTACACAACAAGCAAAAGATAAATTAACAGCAGCAATCAAGAGGGGATGAGTAGTGAAACACTGTATGAATCTGCATTACAAGGAAGAGGATGGGATATGATCAGCAAACCACATTTTGCAGGTGCCATACAAAGGACCTTAGCTTAAACTTGTGACCTGTATATACAGCAGAATGAAAAGCTCAGCCATGGTTGTGGGTGCCCTGATTCATGGCAGTTTCATAGGGTTGGTTGGTTGGTTTGCTTTCATAAATTTCCCTTCCTGTTTTGCATTAATCTGCCTTTTAATATATCTGTATGACAACTGGGTTGAAATACAAAGACTGATCTAGTATATATTTTTCCCAGCATTACTCTTAAGAACCAGCATGGAGGCAACAGGTTCTCCTGTTCCTCTACTGCACCTAAGGATAAAAGCCCTATTTATATATCACAGTCAATACCTACTATTCCACATATCTTCTATTAATTTGTTTACCTAAGATACCAATCCTTAATATTTCTAAAGCTTTGAGTTCCACAGATAGTTTATTTCTCATAATAAATTCCATTAAGGAAACCTCTATGGATATTTTATAATGCCATCAATAAAAAGAACAGTTGTATTTAAAGACAACACTTCCAACAAAGGTTGATGTGGAAGTGTTGGCCCAACACACCAAACATCCATCATAACACTGGATTTTTGTTCCTTGCACAAACAAGTCCTTGGCAGCATTTCAGTGCAATATTTCTGCAAAACTGTTATTATATGGCAGGGGTCTAAGCAGTAACTCACATCACTATAGCTACAATGCAGGCTTTAATAAGTGAGCAATTTTAGCATAAACATTTCTATGTCTCATTTTGATCTAGGAGAGAACAATGGGATGCTTTTGTTTTGTTTTTAAAAGGAATGACTCAATTCATTGGGAATGAGACTCTGGGCAACACAATCAGCAAAGGATGCTAATTCTGCATGTAAAAATAGTCAATTAACCGTTAAATGTTAAGCCTTCACATACACCCAGATAAAAAACAGCAAACCTAAATTTTGAATTCTGGAATTAAGATTTCACCACCACTCAAATGTGAGTGGTTTTCCAGATCTAACTTTAGTTCTATTCCATTTTTCTTTATGTTCCTTTGCTGGTTTTGTTCAAAGTGATCTACAAAATATCTTTTTCCTTCTTCCTTTAAACAGTTTCTTGGATGTCAAGTCAAATCTCTTTATTTTGGCAATCAACCAGCAAAACAAAGCTTTGAAGAGTAAAATTACAACTGTCCCATTAAAGTAATAGCGTAATACTATAAGAATTGACTAAAGTTTTTGATCACTAGGAGAAATGATAAAAACATAATACTAATACAACTAAATTGTGTAAGTTTAAGATTTTAAACACGGAAGATAATTTTCTTGGATATAACTCCCACCGGATGGCTTTGTACAAACATCCTCTCTTCCTCAGTTCCCAAACTATAACAGGGCAATTATAGTAGCCTATTTCCAATATATAAATAAGAAATGTACTCAAGTTGCAATCCTAAACAAATAAATTCAAGAGTAAATTCCACTGAATGCATTGTGATTGTCTCCTAAGCTAATGCATAGCAGCTGCACTATAAGATCACACTCACATGCACTATATACTGCAGAAAATAGAACAGCAGCTCCCACTAATGTGTGCACTATCATATCAGTGCCAGTAATAATAATACCTGTAAGAATGCCCAAGGAAAGGTAAAGATGCTCCAAAGTTGTGGCAAAGGAACTCAAGATAAAACCAGCAGATGCAAGAAGTCCTCCAAGCATGATACCCACTTGACTAGAGACATGATTGCTGATAAAACTCCCAAGAGGAGCTTGAAAGGAAAAGAAATGCAGCAAGAAGTGAGCACACCTTTGTACCAGAAAGTATGCTTTCATTTAAAGCCATGCCAAACCTTCAACTATTTTAATTGTTCCCTTTACATTCTGATGGATTTTTTAAACAAATTTTCTTTTTTCATTTTGTTCCTCCAAAGGAGAATATTTTTTTTATGAAATTCTGATGGGGGGAGGAATATGATGCTTATGTTTAAGGTAAAATAAATAGAAAAAAAAGAGCATCTTTCAGAAGGGAAGTTTAATTTCAGGGGATTGGAGGACACTGGCAAAGGTTTAGTTTCACATAGGCAAAGTCACCCACAGAAACCTACAGCAGTAGAGTATAATAGTTATATGGATGGGCTCTAACTGAGGAGACCCAGATTCAGGTTCTCCCACAGCTATGCAGCTCATTGGGTGATTCTGAACCAATCACTCTTCATTTAATGTAGAAATAAACAAAAAATAGACTGGGCGAGGAGTTATAGGTTCACAAAACTGAGGTCCTGGAGGCCAGACAAGTTCTAACTTCAATCAATAAAGCAAATAGGTTCTTCTAAGTTCCACAATAACTCACTCTGTATCAGCCTTCTCCAACCTGGTTTTTTCAGATGCATTAGGGCTGCAATTCCCCAAATTCCCAGTTCACAATTCTGGGAGTTGAAGTCCCAACAAATCTGGAGGGCACCAAATTAGGAAAGCTGAATTAGACAAAATCAAGGACTGTGTCCATTTGGTTCTACTTATTTGGAACTAAGCATAAGGAGGATATGGATAAGAGCACAGCAGAAACGTGCTTTGCTAGATGGAGGACTGCATCTTAAAAGTAGCTCATCATTTGCCACTGTAATATATAAATACTTACCACATAACATAGTAGCACAGTCTACAATGGAATGGATCCAAGCTGTCCGGGCATAATCTTGTGCAAAGTAAGTCTGGAACTCCACAAAAAAAATTGAGATACATCTGGGGAAATTTAAAAAAAAACGTGACATTGGATGCAATCATAAACCTTTCAGACAAATACCACCACAGTGAAAGATTAAATGGAAACTGACCAAAGACCTACTAATTCCATGATTAAGCCAAAATCTCTAAAAAGATGTTTATGTTCAAAGATGTGGAGATGCTCTCTTCAACATGCCAATGTCAACCATCATACCGAGGTATCAACCAACATACCGAGGTAATAGCAGCAATGAACTACCTCTAAATGCAATTATTTTCACACAGATTGAACCATATCAACCATCATACCGAGGTAATAGCAGCAATGAACTACCTCTAAATGCAATTATCTTCACACAGATTGAACAAGCACATGTAAATTTAAGAGCAACAGATTCCAGCCCTCTAATATACTTGAGTAGAAAACATCTGGACAGAAGCTTTGCAAAAACAGTTTTTAAGCAGTGTCATGAATGTGGACAGATTGTGAACAGAGCTTTCCTATCGCCTCCATTCAGGTTTGTTCGATCCATAAAAAATGCTTGCCTGAACGGAGCTTGCTGGTGTAATGATGATACTATGCAGTGCTAGTGGATTTCCATCATTATCAGGGAGGGCAGAGTTTGAGAGCTTTTTTTCAATGTTATGGTTATACAAAATAAATACTGTAGATGGAATCAACTGGTATGACTGAAGAGCCATGATAAGAACAGGCCAGATAAATTCAAAAGTAGACTGGGGCAATATATATTTTTATATTTTTAAGCCACCGCCCATCTCCCCCCAAAGGGGGGACTCTGGGTGGCCTACAACAAAGATAAAAACATTAAAATACTGTAATAAATATAAATACAAATATGACATAAACATAAATACAATACATGAGGAATGCAATGGCAAAGGAATTCACCTTTCTAAATTCCAGATGTGCCAGTCCTGCCATCTGACAAATTAAAGCTATGCATGTTATGGGTTGGGGAATATATTTCAAAAAAATAGCAATGGTCAGTGTTGAGATTTGATTACTGTATTTTCAATATGGGAGAAGAGGTTAAGCTCCACAGTGACAATTTCACCCTCACAACATTTCCCTGGGGTCACGTGAAAATGATTATGTCACAGTAGCCACTGTGTTCAAGTGGAGCAGAAACCAAAAAATATTGTTACCAGTACAGGAAAAATAGTTGGCAACTGAACGGCAAATCCATCAGTCCATATAATAGCTGCTTGATTCTGAAGATTGTGTACTGTTTTGGCTACAGGTACTTTTGCATTCAGAGGCAATAAGCACACCAGTATGGGTAATTACAGCTTTAATCCAAGGCAGTATGGGAAGCAAGGAAAAATAGTAGAATACAGCTTACAAAAAGTATGACCCATTTTGTATAGAAAAGGATTGTCTAAGCATTTTGTTGGAGATGTAATAAGGACAATGCTTCCTTAAAACACATGTTTTTACCATGTCCTATACTTAATAAGTTTTGGGAGAAAATAGTGGATCATATAAATGTGATGGTGTGACAAAAGCTAACATTTTCAGAGGATAATATTCTTTTGGATTACATACCTGGTATACGGAATTTGACAACAGGACATCATAAATGGATTCTCTATGCCTTTACTATGGCTAAAAGACTAATATTGCGGCATTGGAAAGATAAATGGATGGCCCCATTTACTCAATGCACTGAAGTCCTAGTTACACTTGCCATCTATCAGAGGATTGCCTATAGAGGTAGACTTTGTATGAACAAGTATAATAAAATATGGGACTCATTTATGCAAAATACAGTTAAGTTTAAAAAAAGCATGATAGTTATATAAATGTATGAGAAATACACACACACACACACGCATAATGTTTGTATGAGATAATTATATATAGAATTGTAACTCTTTACTATTGTAACAACATATTATATTTTATATATATATTTTTTCTGTTGTATTTTTTTCCACTAATTTTTAAGCATTTGTTACGTATTTTTATTTGACAGTATGAGTATTTTTGTGTTTTGTTACTATGTTAAAAGCAATACATAAATAAATAAATGGTAAGGGGCTTAGATCTGCCTAATAAAGCTTTGATTAAACTACAAGGAGAGCTGGCCTGCGGAATCATAAAGGTAAGGGGTCTTTCTACAGATACAGAAAGCACAGAAACTTGGCCTGATTTACTGGAAAAACACGTGCCAGGTACACTTCTGTTGTCTTCAGGTGTGGACCTAAAAACAGGATTTTTATCAAGTTAAATCACAGGTGGGGATTCAAAAAGTGCTCCTCTGGTTATTGTTAAATATGGCAGGGTTGTTGTTCGTGATGCGGTTCTGAGGAAAGCACGTGAGATCCCTGCATTGAGATTCAAAGAATACAAATTGCAAGAATTATTTTTGGCTCAGGTCTGGCTCAAGAGAAATCTATTTAACGTTTTTTTCTTGTTTTCTGGTATTTTTTGCCTGTCCATCTCCGACCAAATCAAGTGTTTTTAAAGGTCTTAAGCTGCATTGACATTTCTGCCTGTGCAATGACTGATCGTCGCCATCTTGGAAGGCTTACGCTGGTTATGGGAAAAGTTCTTCGTTTTGTCTTTGGCTGGCCAGCATTGCCCTCTGCTGAATCTTGTTACAAATGCTCTGATGTTAACTTTTTTTTCTTCCTGTTTCATTTACAATGGGTGGGGGGATAGAGGAGGGGGATTGAGATGGTGAACTAGATCTCTGTGGAAGTCACAGTTTTTTTTCTTGTTTATTGTTGTTGCTTTTTTTTTTTTGGTTAAGTACGTTAGTTCTATATTTTTATGTTTAGTTAAAGTTTTCTTAGTCGCTGGTAGCATTAATTTCTTAATTTTCTGTACTCATATTTTAGCTAAAAACACACTTGTAATGTTAATATTCAGGGCTTGGAGACTTAAAACACTTACCTTCCACTTTTAAAGGGCATGTGTTGTATGTATATGTGTGTGAATGTGTGTGTCTATCTAAAGATGTCTATCTGTTTAGATGTCTATCTAAAACTATTGCAATCTATAGACTATTGCAATGTGCTCTACATGGGGCTACCCTTGAAGAGTATCCGGAAGCTTCAGCTGGTCCAGAATGTGGCCGCGCGGGCAGTGATGAGTGCCCCAAGATCAGCACATGTGACATCGTTGCTGCGCAAGCTGCACTGGGTGCCAGTTTGCTTCTGGGTCCAATTCAAGGTGTTGGTTATCACCTTTAAAGCCCTACATGGCATGGGGCCAGGTTACCTGAGGGACCGCCTCACCCCTATTACATCGACCTGTCCCACCCAGTCATGCAGAGGGGGCATGCTTTGGATCCCGTCGGCAAGGGAGTTTCACTTGGTGGGATCCAGGAGGCGGGCCTTCTTGGCAGTGGCGCCCGCCCTGTGGAACATTCTGCCCCCCGAAGTGAGGCAGGCCGCTTCACTCCTGACCTTCCAGAAGGGTTTGAAAACCTGGTTCTGCCGCCTTGCCTGGGATGGGAAGGGCAACAGCTCTTCCTGGGGGTGGCTGGTGACATAGAGTTCTCCCTACCAAATGGAAATCTTCCCACTTGGATTTTATATTTATTATTTTAGTATTGCGGACACTGATTTTGTAATTTTATGTGTTGAGGTTTTTAAAGGATAATTTTATTGTAAACCACCCAGAGTCCCCCTTTTCGGGGGGAGATGGGCTGTAATAGAAATTTGAATAATAAATAAATAAATAAAAGTGGGCAGTTTTGACATTCATTTCATTGGCCTAGTTAGGGGCAGCTGCCTAGAGGATTGTCTTTCCTACTCCTGTAGAAGAATTGCAATAATTATGGAAAACTCTTTTTCTAAAGACCCGTATGTACACAACTCATGCTTAATTGAACTGTTTGTTCCTGTTCATTATGACAGAGCATTAACCAAAGTATCTGAATCTCTGAAAAACAACACAGGAATGTTTTTCTGGAACAGCCAGTTTTGCTGGAGTATGTTGACTCATTAGACTGAGCTCCCTGCTATGCCACTATCATGTTTAATACAGCTATACTGCATCACATCTGCTCCTCCGCTTCTCACTGTTTCCATCACAGTAAGCCATCTCAGCCAACAGCGCCAAATGTTGGGTTGGAGCTTTCCATTCATCTTGGCTTTGCGGGGGGGGGGGGGGGCAGGGGGAGAGCCATTTACAGATGCAGTTGTTGCAACTGTACTAGAATCAAGATAATACAAATCCATACTATGTAAGCAAATTCAGACAGGGTTCTTGCCAGCTTACTTTGAATATCACCTATCAAAATAAAAACAGCTTTCTTTAGAAGAGAAACTAAACTAACAACTGTAAGACGGAGTCTTCATTTTGCTGAATCTTTCAGATGAATAGGACCTGTCCTAACAGTCAGGAAACACGCTGAGACGAGGATTAGGTCTCTATGTTTATTGCTGCTAATTAGACAGAAAATCCTAACAAACTGAAGAAGCGTGGGAAAAACCCAGACAGATAAACCCCAAAAGCTAAGGCGGGTCTGATCTGTGTCTCTTTGAATGGCTGCTTAATTCCTCAGTACTACGCATGCGTTTTCCCACCTGGATAGGGGCCCCCTTCTGCTCGCCATCAGTACTCACAACAGGACCCTTTGCTTCCCCCCCACCCACAAGACCTCCCATTAAGTTTATAGTTGGACAAAGCCTATCACAGACATATTTTATGAAATGAGATGGTCTCCCAGGTCCCATTTTAGTGACAACTACATGCGTCTGCCTTGTCTAACTGAAAGACTGGTGGACAAGGTATAGTTTTGCTGTCCAGAGGAGATGAGCCGTTTCAGATTTCAGTTGGGGAATGGAGAGATCTGGAAGGGGTGTTAAAATAAAAAAATTCAAAAATTGAATAAAATTTATTTATATGGCCACCCAGTTTGAACATTGCACCTGTGGATAGCATGCAGTAAAGCAAAGAAGAAACACAAGAAGGTAAACAATGATGCTTGATCAAGAAAGGAATTTCTCAGGGGTATTTGCCATTAAATTGTGATGAATATATGTCAATTCGGAGAACTTTGGCAAAGAGTACTAGGCACAGTTTTCAAAGAGTTAAGATTACTCTTCTTCAACTTGTTATCATTGAGCCAGGATTTCTATCCATAATTTTAAGCCATGGGTAAATTCACACCACACCAAGCTAAAGTCAAAAAGACAATATTATAGCTTAGCTGTACAACTCTGACTGCACATAAAAAACAGGTGGTGCTTCAATCACACTGTCGTGGCTGCCATCCTGACTTGTTTGACGGCATCCTGCAAACACCCCTGGGAAGAAGGTTGCAAAATACATTTTTGGGTGGCCAAATGTCTTAAGCAGCCCTGATCAGAGACAGAACTGTTTTGAAGACCCCGAGACTGACTACAACTGTAGGGACAAACAATATCCTGTCCTCAACATACCTTGAAATTGAATACACCCAAGATTTAATCAAAATGTTGCTATTGCTTTTTAGAGCCACAAAGAACATCTTTGTCATGTACTTTGTTCTTCTAACTGTGCAGATGAGAGATTGTCATGTAGACCAGGTGAAAGCTAAGAAGAGGTCAATTGTCTATCACCATTGTAGTTGTACACAGTTCCAAAGGAGGCCACCCACCAATGGTTTCCTGAAAATAGTGGAAAACATGGTTGTTTTTCAAGGATTGGGGAGTCTTTCTTGGGGGGTGTTCCATGTTTTGATTTCACTTTGGTTTTCATTTATGTATCAAATAGGTCTTCTTATATGCTACAGAAAAAGTATCCAGCACAGAACGATGTTGGAAGTATTGTATCTAAGATCTTCTAGACTGGGGATGGGCAATCTTTTTTCTATCAAGGATCCTATTTCTGCAAAAAATGTTGGAGCCCTATTGCTTTCATAGTGACGGGCAAGCCAAATTCAGCATTTTTCTGATACTCCCCTTTTTCTTTCCCCGATACCTCCTTTGCTCTCTCTTTTTCTGTCACTTTCCTTTCATTTTCTTTCTTCCCTCTTGCACTGCAGGCTGCAGAGAAAGAGCAGGCACCTTTTTCCAAAAGTCTCAATGGATAGTTTGCAAAGGGCTTTCGAAATTAGGCCAAAGGATGCACAAAATGAATGCAAGGGCCACAAGCTGGCCACCTCTGCTTGTTTTCATCCTGGTCATTAGAAATCATCTCCTGCTACTTTTAAGTAAGGGTCAACATTAGTAAAATAGGGCAAAGTCTCATGTACAGTAAGTGTTACCTGGTCACAGCTCGAGTGCAGATCGTAACAAGGAAGCAGCCAATCACAATCATCCACCCCCATCCGCCATCAGGAGGGGAGGTACTTGAACCTTTCCTCACTGCAGCCATAGCTATGATGAGGAATTACCACTTTTTAAACCAGGATAAGTCTGCAAAGATGACTGCCAGTTGACAGGCAGAACGTGCAGGGAATGTTACCTGATCCAAGGATTATTCAACATCTGAAACAAGGAGAACAAACAAAAAAAACAAGATCAAAGCGAGCCATTTTTTGTTTTCTAAAAAGCACTATCAAAGCATTGAACAAATGTACTGCTTTATTATAAAAAGGTAATGTGTACTTTTAGCTCCGAGGATTACAGGTGACAAATTCATACCAGCATTGTTGGAACATGTTATCTAGATAAATCAAGAGTCCTTCCAGTGATCTAGAACAGGGGTCCGCAACCCCTGGGCTGCGGACCGGTACCAGTCCGTGGTCTGTTAGGAACCGGGCCGCATAGCAGGAGGTGAGCGGTGGGCGAACAAGCAACTTTACAGCCTGATATTTACAGCCACTCCCCATCGCTCGCATTACCGCCTGAGCAAAGCCTCCTGTCAGAGAAAGCAAGCCCATTGGCTGCTATCTCCAAACAGCATGAAGAGAAAAGAATAAAAGGTTGGGGAAAAGTGCTTGAATCATTCCAAAACCATCCCGCCCACCACCCAGTCTGTGGAAAAATTGTCTTCCACAAAACTGGTCCCTGATGCCAAAAAGGTTGGGAACCGCTGATTGACTTGACTTGGCATAATACCAACCATTGAAGCATCTCAGTGGTTTACAAAAAACAAATTTAAAGTCACGATTTTAAAGATGGTGAAAAGTGCAATTAAAACAGACAAGTAAAAAAAGTAGAATTAATTGAAATCAAGAGTTAAAACCAGTGTTAAAACACTGTATGAAAAGATGTCTTTTAATGACCTTTTTAAAAGCTAATGAAAATATAATGCCACTCAGCTCTTCAGGCTGATCTCCAGTCATTGTAAGATGAGCTTCAGGTAACTGTAGGTCCACAGATACTCTCAGTAAGCATGGAGGTTCATCTCTTTTCCTAAATAACCTGAACCTAAGCAGTAGAGGGCTTTAAAGTTAATGACCAGTATGTTGTATTTGCCAACTGGTTGGCAGCCAATGCAGGGCTTTAAGCACAGGCATGATATGGCCTCTTTGCATCCTTCCTGAAACCAACCTGCCTGCTGAGTTTTGTTCAGCTCAAGTTCCCAGATAAGAGACAAATGTAGTCCCATGCAGAGCTCACTACTATAGTCTAGCCTGGAAGTTACCAGCATGTGCATCATAGCTTTAAGGTCATTATCTTCCAGAAAGGAATGCTGGTGACATACCAGCAAAGCTGATCAAAGGTGTTCCTGACCATTTCTTTAATCTAGGAAATCAGAGAGAGAGGGATCTGGATCCAGAAATACTTTTAAAAAATGCATACCTGCTCCTTCAAGCCGATTCAGAACAGACAGACCTATCACATCTCTGAAGTTGTTCACAAGGGACACCTCCATCTTTTTTGGATTCAGTGTCCATTTAATATCCCTCATCTAGTCCATTCCTGCCTGCAGAGAGGCGTTCAGGGGAGCCCCATTTTCTGAAGAAAATATGGACAAATAAACCTAGGTATCCTCAGCCCCTAATCTCCAGATCATCACCCCCAGCAAATTCATGCAGACATTGACCTGTATTGGAAACTAAATGAAATGTTGGTCCTCTCCAGTTTAGCATATTGTGCCGTCTGTCTGATGTCATGGTTACTTATTACCTCCAGAGAAAGGGGATTAGGTTAGAATATATTCTCATACACTCACAAAATTGCGTTCCCCAGAATTTTCCAAGAAAAGGTATTATAAGAAACTGATAAAAACCTTCTCATTATACTGAATTGATTAAGTGTGTCCATTAGAAGTAACTAAAATACATCTCAGAACTAGAGAAACCATGTCTGAGCAGACTTCACTCTTGACAGACTTGAAGCCTGGTATATCTTCTTTCAGAACATACTGTTGCAAGCTCAGGGGTGTCTACAATGCGGGGGGGGGGGGGTGTCAAAAAAAAAGTCAAGATGACAGCCAAACCAGACAACCTATGTAAAAAAGGGGTGGGGTTTGAGGGCATGGTTGTAACCGCCATCTTGACTTTTTAAATCACTCCTATGGAAACAGCAGATGAAGAAAATCCTTTAGATCATCTATTTTAATTGCTCACTGTTCTGTTGAAAGCAAAGTCCCCCCCCCCCCCGCAACCTTCTGAATTAAGTTAAGATTTTAAACAAGTAAGAAAAACTGTCTGGCATGTGTTTCAGGTTTTTTTGGAGAGGAACTTAAAATGGCCCAGCTGGAGTCTAACCAGCTATTGTACACACAATATGCACGCTGACAAGAATCACAGGCTGACCCATCAAATGTCATCTGATGCCACCTGGATAAGGGGCTGAGGCCATTTCTCTGTAAGCGGTCAAAGTAACTTCAGAGAAATCTTCACGTCACCGTCACTAATTATCACTGATCTAAGATGGTCTTACATCATAACTACCAAGTAAACACCAGGAATGTCCAACACTGATATAAGAGCTTCCTGTGCAACCAGGCCATATGTTGGTAATCAATTTGCATTATGGCTTTTGCCACATCTGAGCTACCAGCCCATAAAAAACATTTTTTCAGCTGTAAATGTTGGACTGGATCCTTGGATTCTACACAGACAATCCCTTATTGATAATGCTTTGAGATATGCTTGATACTTGCCTACAAACCATAGATCTATTCTGATGCTTCCTGGCCCCTGGGGGCATTTGTGGCCCTCAAAGCTTTCCAAGACCATGCCATGAAAATAAGGCAGCAAAATGGTCATATTTCAGTGGTGCAATTTTCTGTCAAAAAGTAAGTAAGTGTGAGAGTCTCAGCAGCTGGTGTAAGAATTGAAGACATCTACTGAATTGGTTTCTAGAATAATGAGAAATGCTAGGGATTGCTAGGGCTGTGAATATCATTTGGAGAGGAGCTTTGACCGGAAGAGGAAGATATCAGCCACTGCTTCATTTGAATGGCCATTCCTGTGGAAATTACCTCTGAGCACACGTGTGCCTATGCAGTTAACTTCCAGAAATTCCCTGGTTACAAATCAGCCCTGATTCAATTCCAGTTAGAAATCTGAGACTCAAAGAAGGCACAATGATCCAATCTGAGTGTGCAGTTTGCAGGAAAACCATTTCAATTTCCCACTCTGCAATTTGTTTGAAATAGGATTCAGCCCTGTGCTATGCTAGGGAAGCATTAAAGCACTTCAGCTGCTTCCTTTGGGGTAGGATGGGATGAAAATAGTAGAGATTATAGAAGACATCTATCTCATTTTGACTTGGTACTGTTGAGGTTTCAACAGTACCAAGCTAAACAATGTGTTTTTCAAGCATTCTTCCTCAGTACTTTGCAGGCAGAGATAGCAGCATGAAGGAAAGGACAACACTAGAGCCACCAAATTCTCCTTGGAAGAGCCAGAATTTGGCTGAACCACTACAGAAAGTGTCCAACTCAACTTGAAAATTAAAAACCTTTAAAAAATGTTTAAAAACTAAGCTCTTATTTTTTCCATTTGCATTTCTGGGGGACTGGGCTTACCATGACACTGGTAACTGACAACTGACTTAAACTTGTGCGGTACTTTGCTGCCCTTCATCCTCGGAAGTTGTGGAGTGCCAGCAGAGTTGGCATATGTGACTTGTGTGGCAAGCCAAGCTGGGCAGGACACCCTGGCAAATTTTGGGTTCTTTTGGTCAGAATGACCCTTGACTTACTCTTGTGAGATAGAGGAGCTATCTTGCCAGTGATTACAGGGATTTCTGGGGTGCTAGAAGGGTTGGCATAGCTGGTTGACAAGCTCATCCTCTCTCCTTGGAAGGTCCCCTTCATCACTGGCAGGACTCTGTTGTTCCTTTCTGGCATTCCTCTGCTGCTCAGGAAGAGAGGCAGGAAAAGAGGGCTGACTCAGTGAACTACAGTGCTCAGAGAGAGGCCACAGAGAACAAGGCTGGCACAGAGAAAGCAGCATTTGTTGACTTCCTTTCTTAAAAACGTAAACATTTGGGCCAGTATCGTTTTCTTGCCACTCAAGGACTAGCCGATAATACTTTAACTCGGCAACATATTCATGCTGTGGGGAAAAAACTCATGGCATCCTTGCCTGTAGTGCAGTTGGCAAACGCCTCCAATCACCCTGCTAAGACAACCACAGACAGCCTGCTGCAGTCCATCAAGCTCACGTGTCACACAATTCTTTGTTCGTATCAGTAAAGGTTTTTTGAATTAATGCTTTCATAATCAACATCAGATCTTGGAAGGACTAGCTTTTGCAGAATCTTGACATTTTCTACATTACTCGTAGACACATTTCTTTGAAAATGTACATTTACCTTTCTGCAGAATTTTGGTATGAGCAGTATTAACTAACCATGCTTCTGTATGGGTGATAGGACCTCACCAACCTTGTGTAATGGTTGCCTATCCTAAATTACACTCAGACTCACAAGCAAAAGCTTGAATCAAATCTGGTTTATTTAAGAATAGTATACAAGTACAAAGAAAGCTGAGAATGAGCAAAAGTGCGCCAAATACAAACTAAAAATCCTCGGTGCGAATGTAATCCCTCCCCTCGGACAACCGTTTCAAATTCTCCATCCCAGGTGCTCCTAACAAATTCTGCTAATCAACAGGCAAAAAGGACCTTGAACACCCCTGATAACCCAAACACATTCCATCCTCAAGAAAACAGATAGACAGCCTGGTACAAGGTCTCCCAGCAGCTCCCTCCCAACCGGGACACGCATCAGCACCATGGCATGCGAAACGTTACGATGGACAGTAAAAATTGCAACGGCGAACATGACACCTTGGCTGATTGGGCCTGATGAGTACTTGGATGAGAGATTTCCAGGAAAGTAGGTTATGCTGGAAAGTCAAGGGGAAAAAAAATCCTGGAAGGTGGCATTGGCACACTGCTATTGCTGCCAAGAAAAATACATGTCCATGTCCATGAAGTCACCAGAAGTTAAGCTCAACTTGAAGAAGACTCTTCCTCTTTTTTAAACTATCCTCATACTGAATACAGGCAAAAGTGCCTTGTGACAAGTTTGAAATCAATCAGAAAGTTATCATGACTTACTGTAATAGTTACACTCCTTCAGATTTAACAGCTGCCTGAAAGAAATTCAAGAAATGTAGTTTGGCAAGTGGCTACATCAAAAACCCTACCACCTACTGAATGTATAGAAGTTAGCTCCTTAAGTAAAAAAAGAAAAATTAGCAAGGGGCAACCTTAAAGGTAATCTTAAATCTGTGCTTTAGCTTCTCTGTTGCATTGGATTAAATATACTTATTCGCAATTTTTGATAAATGAAAGCCACTTGGAGGGACATGATAATATATGCAATTTGCTGCCCATTTGTAAGCTGAGAAAGCAATGCGTGTTCCTCAGTTAACAAGATTCTGAACTTAAAATGCACAGAAATGTTGGTTATGTCAAAAAGGCCCTAAACATATATTACGTGCTTTGAAGCAGAGTTACTTTTAAATAGGGCTTCTGGATCAGGACTGCCAAAATCCAGATGACCAGTAGATGGCAGCAAAGAAAATGCTCACTCTTTTCTGTTTATTGGTCATCTGGATTTTGGCAGCCCTGATCCAGAAGCCCTACTTAAAAGTAACTCTGCTTCAAAGCAAGTAATGGTTGCTCTACTTTGAGTGAACAGATTCCCAAGTGAACAGATAGCAACTTAAATTACATGGTAAATAATCCTAGCCATTAGTCTGGCAATAGTTCAAAGGGAAAGTAAGCTTAAGGGCTTGACTTTGGCAAGGAATTCAGCTTGTATTTAGAAGGTCTCTCCAACTATTTTCCTGAGGTTTCTTCCAGGTTGGGATGGGGGCAGGGAGTTTGATGAGAAAACTTCCTTAAAAACCTCCTTGCTCAGTATCCTCCTGCAGTTAGCAGCTGAAAAAGACAGTAACATCCCCAGGATGTCTTTGCTTTCCTCAGCCTGACTCCACCCACCCACCTGGACACTGCTGGGTTCGGGCCATTTCTAGGTAAAGTCAATTCATGTAGGAAAATGATGAGATATCACAGAACTGGATAGAGTTCTTTGGGGAATTTTACTAGAGACAATTCCTACATTCCTTTTTAGCCAGAGATGCACCGAATCACGCCTGTTTACTGTCTACATCTGCACAGTGTACATGTCCATGAAAAGAAAGCAAATGAACCATCTTAGTTTAGCCTTAGGCTTTGTGCTGAGATGCATTTTTATTAAATAGTGGCAGGCAATTTCCAATAGAGGACCCATATACTTTACCTTCTGCAATACCTTTGGATAATATTGTCTTGAGGGAGGAGACAAGTCTCGGAGGAGAGTCTGGTTTTTCAAGTTATGTAATTTGTTTTCCAAGTTATGGTGAATCATGTTTCATTGAAAATACAATAGAGTAATCAGATCCAGTCTCTGGTATTTTTAAATGGTCTGTGCCAACCTTCTCCAACCTGGTGACTTTTAGAGGTATTGGGAACTTTGGACTACAGCTCCCAGAATTCCTAGGCAGTATCCTGGGAACTATGGTTCCAACAAATTTGAAGGACAACCAGGTTGGAAGTACGCCATTCCAAGTGATTTAAAGTCCAAGCATTCTCAGCCCTGATATGAAAAGTACCTCAAAAGAAATGAGTTTTATCAACTCCATAGAGCCCAAAACCTCTTTAACTTGCTATTAATGTAGCTTTGCTATCAATACATTTGTCAACCATATGACACCATACATGCCATCCATATTTGCATAATCAAATTCCTTACTAAGATTTTTGGGTAGAATCTAAACTTGAGAACTTTAAGAAAGTTTGCAAAGCTTGAACAGCCACTTTTTTGGGCAAAACCGATACTGGGATCACTGAAAATGTCTGTCAGACTCCTCGATCAAATGTCAGTACAACATTTGATCAAACTTGCTTCCATTTTGAAGAAATCCAGAAACCTGTGTCAGCAGACTGCAAGTCGCCAGCAGGGACGGGGAGCGAGATTGGAGTGTGAATTATATTGTTTGGGTTAGATGCCCCTGCCAAGGTCAATGGGCAGAAACCGTTCAAGACATCTGCTGGTACCAAGGAGGGGTACAAACCTAGGCGGGGAGTGAGGGGAGGAATTAGAGGTTTGTGATTTTAAACAGTAGAATGCGCGGGAAATGGCCATTTGCAACTTTTTCCTTGCATCAGAACACTTCACTTCATTAAACAGTTAATTGAGCCCAAGTCTCTAGATTCTCTTTGAGTGAATGCTCAAGCGGGCTGGTCATTACAATATCTTTCTCTCTTCCTTTTATGTGACTTGATTTTCTAGACATTTTCCTGTAGGTTGAAATGGTAAAATCAAAACATTCATTTTATGTTTTGAAATGGAAAGGCTGAAGGTCATTCTTTCTTCACCTTCACCCCAATAGCATTGTTAATTTAAGCTCTGTACCTAATCTAGCTGTGCAGAAGAGGCTACTGTGCTACAATTTTAACAAAGATTTACCGTGCTACAATTTTATAATGATTTATCCCTCATTAGCTTCTTGAAAGTTTCTGTTAGATTTACAGATATAGTATTAACATGTTTCTTAAAAGCTTTAGAATCATGATGTTCTTTGCCTTTTCATTCCAAGTTCCACCTCTTCATTCTTTTGGGTACATGGGTACATCTGGAATTTTGAGAGTATGCATGTAAGACCAGAAGACATTGCTAGAAATACAATTATGCTTGAGGATAGACTTGCTTTGCAGTAGTTTCTTACTCGTTTTTAAGTAAATGATTCTAAATAAAATAAAATAAAAGTAGAATGGCAAGGAAGTTGGAGAATGTCAGATAATGTTAGAGGATGTAATTGGGCCCCTGCACACCAGGTTGGGAAAGTGGGTTCTAAAATATTGTTGTGAAGTTACCCAATCTTCCAATTAATATATTGATTAGCTGCAAAATTTAGCACAATTGTAAGACAGTGGTTTTGAAAATCCAGTTTATCCCTTTTAAAAGATTATACCAATCTCCAGTTAGTGGGAAACTTGCAGTGACTGAAATAATGGTCAAACAGATGCCAAATAATGAAGATAAGCTACTCTTCAAGTTATAGCTCCAACACATCTGGGGGATATCAAATGGGGGAAGGGGATAATCTAGTCAGATTTAAGGAGAGGTTAATTGACATCTACTAAGCCAGAGTATCATCATTTCACTTATAGGATGGGGTATAACAAATGATCAGGAGACACTATCTAAGGTCAGTGTGAAGTATGTGGTAAATGGGTGAACTCTGAAGCATGTAACTCAAATCATATATTAATAATAAACTCTAGAAGTATTTTAGATAATTCCTAATTCTGTCAACTCTTCTCTACTAAACAAAGAATAACCCTGATATACCCTGTGTGGTCATATAAGGATTGTTGAGGTATTTCTTCTATACAGCATGTATAAATATCACACCTCCAACAGCATACACAACTGGTGAGAACCAACAGGACAGTAAGCAAAACAGCACCACGGAGAAATAAAAGAAATATTTGCATTAATGCGATTTGAGAAGTGGGGAGTGGAGGGGGATCAGTAGAAATATTTGGTTATTGAATAATTTGATTAAATATTTTTATGAAGCTTGGGCTGCTTTTGCAGGCCAGTCCCTGCTATGTCATTTCAAAAGCTGGTGGAGCCTTTTATGCAAGAGAACTTTACTGACTTAGAATGAACTACCAAATCCATAGCACAGAACCAAAGCCAGGAATTCAACTGCTGCTGTTGCAATTCAGACCAATTCACAGGTTCAAATTTAAAAATGTACACCAATAATTTTACTTTATCAACAAACTATGAAAAAGCAAGAAGGCCAGACTGGTGAGTAGGATTAGGCTCCTGTAGGACAGACTCATCACAAATCCAGTATCAGAAATATTTTAAAATTCCGCAAGAAAAACAATGCAGCCTTCCAGGAATCTATTACTGAACTTAGACCATCCACTCAGGAACAAAGGAAGTCAATGCCAGGTTTCAATGTGAAATGGCTACAATGAAATTTTTATCAACCTTACGCATCTTGAACAACTGCAAACTCACCTCACAGGGTTGTTGTGGGGAAAATGGGAGGAGGAAGGAGTATTAGGTATGTTCGCTACCTTGAGTTATTTATAAAAATAATAAAGGTGGGATAAAAAAATCTTTAAAAACCTCACTTTTGTTTTTTCTCTCTCTGTGTGTGTTAGTCAACTCACTAGTGCACACATGTTTGCCTTGGCACCCATCAAGTATTTTCTGAATGGCTATGACTCATAAGGGAAAGATGACTGTCCTTTCTGCATTTCATTTTCCTTTGAGCTCAGTGTTTACAATGCACTCATCAACCATATACATCAGGAATTTAGTATTACCTTTCATGCATCTGAAGAAGTTGGTGCCATTCTATAGAAGCCTTAAAAAAAAATTTTTTTAATCTGTTAAACGTGTCCGATTCTCAGAGACTGCCTGGACAAGTCCCTGCAGTTTTCTTGGCAAGATTTTTCAGAAGTGGTTTGCCATGGCCTCCTTTCTAGGGCTGAGAGAAAGTGACTGGCCCAAGGTCACCCAGCTGGCTTTGTGCCTAAGGCGGGACTAGAACTCCCAGTCTCCCGGTTTCTAGCCTGGTGCCTTAACTACTGCACCAAACTCTAAAAATGTATCAATCTTATATTAATACACTGCAAGTGCTAGGTCCTCTGGTCATTTGGAGATCCCACTGCAGTGAGCCCAGTGAAAGGAGACACCTTAAGCTTTAAATCAAATATTTCCCTTTAGTATCAGTTAACAAGATGAGCAATGCAAACAAAAGTAGGGATAATCTGTGTATTAGCTCAGGGCAGTTGCAAAACAAAAAGAATAGCTATAATGGAAACATTTTTCTAGGTGGTATCTGTGATTTTTAACTGCTTCCTGAAGGGCAGAAATGCAGAACTTTGCTTGACATGGAACAAATGAAACAATCAACAAATCAACCATTTCTGTAGAATGATTGCTACATTTTAAATGTTTATGTTTTGTCACTTGGATTTTGGCAACATGATCTTTTGGAGGGTTGCAAAAATGGAGCCCATATTTTGTCCTGCCTGTTTTAGAGGTCCAAGAGCCCCAGGGGTGGGGTGGGCACAGGGACATTGAAAGCATGATATACCAAAGGGCACATTGCAAAGATTTGTGTCCCTGTACTCTAGAACTTGAGGTTATCATACCCAGAAGTTATTTTACACAAATGCATCTCAGAACCTAAAAACAGGTAAGTACAAGCTTTCTTTCGGAAATTATCAGCTCAAGTTTAGAAAGAATGTCCACTTAAAGGGATCACTGCAAAAATCCAATCTAGGAATGACTTTATGAGTACTTCAGCCCTACTGAAGTCTTCAGAAATGTTTTGGGTCAAAATCCAAGTAGTTACTTAGGCATTTCTTTAAAAAAAATGGGCACATCCCACAGAATGTTTGACTTGGTTTTCTTTCAAATGGTAGATTCCATGCAATATCACATTTCAAATGTCCTCTCGTTTCTAAAAGAGATTTCTCATGGAACACAAGAAGCTGCTCATCAAAAGCCCAAGTTAAAGCCAAGGTAGGCATTGTCTTAATTGACAATTAGGCAGCCTAGCATTTACTGGATATCATATCTTACCTTACAGTATCTTGTAATACTTAAGTCCCTCTATCTTAGCTACTCAAGTCTCTCTCTCTTAGCTCCAGCTGACAAGAGTAATGGCAAGAGATTGTCAAAGTTGTCATCTAAAATATCTGGAGAACACCAACTGCTTACCAGCATTTTGTTACCCAGCATGCATCTGCATCTGTTCTTTTTATACCTTAAACACAGGAGACCCAATATGGATCAGGATTCTAACTGACTTTAATAATGAGAAAGAATAGGAAGGGAGGGATATGGAAGGCAAGGGTCTTTAATCTTTTGCTTCTCTTGTCAAATAGTCCTGTGCACCTAAGATTTACAAAGGAGTGGAAAGCAAAGTGAATTTTCAATTCCTCTTCAAATTACTGCTGTGGGATGGCCTAAACTGGATTAGAAGAATTGAGATAGAGAGGTATGGGTTAACTACTCTACAGGAAGCCAGAATCTTTATAGGGATGGGATCATTTTTAACTAAATACATTTTTTTTAAAAAACCACAAGCATAAAACTAGACTTGGAAAGGCTCTGTTCAAGACACTTCCTTGGATCCAGACCATATTTCCTGAAATTTGTGGAAGTCATGTTCACATCTAAGATGTAATATCCGCTCCATTATCAGCAGTAGAAGCTTAAAGGCTGAAAGCTCCAAAATCTTCCTGTCACGTTATAATTTACAAAGTTGCCATCCCATTCACTGCCCCACCTTATTTCTTTGTTATGTAATTAACAGTTGATAGTTATACAGCTAGAAGCCAGGGATGTGCAGGATCAGTAAAAAATAAAATAAAATCTTATTTCATATTCCAGGTTAGGGCAGTATTCCAGTACAGCATTGTTTTTACTGATTTTAAAACTAAACATCTCCCCCCGCCAATTGTATAGGACTATTAATTTTACAATTCTTTTAAGCTACAGAAAAATTCAAGAACCCTTTATGCTTACAGTCTCCTAATTTACAGAGTCTTTATCCTTTGTACTTCCTATAATACAGAATGCAGCTTAAACAGGTCAATCAACTTCTCCCCATCTTGCAAATACCAGATTCTGACCAGCAGATTCTGACAGCCCCAGTTGGCACCAAGGAAGCTTCACCATACTTCAGAGCTTGCAAAATGACAAGTCAAGATGACAATAATCCATTATCACACACTCACTTTAGGGTGCTTCACAGTTTACATGTATTTATATGTGAAAAACGATGCCAGATTAGCTTCATAAATCATCTTGGTGAGGGAGGCTAAGCTGATGAAAAGTTTATTACTGGAGACGGTCTGCTCTCAGGATATGCATGTCACTTGAGCCTCTTGGCTAATCACACTTTCTATGGTCTAATAATCTGCCTAATCCTTTCAATCAAAAGCAAATGTACTCGAGTAGCACATGGTATAATTAAATCAATTGCCATCTAACTTCCAGTGTTCTCAAGGGCTGTGCCAATTTCAGAGTCATGGACCAAGACGTGTCATGTGAAGGATGGCAATGGTTCTCCAAAAGGACCAGGGCTTTTGTCCCTTGAGAAGAGGTGAAGACACTCCACGGCTGCAATTTTTAGCACAGAGGGATCTCAGATGTTACATAAAGTGGAGGAAAGAGTGGCTCTTTTCACAGAGGTAGCTCATATCTCTCTGTGTACACTGAATTTTGTTTATTATTTATTTATAAATTTATTCACCACCCATCTCTCCCCAACGGGGGGACTCTGGGCAGCTTACAATAAAACAAAATTAAAATATAAAACCATAAAAATACAATAAAAATATAAATATAATAAAATCTACATGTGGAAGAGATCTTAATCAGACCTTCAGTGTGGTAGGTCCCTCCGGATCACTTCATGGCGCTAGCCATCCCCAGGTGTAATTATTTGCCCTCCCATTCCAAGCCTGCCTACAAAACCAGGTCTTTAATCTTTCGTGGAAGTCCAGGAGCGAGGGGGCTTGTCTCACCTCTGGGGGAAGGATGTTCCAAAGGGCGGGAGCTACAGCAGAGAAGGCATGCTGGCATTCAAACCTCAGTTATGGTGAGCCTTTCCCTGCAGGCAGGTTGAAGTGCTTTCCACCCAACCTCAAGCTGGCAGGAAACCACCCCAGCATGAAATTTGTCCCCATTGCTGATCTCCAGCCTGCCTCAATGGTCTCTATTAACTGCCTATCACTTGACTTCCCTCCAAAATAATGGGTGACAAAATTTTACCCATCTTCAGGCTGCTCTTTGGTATCTCAGTGCATCCACTTCCTCTCCTGATGTCATCCCTCCCAGGTAAACCGGACAGGAAACACAACCAGATGAGCTACTTCTACTTTATTGTTAGGCTACATTAACAGAATCTTGCAAGTCTGAAAGTACAAATCTCCCGCTCTCCCTATTTACTGCCTAACCAGTTAGGGTGGATTCTTTCTAAGTTACTTTCTCTGCCCATTACTCAGTTGCGGATCCTCCCTTTTTCATCAAATTGCTTCCTAAGCAGCATCTCTTTCCCCTATCTTCCAAGGTCATTCTCACATTCCATTACACCTGAAAAGTCCAGCTCTAGCTCAGCCATCTGCCTTACAACTGTGCAGGGAAGAAAGAACCAATTGATGACATTTCTTTGCAATTTCCCTCTCCTCCTTTTACACACCTTCGACGCTCTGGTTGCACAACTACCAAAGGTCTCGCTCACCATTTCTTGCTTTGATTATTTTTAAAGAAGGTTTTGTTGTTCATCTTAATATTCTTAGGCACATGATGTTCCAAGTCCTTTTCTTCTTGGGGAGGGGCAACTTTTAGGAAATTCTTGCATATTTTCAGCCAATGGCTAGCACATTACTAAAGATCAGTGTTTGGTTCCTGTGCTTTTTAACATATTTAAAAAGGATCTGGAGTTAGGGGCAAGCAGTGGCCACGTTCCTTTTTATTTGCCTTCTTAAAATCAGGACTTCCATTTTTTGAAAGCAGTGGTCTTGCCTCTGGGCATCTGGTTTTGCTCATTAGCCACTCTAGCATGCTGTGGCTTTCATGGCACTACTGTACATTCCAGGTGAGTTTTTATGATTTTTAAGCATTCTGAAAAAAACTGACCCTGCCTTTTAACTAACTTCCTTTTTTAACAACCCTTTTGAAAGGTCACACTTCTGAAGTCAAACGTGGACTATTTTGGCAATCACCCGCTTATATGGATGTTAGTAGCAGGGTCACTGCTTCCAACAGATCAGAAATCATTTGATCCTGAACATATTTAGGAATAAGTGCAGGGCTGTGCCCTTTCTTTTTGGCTCCCTTGCTAGCTGCTGTGGCTCTAAGAACATCTAGAAATGTGGTCCCTTTGCCATGTCCAGATCATACTTTTCCCCAGTCTATATGAAGATGATTGAAACTGTCCATTACTATTATCCCAATTTCCCCTGCTCATTAATTATTGTTATCCCCAATTTCCCCTGTTATTTCAATAGTTCCAATGCTACAAGCAATTAATTTGAAAGCAAATGGAAGACAGAGTCTAATTGATTCTACTGAGGATAAACAGCTGGTCCATCATTTCAATGCTAGAGGGAAAATAAGGATGTGTGGGAAGAAAAGCATGGATCTGTGACTCTCCAGCTGTTTCTGGCTACCATTCCCAGCAACCCCAGCCAGCATGTTAATAGTGAAGAAGCTAGGAGTTTTAGTTCACCAACATCCTGAGGATCACAGGTTACCCAGCATATATTTTCTTCTCTTCCATGAGATGGAAAAGATCAGTACATTGGCCTGGTTCACATGTAACTCTAACTCTAAACTCTGGTTTAATACTATGTGCATGAGACATGCTTGTATGCTGCACCGTCTCTTCTCTTCCAGGATTATCTACGAGAAGCTTTTGCTTCTCTGCTCAATGAACTATGGTTTCTCCCAAGAACTATGTCAACTGGGGTTTTGTAAAATAAGCAAGGTACAACCATCATCTGAAATTGGTTTGTTGCACTAATCACATTTTGGGCTGACAGACACATTGCATTCAGTCATAGTGTGGTTTCTTTCTTGTTGGCTTAATATAACCCATGATTTACTTCTTAGTATGTAAAGTCACTCAAGCATGACCTAGTCATATTAGCATGTTTTTAAAAACTCTGGCTTAGGTCAGGGCATGAACCCAGCCTTTGTTAGGGGAAGGACCCCACAAGAAAGAAGTTGCAAAGAGAACTCAATGCTTTCAATCCCAAAGTTCATCCAGATTCATTCCAACAGCATTAAACCAGAGTTCAGTTTTTCTGTGTTAAATACTGTTGTCATTTCTCCTTTTCCTAGAAGGCAGGACAGGGAAGAACCACAAGATCAAAAGAATGGTGAAGCCTCCTTGTTTTCCTTCTGTTTTACTTACAAGTCTGAATTCTCAACTATGTTTGTTTGGGGGTATATCAACTTTATGGCCAACAGCTGCCAATAATAAACTTACAATACAAGGCAAGCAAGGGTGTGCTACACTGCTTCAGGATTCCTGGCACATTTTAATCTGATTCATGAACTAATTGCACATCATGATTTTCATGTAACCTGAAACACTCTCAGGCTCAAAAGAAGTATTAAGCTATCGATTTTATACATTAGGACAACTTTCTCCTAAGAATGCTGGGAACTGGAATCTTTCATATTCCTGATCTCCGGCTGCTTCCTACCCACCTGCAATGCTGGGGAGTGAAGAAAAGTAGCAGAAGAACGGGTCCCAGGCCAGTACAAGGCTAAGGGCCTTCTGTTTCTGTTCATTCAGCTGACTTTTGGAAAAATAAATCCAGCTTGGGAACCAAACAGAGCTGCAGCATCCGTCCCTGCAATAACGGGGTAACATGATCCTCACTTGTGACTTAAGCAGGGCTCCAAATATCCTGTTTCAAGAACTTATTCAACTGTTCCAAAATACCGACTTGCACAGGCATTTGTGGGCACATGCGCTGGATGATTCAGATTATATGAGACCACACGAGCCTAACACTGATTATTGTACCTGTGCTGTGTGCATGAATGGCACACCTGTATGAAATCCTCCCATTGAAAATTGGATTAAAACAGGCAGGTCTACGCCAGCAGCTTCATTTGGACAGATATATTAAGTTTGATCAGTGATGAGGAAATTCCATGTTGAGAATCCTGAGTAGGTCTAATGACTAAACAATGGTTGAAAGTCAAAAAAGGAGGGGCAAATATCTCTGGTTAAAAGAAATCACAGGCAGTGCAAATACATTCTTAGGCTTGTTACCTCCTGTTACACATTAAACTCCTCCCATGAAAGAGTTCCTTAGATAACCTGAGAGCTGTAGGTAGATAATAAACCAATTAGAACTACTAGCACACCTCTCTTATTGTGCCTATATTACATTCTATGTTGCTACATCGGTTGTTTATAATTATTATAAATCATTTTTATACAACTTGGCAACTGTGGATAGATTAGCTCTCCTCTTTCTATTTGGCAAAGAAGATAATTAAAAATTAGGAAAAAGATCAAAGGAGATTTGTACAACTGATTGATTGATTGATTGATTGATTATGTGCCATAAAGTTGGTGTCGAAGCTTAACAACCACATACATAGATTTTCTCCATGACAATCTGTCCCTAACCTGGTCCTTCAGGTCTTCCAATGGTACACTTGTCAGCACTGTAACTGAGTCAAGTCAAATCAATTTGTATTCAGTCATAGACCAGATGATAAAGCTTCACATCTAATTAGAACAAAAGGAAAACACTTAAAATTCTAAAAAATCTAAGAAAAATTAGAAGAGATACTGTAGCGTACTAAATGAACTATAGAACAATTCTTAGCTGCGGTCAGTGAAATAAAATCAGATTGGTCTGATAGTAACAACTTAAGATAAAATGAATCCAAATGACCAGGATGTTTAGTAAAGAATGGAGATTATTTATTTTTTACCCCACATTATTTTTATAAATAACTCAGGGGGTGAATATACCTCATACTCCTTCCTCCTCCTCTTTTCCCCACAACAGCCTTGTGAGGTAAGTTGGGCCGAGTGTGTGTGACTGGCCCAAGGTCACCCAGCCAGCTTTCATGCCAAAGGCAAAACTAGAATTCACAGCCTCCTGGTTTCTAGCCCACCTCCTGAGCCACTAGACCAAACTGGCAAGCATCTCCATAGAGAGGACAATACAGAATGATGTGTTCCATCGTTTCAGTTATTCCTCTACCACACGGGCACAGTCTTTGTTCAAAAGGGATGTTTTGGTATCTTCCTTCAATAACAGCTGTTTGTAGGGCATTCAATCTAGCCAAAGATAAAGCCCTTCTAAATTTCGGAATCATTATGCGTTATGTATCTGGCTACTTGGAGAAGATGTGCAGAATGGCAAAAAAAAAACATTTTTAGGTAGAACTGATAAATCTGCTTGCAGCTCTAAATCGATGGCCCATTGTTTGAGATCAGCTAGTGCGTGTTCGTAGCGCATCAGGGTGATGGCTGCCCATGAAAAGCCATTTAACTGCAGTTTGGCATCGATTGCCTGGCACCAAGAAGACCGAAAGCTACTATATCGGTCATAATCAAATGGGCCAAGCCAACTGGAAAAAAATAAGGCTTAAGCCAGTGAGAAAAAGTGTAAATCCAAGCAGATGTTTCTATTTTAAGTAGGCCAGCTTCACAGCGAAGCCCAGGTTGGGAACACAGCGAGGTACTTGAAAAATAGATCTTAAAAACCTGGATTGAACTCTTTCAAGAGAAAGAAATTACCCGTAGGGGCCCAAATAAACTCCAAACAAGAGCTGAGCTCCGATCTTACCTGAGAAAACATTAATCACTGCAAGTACTGTATATGCTGAGTTCTTCAGGAGAAATAGAAAGATTGTAAAGCTGACACTGTTTTTTGTGCATGCAGGTTGACATAATCAGTGTGGAATTTGCGGTTACCTATGGCATGGAAAACAACCCCCAGATATTTAAAGGTCTTCCTTGCTATATTAAATGATTGTTTAGCCATCAGAGATGTGCCTTAGGGTGCTTGGCAGAAACCATGACCTTGGTTTTCAAGTAACTGTAACTGAGTCTATCCACCTTCCTGCTGATCCTCCTCTTCTTCTCTTTCCTTCCACCTTTCCCAGCATTAGAGACTTCTCTATAGAGCTAGGTCTTTGCATAATGTGTCTAGGATAATTTGGTCTTTGCATAAGTAGGATAATTTGAGCCTGGTCATTTGTGCCCTGAATGAGAACTTTGGGTTGATTTGTTCAATGATCCATTTGTTTGTTTTCATCACTGTCCATGGTATTCTCAGGAGTCTTCTTCAACACCGAAGTTCAAAAGCGTCATTACTCTTTCTATCCTGCTTCTTCAAAGTCCAACTATCACTTCCATAAAGTGTCACAGGAAGTAACATTGCCTGCATTATTCTAATCTTTGTAGGTACAGACACATCTTAGCATCTGAATAGTTTTTCCAAGGGTTTCATGGCTACTCTACCAAGGGCTAGTCTGTAGCATATTCATTGATTGCTTATTCCTTTACTGTTGATGGTAGATCCTAAAAGGCAGAAGCTATCTATCACTTCAATGTAATAATTAGTACAATTATTTCCTTTTAATATAATGCAGCCACCAAAATAAAATACAACTAATAAGCAAATTAGCCACCCCATTATCTACTGAAATCACAGCTAAATATTCAAGCTCAAGTTCAGTGACAACTTCTAAAATGTACTACAAATGCATCAAACAATAAATGAAATAGGAAATCAAATAGAATTGGAAGTTGCTAACAGTATACTAAGAACATGGTTCTTTATCCCATTTGTTGTCCAGTTGACTCACTGAACTATTACACTGTAAATAAAGGGACCCTTCATTGGAAGATCTTTTCCAATCCACCTCCAAATTATTTCCTATATGCTAGCTTCCAAATTCAAATGTAGGTTGTTACTTACTTCAAAGAAATTGACATCTTACATACTAGCCCTCTTCAGCCATGCTATCTGAGGACACTAAGGGTGATAGTCAGCTCATCTGGAAGGCATCACTCTGGGAAAGAAGACTTCCCTGGAAATTAGTCCCACTGAACTCAGGAGAGCTTGCCCAGAACAGACATATACAGTTCTGCAAGAAAAGCAAACAAATGTTTGCATCATCCACTATAGGTTTACAAAAAGTCATTCAAGGATACAGAATGTTCTTTAGGATGCAAATCCTTGCTGCATGTACAGCTTTATTGTCTTCTCAAATTTACATCTCAGGTTACCTTGAAAAATTCAAACTTCATCCAAGTAATTTCATTGCCATCCTCACCCCTATCTCTGATCCCCACTCCAAATTCTGTTTTGCGTATGAAAAATTTATTTTAGCTGGGTAACGATAAGTATTTGTTGTGTATTTTATGTGTAATTATTCTGAGTTTCATTTTTTTCAGCCTGTCATGCGATGTTTCTCAGTACTTTTTTTTAAAAAAAGGTTCATTAAAATTCTGTTATCTTCAAGTATAATTTAGTACTAGTAACTGTAGTTTTTAAGTAGTGACTTTAATGTATATATTTTTAATTGATATGTGCCATCAATTCAGTGTCAACTCTTAGAGACCACATAGATAGACTTTTCCATGATGGCACCCATCATCATTTGTTACTGAATCCACCCACCTGGCTGCTGGTCATCCTCTTCTTCGCTTTCCTTCCACCTTTCCCAGCATTAGAGTCTTCTCCAGATAGCTAGATCTTCGCATAAAGTGACCAAAGTATTTTCTTAATCTAACTAATAAGTGTGCCAATTATTGCCCTTAATAATACATGAGAATATTTCCCTTTTTATCATCAAATATTGCTCATCATACAGAAAATTTAGTTATGCTGAAAAGTCAAAAACACATTTTGTCAAAATCGGTTCAATATGATTTGAATATTTTATTCCTTTGCATTTAAAGTGTGTTTCCAGTTTTAATTTAGAAAATGGCAAGAGTGTGAAAGACACTGGAGAAACATGGACACTGAGTAAAGCTGAAATATTGGGAAAGTACCTCTTTGAATGCACTTAGCATATGTGCCCATAATGCAGTTCCCAGGAAAATATTACTGTGCGGTTAATTTTTTTCAGTACTCCATTTACCTGTCTCCTTTCTGTTCACACTGAACACTAAAAGTGACAAATACATAAAAAACCAAAACAAATGATGTTCAAAAAACAAATAATGTGTGTTAAACTTTCAAGTAATTTGTGTTATGTTAAAACACAAATAAGAAGTTAGGGATTTGGGGGTGGAGAAAGAGATCTAACATGAGAGAAAGACTAATGCTAGTAAACCTCCAAAATCCTGTCTGCCACATAACTCCTGGTCTGCAGTAATCCCACTTTGATGCACTTTTTTCAAAAGTTGCCTAAACATGCCAGCCCTTTTCTGATATGATGGAGACCAACAAGCTTCTGACCATGGCTCTTTCCATGAAGACGAGACAAGACAGATCACTCAAATTGTCCTACAATGATAACAAATATTGTGCTAAGCCATAAAATTTGGATGAAAACAAGGAGGGCAATAAAATATTGGAAAGCTACCATTTCTAATTTCAAGAGCTCCAAAAACCTTTTTTGGGTAATGCTTTCACTGTCATTGCTAAAGGTGACAAGCAAAGCATCAAGTTCTTCTGAACTCACCATCAAGTCAGATGTTAAGCTTCAGTTAAAGGAGGAAGAAGAGAAAGAAGGAAGCTAGCTTTATGTTGAAGCAACAGAGTGACTGGGTTTGCATATGATGCTAAGCCATGATGCGGTTTATTTGGTTCTGGTATAGCACAGTGAGTGAACCCAACAAACAATAGTTAAAACAAGCTATAGCTCTGAGTTATGTCCAACCACAGCCAGTCTATATAAAGCTTATATCCAGCCAGGTGAAAGCTCTGGAGAACTTAAGTTTGTTCCCTATCTTATATTGGTTGGTCTTAAAAGTATTAGCTGATCGTGTATTTTGGAGTGTTTCTTACAGATCATTATGCCTGTCTTTGCATTCTTATTTCAAAGTCATCAGGAATAATGTCCACCTACTCAATAGTTGATGTTTACACGCAGACACTAACCTAGCAGGTTGATCTTTACCTTCATCTCAGAAAGTGCTTTATCACCATCTCAGAACAACTGCTAAATTACAATAGTTTCATAAACTTCCAGCACTCCTGGCATCACACTTCAGAGGCAGTAGCATGTCCTGTGCAGCATTGTAAGGGATGCTGCAATGCAATTCTTTAACTCTTCAGAGCTACATTCCTACATATAGCAAAAATATTGAATGAGACAAGTTTGTCTCCTGGTGATTTTGTGAAGTTTGTGCAATTTTCTTGGCATCAGCATGGAAGCGATCTGCCTTGACTTCTTCCAGGATGTTTCTTCCAGCCTAATGTCCAGCCCTACTATTTCCTGATTGTCCCCCATGCCAAGTAATCACTGACACCAACCCTGTTTAGCTTTCAATATTAGCCAGGATTGGTTAATGCCTCTACTTTGCTGGACCAAAATGCAATACTCAGGCTATCAGATCTAGATTGAAGAAACCCAGAAAGCCACTAGATGGCAGCAAGTAGTGTTAACTCTTTGCTGACATCTAGTTGTCGATGGGATTTTTGCAGCCCCATCAATGCAATACTGAACAAACATGTTTTGCACTTGAAGGACACAATATTGCTCAGCATGAAGATGTGCTGATGGAGAGAGGACACCAATGTCAGTTTCCACTAGTAATTTAGAATCTTTCATTTAAAAAATGAATTGCAGTATGGCAGTGGAAAAGAAGTTCTTGCTATGGCTGAAACCTTGCTGAGGATATTTATTTACTTTATTTATATGCTGCTCATTCCCAAAGGTTCTGGCTGGCTAACAATCAAGACCAGCATTACCCTGCTGCCTCAAAAATAATAAACCAACCCATGACATAAACAAAATGGACAACTTCAAAATAATAAACAAAAAATACGAAGTAAGCACTTGCCAGTTTCCAACTCCCACTTGCAATATGCCTTCCTCCCATGCTAGATGGAACAACCAGGGATTAACTGCTCTGCTGAAACCCAGGAGGGAAAGAAAAGACTGGATCTCAGTGGGGAGGGAATTCTACAATAGGAGTGGAGAAAATGCCTGCTTCTGAGGTTCCATCAGATGGCAAACTTGTATGGACAGGACCTGGAAGGGGTTGACCCTCTTGAACTGTTGGGATGGGCAGATCAAGACAGGAGGAGATGTTACTAGATACATTCTAGGAACACTGAAGCTTAGGACCATTTTGTTGATCCTCAACTACAGTACTTGGTCATACAAGCCCTAAGGCACAATTAGGGTTGTTGTCGTTAGTTGCCATCGAGTTGTTTACAACTCATGGCGACCCTATGTATAACAGAACGAAATGCTGTTCGGTCTTGCGCCATATGCCTGACTGTTCCAATGTTTGCATCCATTGTTGCGGTAATTGTATCAATCCATCACACTGAGGGTCTTCCTTTTTTCCGCTGGCCCTCAACTTTACCAAACATGATGTCCTTTTCAAGCAATCGGCCTTTCCTGACGATGTGCCCAAAGTATGAGAGTCCAAGCCTAGTTATCTTCGCCTCTAGGGAACATTTTGGTTGTATTTCTTCTAAAACTGATTTGTTTGTTCTTCTGGCAGTCCATGGTATTTTCGCATATCCCAAACCAGCTGTTGATTATTCAATAACTTGTGGTTAAGAAGCATCACTCTGTGTTTTGTGTGTTTCATCTGTGTGTTTCATGAATGTAGCCTCAGGCCATGACCGCCTACACTGTGGCTTATGGAGTCAAAAGTACAATCCATGAACAAGAGGGTGATCAAAAGCTTTGGGGGAACTCAAATGTTTGCAGAAAAGTAAAAATAGGCCCCAAAAAGAAATGAGGATGGGACATGATCACTGGTTGAAGACCACTGACTAGTTGTTTGGGAAATTAAAAACCACAGCCAAAGGGAAGTGGAGGGACTGGAGTCCTGGACCAGGAGCATCCCACTATATTACAGCTGAGATCCCAATCATTTCATCTCAATCTCATCTGAAAAGCCTCTGTTAAGATGCCATTCGGCCATCAGAAGATTGATAGCGATTTGAGTCAACATCCCTGTCTCATTCCTCTGCCCCAAGCAGGAACTTTCTGTCTGAGGCACAACCTGAGCACATGTGTCACCCAGCCTTTTCTCCCTCTAGAGGAAAAAAAAATGTCATTTTTAAATCCAAGCCTTAGAGAAGGAGGAATAAAAGAACACCAAGAAAATGCTCAGGATAAGCAGAGCTTTTCTCTGAGCCTCAAAAGCAAGCTGGGACATTCCAGAAAAGCTACAAGCAAGTCAAGGTAACGTTAACCAGAAGGGACTTTGGATTCAAATCATTGTTTGAGTAAACTGAAGTAGGCAAGTTCAGCTAGAACTCTTTCTCCGGATTTCATGCTTTGCAGTATTGGAATGTGTGTCCACTAGTTGATAGCCCTCTGTCTCTGTGGTTTTTGTATCTATGCCTCTAGTCTCTGTATGTAATACAACAAATATTAAACTAAGGTCTTGTGATCTTTGGGCAGCAGATCCCACCCTTACAGATCTATGACTACTTCTCTTTTGTAGATTTCTTTTAAAAGGCTGTGATTCAGTTACACTTAAATGCCTTATTTCATTCCCTTATAACTGACTTGCATTGCAACTTTTAGGTAGAAAAGCTCAAAATAAGTTTTACATTTACCCTTTTATTGCCTTTAATTTTTCAAAAAGTTGATTTTTAAATTGTCCTTTTGTCCTTTTGTTCCAGCTCTTCAATCACAGCATTTCAGTCAAAGCTACGGGGGCAGAAGTTGGCATGACAGAGTTCATTCTCCGTGTTAATTATCATCCTTATCATCATCATTCTCAGTTTACTGGTAAGAAAGTGTACAGGACATGGACTCCCTATCTGTCCCACATGTTGGGAGTAAGCGGACAGTGCCACGTAAGGGCATTCCCTGAGCAAACAGGGTGGTTGCAACCATAAATTACCAAGGTGCTGCACACCAAGGCAGAAAGATGGGCCAAACCCAAGAGGATTTCTGGGACCAGAGGTTTGAAACCTAACCCCCAACCCTTTCACATATGGGTTTAGCCTTACTACTATAGCCTCATTTCCCATATGGAAAAAGACATGGGTAATTCTTTATGAGTATACACCGAAGATGAAAAAAAATTGTTTTATATCCTATATAAACAACACTGAAAATGCAAACAAGGATAAAACAATAATTAAATAAATAATGGCTTGCCTCAAGGTTCATTGAGATACTATCAGTAAACTGGATGGCCAAAACAAAGCCTAAGGATGCTAAGCTGTAATTAACCATGATACAGGAACCTCTTAGTTCACACACACACACACACACACACACTGCTTCCATAGTACAGAAGTTAAAGCAGGACACAAGCAAATAGTGCTGCTTCCTAATCTGTTTCCAGAAACTAATCAAGGCAGGGTGTTTGGAAGACACTCAGCAGTAAAGCAAAAATTGAGGCAAAGTCATTTAAGGTCAATGCAGTTAGCTTTGTTCCATTATTTATTTAATAAAACAAGAACATGACTCCCTGGATTCTTTCCATCATCTCATGACTACAGCAATGTGCAATCATAATATTAAAAAAATACTTGTAGTTGAAGCCTGCTTTCTGTTTAGCATTTCTACACGCTTCCATGTATAGAGGCCAGAGCTTGGAAAAATAAGCAGCAAAGAAGCAGGGGTTTCCTATTCATTAACTTTTTTTTTTTTTAAAGATGATTCACAGTATTTATGACATGTACAACTAGAAAGTTCTTCTGTTTTTGTGCAATTGCCAATTGGGCAATTGCACAACAGTTTTGACTTTAACAGCAGGCATCATATTTCCAAAAGTGGGAAATGCCCAAATAAGTGTGCTAGCAAGCTTTAGGAGAGTCACTTGTACAACTTAATGCTACCCTATATCCCAGTGTTGGCTGGGGAATTCTGGGAGTTGAACTCCATACATCTTAAAGTTGCCGCGGTTGGGAAACACCGCTATATCCAACGAAACCTGATTTATAGTTCTGGAGACCCCTCATCCTGCTAGACAGCTGTTTCAAACTTGAGTCTTTCTGTACAAAGGTCCTCTCTGTAAATTCTGGGTCCAACCTTGTTTGAGTTAAAGAAGAGAAAGCAGAAACACACCCCTGAAAGGACAGAACTTCTAAGTGATACAAGGAGAATTCTCCCTGAAAGAACAAAGAGAAAGAACTCCCTGTTTTCTTTATCAAGCTCTGAAACTAGGAAGGAATTACAAGACAAGTTGACTAGGCTGCATCCAGAGCATCAACACAGACAGTGTTTGCAAATCCCTTTCCTGGACACCTATATATAGAAACAGCCACTTTTTGTTGTAAGTTGTCTTACGTCACATTTTCACAGAGCGTATTCTGGAACAAGCGAGGGGATGAACACAGCCCCAGTCTGTGACTTATGAAAGCAGTTGCTTTCAGAACTGCATGGTTGGAATGAAAGCCTCCTAGCAGCTGTCATCTCATCCTGGAAAAAGACATGGCTGCTTTAATAAACCGCAAGCAGGCCCTGCGTTGGCACTGCATGCTTTCCAAGACACTTCATCTCAGTGGAATCCATGGCACTCTACTGCCTTAATCAAGCCTACTCTTAAAAAGTGTTTGTTTTATTCCAGAAATGAAAATATTTCAGAGTTGATTTCCAGAAGTGTTTCCAAAATACGGGGGGGAGATAATCATAAAAAAAAAAAAAACTCACTCTTCCAAGGCCTCATGTAACTGTCTAAACATACATGGGTGTGTGGATGTGTCACAAACACATGCATTTAAAAATACACACCTTTTATAAAGGTTATGAATTTAGAACAGAGCGGTCTCTAAATAACAGGATCAAACCATCATCCATCATTAGTTTTGCCAAGTAAGTTCATTGTAAAATAATTATGGATGCAAATATTGCAAAGCAGGGACTTATTTTCACAAAATAAATTTAAAGAATGGATGCCTAGTATATAATCCGTGGTTTACTTATAATGAAGGCAAAATGACTTTTAGAGCAGCTCTTTAATCTTGCCATGCTTCATTAATTTCATTGTTGTCTCAGTAATTTGCCAACATTAAAGGAAGTGTTCCTTCATTGACTCCGCGGGGAAGAGATACTGAGCAAAAGGTGATCCACGCTGGCCTGCTTGTTATTCCAATCAAATCACTATGGTAAAAGTCTTCGTGCCAGCAAAGTCACTCAAGTTCTCTCCTGAAACATTTTAGGATAATTCTGCTTGTGCTTTTTTCTGAGTAATTAATCCCATTAAAAAATTGTAACAAGTACAGTTTAGGCTGATTTATTTATGGTTATATAGACTTTTTGATACCCCCTCGTTATCAAAAAGCTGTCCAGGTGATGTACAGAGAACAAAAAACAGAATCATAATATATGGAAAATACACTATGAATATAACATTCACACCCTCTGAGGCTATTAGAGTCCCCCCAAAATTTAAGAAATGGAAAGCTAAGGCCCCAGCTGTAAAAAGGTTTCCCACTCCTGGTTCAACACAGAGCTAGCAAATTTAGGCTGCACAAACCCAGAGAACCACTAGATGGCAACAACAAGCAAGCCCTTTCTAAATCTCTTTGCTGCCCCAATTTCGGCAGTCCAAATCTAGAAGCCCCAGTTTAATGCAATACATGAACCTGTTGCTTTCCCAGAAAGCAATCCAGTCTTGTAATCTAGTCAACACAACTCGAAGGCAGGAAAGGGTCAGGCCTAAGCATTTCAAAAATCAAACACAAAATCCCTGAGTGGTGTCCCTTTTGTGTCCAAGCCAAACAAATGCAGCTGGACAGGCACATCGACTTTACAGCAAGGCATGTCCTGTCGCTCTTTTCATGAAGTTATACTGATAATGTGAAAACACCATATGAGAAGCACAATGGCCTCCGAAAGGTTATTTCTTTGTCCATCTGGGGGACAGCCTCTGAGCACTGAGACAGCTGCAAAGCAAAGCTTTTCCCATCACCGGTTTCACGATGCCCTTAACTGCAGCCGGGGCTTTTCTGCATTAAAAATATGTAACGTACCACCAAGCTCTGTTTTCTGCACAAAACGCCTTCTCATTCAGAGCAAAGGAAGCCTCTTGCTTTGATGAGTTAAGGAAGAAGGTTGATGCCCACAGCTTTTCAGGCAGGCTTCTGCGACTTGTCCCTACCAGTGATCCTTTTTTGGCAAAACTACAAACAGGAACTGAAGCCCTGTCCTCCTTTGCTTGCGTACGATCATCCTACAGGCCGGTCCTGACTTTCCTCTCTGTGGAACAACATTCAGAAAACCATTTCTCCTTCTCCATGCCTTTCTTCAAACAAAAGTGGCCCTGCCTTCTGACCATCCTGCTGGCTCTCTCTTTGAAGTTTGCTCAGACAACATGAATGATTGAAGGGGAAGGAAAGGGTGGTCAGCGGGGAGCGTGAGTGAGGCACAAAGTCTTGGCTGTAAACAAACAAGTTTGCTATCATAATGCTTCAACACAGGAAGCTGCCCCCTATTCTTCATACACACACACACATGCACACACACACACACAAATCTTACATTTGTAATAAATCATTTGCAAAACAAGGGCTGCCAATCTGTACTGCACTCAAGCAGGGCAATCAGGCAATTGTTTCCTGGGAAATAAACCTTATTAAATCCTTACTTGAAGGAGGTCCAGGAATGCATATTTGCGTAAAGCAGATTAGAAAATCTAGCAAGGAGTTTGAAAATGTGAAGGACCGGTCTGGGGATACAGCCTCCTGGAGAAAATCTATGTGGTCACTTAGAGTTGATAGTAACTTGATGACACATCATCCATCCACCCATCCGTCCTTTTGCATCCCAGAGCATATTCCCTAGTTCAGGGAAGTAACTAGTATCACTAGTTTCCAACTTAAAGATGTTGCTCCAAGACCCCAGTAGTGGGAGTTCATGACACTGTTGAAGGTTCCCTTTGTCAGGTGCAACAAAATAAGGGTCACAGCAGCTATGTCTATACTCTGAAAGATGGGCATGAATGGTAGCAGTCCTACCAGTGGGTAGATTATATGTATCAGGTGAAGAGATTTTGAACAAAACCTTTGCTTGCTTCCATATTCCTGAGGATCAACCTCTCCCCCATGAATGGGAAAAGTATACCCATCTTACCCCATTCTTTAATCACCTCAATTTTTTGTGTGAATGGATGATGCAAGTGAGTCAAGAAGAACTAATTAAGAGAGATTATTTTTTGAAGATGCACTTCAGCACTATGCCTTAATGTCTACAGCAGCTTTCCTTACCTGGTGCCTTCTAGATATGCTTGCAGAGAGTTCACTTGGCTATGGCTTTTGGGAAGCTAGACTAACAATGTGCAATCACATGCCATATATTACTAATTAATTGTTATTATCCAAGTTCCATGCCACCAATCAAATTTAGAACTCAGGCTTCACCTTCCCCTATTGGGTCAAACATAAAAGCTTAATATGGAAAGCAGAATGCAGAAACAAGGCTCATTCTCCCAGATTAATGAGCACACGCTGAGTTCACACCCAGTGCTAAACTGTAGTTTGATCAATAAGCCATAGATTACACAAGCCAAACAGATCACATTAGGCCTTAATGTTTTGTAACAGTAGGGATAAATCTGCTCAAATATCTCCTACATTAGTCTGACCATATTCACATCTCTAGTGCCATATTTGAGACACCTACAGTACTTGATTCGGATCTTATATTATCTTATGTGAATTTGGGGAGGAAGCAAGGATACACCATCTCCACTCTTTATTCATTCTTAATTCTACATGATTTACTGCTGGTTAAAAGTGATGACAGACAACAACTATCTTAGGCTGCAATTTTATGAACACAGACACGTAAGTTTTATAGGGTTAGGGTTTATTTCTGAACATTTACTGTATGATTAGGTAGCCCAGCACCCTAAACTTGGCCTAACAAAACACAATTACTGTGCCCCCAAAATAAACTATGATGGCTTGATTTGTTTCAGCACAATCAGCTAAAATAATGACTGAATTCCCACAGCATGCCCAGTCACACACCACTGAGACCCATAGTCTAGAGTATTGTATGAAGTCAACCCCAGTGAAGGGCTTGTAAAAGATGTAAGAGGAAGTTAAACTGAGTAGGGAATCTGTGGTCTCAACCAACATGACCAGCAGCTGGGAGATATAATTCAGCAACACTGGATGGGGCCTCTTTTCCAACTGGCTCCAAATTTTGGAGGAGGGCTACCACAGCAGGGCTGGCATCTGGTGGTCACCTGGATTGTTGCAGACCAGACTTGGTAACCCTAACCAGCTCAAAACCTTGGTTGTGGGTTTCATCCAGATGGGGCATAACTTTGCCACTGTAGCACCAGCTACAAACTGTTGTAAGAATACAAGCCACCTCCTCATAAAAAATCTTGTTCATAAACTACTCTTAGTTACCATCCCTCAATCCGGACTCACCCCCGCAAAAACTGGGCAGAATACAAGCTGAGGCAGATCTTTCACTTCTTCTGCAACGGGACATCGTCGTTCCTCTGCTTCCCCCGCGATTTGAATAAACTCCAGTTGTGTACATTCCCACAACTCCCTCAACACAAATCATTTTGCCTGGCTCCTTCTCCAACACGGGAAGGCTACCCTGAACTTCAGTGGGTTAGGGGTATCAATCCCCGCCACCCACCAGAGCTTGCCCCCTTTCCTCCCTCATCGCCAAGACCACCTGCTGGGGATGCTGCACCTGGTGAGTTTCTGCCTGATCTGAAAGGGAAGAAGCACGGCTAGTCTCGAGAGGCGCAATCCTTCCCGTGCCTTTTATTAAGTGCCCCATCAGCGCGCTCAGCGTTACTTTCACCCTACCTCGGAGGTGCGCCTGGAGCCGCAGCGCCTCCGCCGAGCCTTCGGCAGCCCCGCGCGGCCGTCTCTGCGCTGGGGAAGGCAGAGGAGGCGAGGCAGCCGCGCTCAGGAAGAGGCTCCACCTTGGAGGCGCCTGTGAAAAAGCTGCGGTGTCGCGGGATCAAAGTAACAGTGCGAAGGGCTGGCCCTTTCCTTCCTTCCTTCCCCCCTCCCTCCTTCTGTCCGCTAGGGTTATTCGGGGCGCAGGGATTTCCAGAATAGCGGGGATGAGAAATGCGCGTTGGTCCGGACCGAGGGGGAAAAGCCTAGTTGCGAAAAGGACGTTAGGGAGCAAGAGGCTCCGAGGAAGTTGCCCTGCGCTCCGGTGCAGCTCGTCTCGAAGTCCTACTCTGAGTTTACAATTGCGGCTTGGACTCCCGAACCTATCCTAAGCACGTTGATTCGTTGCACGGTTCAGGGGTCGCCGTTGCCAAACGCTTGCGCATTTATGCCCAAGGAGGTCGCGCTGAGTGCTGTGCGGGTCGTGCTCGGTAGGAAGTTTGATAGCAGAGGGACCAGCTTTTTGAAGACTGTACAAAAACGTGCAGGTTCACAGCAGACCTTTAATTCGCTTCAGGTTCTTCTTCGCCCGACCTTTTTTCCAGGAACAGAGTGCCTCTGAGCATATTTACGTTTGCTTCAGTGTTGTTTAAACACAGTATGTTTACCCAGGAGGCAAAATAAGTTCAGCTGCTCAAGGTAGGTCGCCTATTTCCCTGAAGATAAGAAGGACCCTGAAAGGAGAAGCTGAAAAATCCATAAGGTCTTACTACTCTGACTGCTCTTGCTTGGAATATGTGGCCTGTCCTGATAAAATAACAGTACAGTCAGTGTTCACGGTGGCCGCTGTCACTTTTTTCTTACAACAACAGCTCCCTTAGGCTAACAGTGGCCCAAAATCGGAACTGAAATTTACGGGGAATTGAATTTGGATTTCCTTCCAGCGCTTAAATACCTGCAGCACAAGTACTCAAAATCTGTGGGGCAAACTCTAGATGAGCAGATTACTAGTACTCACTGTGCCTGTCCTTTTTGCTTCCTCCCACTAGAATACAATTTACCACATCAGGCCGTACTGTGCCTGGCCTGCTGCTCTCACCAAGCCTCTGAGCACTGTAGAATCAAACGTGGTATGAATGTCAACATACTGCTTGGCCTTTGATACTTACGTCTAGTGTCAGCTGAGGCTAACACTCTTGACCCACCCAATTTAAAACTGCAACAAGTCAAAGAGCATAGCTTTCAGACCACCTTGAGCCTAGAATTCTTGGGAATTTACTGTGCAGTTGTGGCACTTCACCAGTGGCTAGAATAGAAAGCCAGCATAATCCTTAGGACTGGAAATAATGGACTACAGAAGCACCAGTAATGGAGGAACGGATTGTGAAGATGGCTGAGTTTGCAGAAATGGCTAAATTGACTTGTTTGATTAAGGAGGGAACTACAACTGCTTTTATAAAAGATTGGAAACCCTTTATGGGCTTTTTGCTGAAAATGGATAAAAATGAACTGCCGATTTCGGATTTATTGATTAAAAAGATTTGTTTATTGGAAGAAGAGAGCTATGACATGAAATGTGGGAGGGTGGAGATGGTAACTGTTAATGTTTGTAACTGCTGCAAAGATCGGAAGTCACTTCTTTAGATACCTTTCTTTTCTTGCTTTTTTGTTGTTGTTCACTTTTTCTTTTAACCTTTTGTAACTTTTCTATTTCTTCTATGTTACTTCTTCTATGTAGTTTTTAAATTTTTGTAAAAAATCTTTTAATAAGAATTATTCATAAAAAGAAGGACTGGAAACAATGGATAGGAATAAAAAGCTTCAGATCTTAAAGATGAGTGTTGGTGAAGAGAAGTAACAGTGAATGGTGCCAAACTGAGTAGAGAAAGCACACTGGTGGGTGTCTGTGTTTTCTTTCCAGCTCCACTCCAAGAAAGGAAATGATAGCATTGGAGATAGTAGACTTCCCAGTTCAAAAATCCTGCTTTTTAATACCTGCCCAATATTGGGAAAGTGTTACTCATTCTGGACTTGATCCTAAATGAAAATGCTTATTTGGCATATATCACGGAAACCTGGCTGAGGAGTGTTTATCCTATTCTGCTCTGCGCACCAAGTTCCTCTGGGGTTTAATGAACTAGGTTGGCAGAGAAGTTGTATCCGTTTATTGGAATTCTATATTACTAACCAGATGTTCCATCCAGCTGCCTGCTGATTCTGAGTTCAAGCTGGTGCATGCCATTGGGTCAGGGGACAATGTAGGAATTCTGCTGTGTTCACCCCCCCCTGCCCAGCAGCTGTCTTTGAGTCAGGCAGAGTTATCTCTACGCAGATTTGCTACACTAGGTTTCTTCTGGTAGTTTTCAACATGGATTCTAGGCAATTAATTACACTGCGTGCACAATTATTAGGCAAGTTGTATTTTTGAGGATGAATTTCATTATTGAACAACTACAGTGCTCTCGGTCAATCCAAAATATTAATAAACCTCAAACCGGAATATTTAAGAAAGTAAAAGTGAGGTTTTGGCTTTCTTAGGAGCATATCTATGTGTGCACAATTATTGGGCGACTATTAGTGTGCAGAATTATTATGCAACTAAATGAAAAACGAACATTCCCCCATCTCACTAATGTTAAAGTGAGAATAATAACTCAAAATTTACAAATCAACATTTCTGACATTTCAAACAAAAAAATCAGTGACCAATATAGCCACCCTTCTTTGCAATAACAGTCATAAGCCTTCCATTCATGGAGTCTGTCAGTTTCTTGATCTGTTGACAATCAACTTTTTGTGCAGCAGCAACCACAGCCTCCCAGACACTGTTCAGAGAGGTGTACTGTTTTCCTTCACCGTAAATCTCCCATTTGAGAAGGGCCCACAAGTTCTCAATAGGGTTTAGGTCAGGTGAGGAAGGGGGCCATGTCATTATTCTTTCATCTTCGAGGCCTTTACTGGCTAGCCATGCAGTGGAGTACTTTGATGCATGCGATGGAGCATTGTCCTGCATAAACATCATGGTCTTCTTGAAAGAGGCAGACTTTTTCCTGTACCACTGCTTGAAGAAAGTGTCTTCTAAAAACTGGCAGTAGGTTTGGGAGTTGATTTTTAGTCCATCTTCAACCCAAAAAGGTCCAACTAGCTCATCTTTAATAATACCAGCCCATACCAGTACCCCACCTCCACCTTGCTGGCGTCTGAGTCGAAGTGGAGCTCTGTGCCTGTTACTGATCCAGCCACGGGCCCATCCATCTGGTCCGTCAAGAGTCACTCATCAGTCCATAAAACCTTTGAAAACTCTGTCTTCAGATATTCCTTGGCCCAGTCTTGCCGTTTCAACTTACGTGTCTTGTTCAGTGGTGGTCGAGTTTCAGCCCTCCTTACCTTGGCCATGTCTCTGAGCACTGAACAGTGAACCTTGTACTTCTGGGCACTCCAGGTAGGTTGCAGTTCTGGGATATGACAGCACTGGAGGATAATGGGTTCCTAGTAGCTTCACGTTTGATTCTTCTCAAATCTTTGGCAGTTAATTTGTGTCTTTTTTTCTCAACACGTTTCTTGTGACCCTGTTGACTATTTGCAACAAAACGGTTGCAATATTGGGTTCTGTGGTCATGCCCCAATATCTTAGCAATTTCAAGAGTGCTGCATCCCTCTGAAAGACTGTTTACAATTTTTGACTTTTCAGAGTCAGTTAAATCTCTTTTTTGGCCCATTTTGCCTGAGGAAAAGAAGCTGCCTAATAATTATGCACACCTTGCTATAGGGTGTTGATCTCCTTAGGCCACACCCTCCCTCATTACACAAATACACATCACCTGATATGCTTATAGCCAATAAGCATTCAGGTTTATACAGCTTGGAGGTGGAAAATATGCATAAAAATGATGATATGGTCAAAATACTCACTTGCCTAATAATTGTGCACACAGTGTAATGCCACTATGGTTTTTCCATCCATTTTTCCTATGAATTATAAAATAAGCAGCATGAGGTGTTAATGAAATGTTCACTATTGGCTGCCAGACATTGAGAGACTAAAGTATCACTTTCATGCACTCACAGAAAGATAGACTTTAAGGGTAAGAAGGGAAATTTGAGTTCATCTAGTCCAACCACAATTTATTTCAATCAGCAGTACATAAAAGCGTAAGAAACCATTGGCTGGTGCAACAACCATGAGTTTAGGATACATGAGGCTTGAAGAACTATTTAATTTAGAATAGCTTTCTTTACGCATGGTCTAATTTTTCAGCTATTTGAGCCAGCCACACTCTCTTCAGAACCCACCTCACAGGGTGGTACTTGTGAGGAAAATAGAAGAAGAGAGCATTTTGTCCCCAAAATAAAGGTGGGGTATGAAATAATAATATATAAAGCCATTCCTAATAGAATTGCCTCTATCTATGCAAGACCTTTATGGACAGAAAGACTGAATATGGATGTTCAAAATGTTGTATTTTTTCTTAAGATTATCAAAGTGTCTAAATGGAAGAGAGTTCTCTTCTGTTCTTCTCAAAACTGCAACACATTCCCTGTAAAATCAATAGTTGGTCCCTTTATGAAAAAAAAAAAAGGCTCCATTCCATGTTGCATTTTGGAATAATTGTAACAGGAGTTTTCACCATGTTTGAGGTTTTAGTTTACATGGGTTTTTAACTCTGCTTGATTGGTCTTCTCTTCTGGGAGCTGCCTTGAGAGTCCAGTTTGGGGTGGGTGGGAAATTAGGACATAAGTCAAAATGATAAACCAAGTTCCATTTAAACAGCAGCATCCCTGTGGGGAAACAGCAGGGAAGGTCCATCACTCTGGTGGCTGGCATGCAAACTTGCCAAGGCTAGCTGCAGCTGGAAATTGAGGATTAGACTAGATCAGTGTTCCTCAACCTTGGCAACTTTAAGAGGTGTGGACTTCAACTCTCAGCTTGCTGGCTGGGGAATTCTGGGAGTTGAAGTCTACACCTCTTAAAATTGCCAAGGTTGAGGAACACTGGACTGGAATAATCTTCAGGGTGATCAACCATGGACAATTCATTATGTCCTGGAAACCTTTTTATGCCACCTTTCCAATAATGTAGAAGTGATGCACAACAGTAATGTAATACAATAATTACTATATTTACTGTAATCAAAGGCTATAAGATGTTTCCTTTTTCTACCCATTCCCTTCCCTTTCCTTCCTGTATTAAGTCTTTTTTAGACTCTAAGCCTGAGAGTAGAGACTGACCTGTTTTTATTATTGTGAACAGCTCTGGAAACCTTTAGGTAGAAGAACTGGGTGGAAATACTTCAAATAGGGGAATAAATAAATCTAAGAAAGGGAGCGTTCCACTACTTGTGAGCGATACGAAGAAGGCCCTTTCCCACACTACCAGCTGTCATCAGACCTCTCCGCAAGCAAGGAGTTTAAGAGTTTAATGTCTGAACTAATTCAGTTTGGTCAGCCCTTCATTATTTTATTTTATTTTATTTTATTTTATTTTATTTTATTTTATTTTATTTTATTTTATTTTATTTTATTTTATTTTATTTTATTTTATTTTATTTTATTTTATTTTATTTTATTTTATTTTATTTTATTTTATTTTATTTTATTTTATTTTATTTTATTTTATTTTATTTTATTATTTATTTGATCAGCCAATCATATACTGTATATAAATTGAATAAAACATAAAATAAAATATTAATGGACATTGATCAAGTCATTCTCCCTGGAATGTCTGATCCTTTTAACTGTCTACTTATAAGAACTTCAAGATGGTTGTGTAAAAGTTAGAATGACATGACTTATAGGAAGCTTCCTATATGAACTGGGTGGGAAGAACCACTTTTTCATTCTGCTTAGTGCATAGACTTGACCATTGTCTTGTCTACTTCTGCATCATTAGTCATTGATGAGCACAGAATCCGGTACCTTGACAGGTTTCTAATATAATTGAATCTAAAATGCAATGTGGTTGGTGATCCGTCTTTGGCCTACTATGGCTAGGACGGATAAGGGATAAGCATCATGGGAGTAGTTATAGGAAACACCAGTTGAAAATCATCAAGTATCATCCTTTTTGTTTTTAACAAAACTATGTTGTCAAGGTTACTTAGTCACTCATGGTGAGAGAGTCCAACACCTGTTTCTCTTTTCCATTTTCTGACTGTAACAAGAGGTCCCAGGCAGGTTTTCTAGGAGTATTATCATTGTTTTCCACTGGTCCACTGGTATTCAGTTTGCTAACCAGGATCTTCCCAAGCCCTGTGTGAGACTCTCTGAATAAGATAGAAATCTGGGTATGATATATAGGTCTTCATTTTATGTTAGTGCTATTTCCCACTATAAAGATTAGTGAAGGTCAAGGACTGACAAAAGCCAGCCTCCAGGACTTTTGACATTCTCAGTGGACACAGACTATATCTTATGGCTGTGCAGAGTTTCAAAGGAATGTTTTGATTTGACAAAGCACCCAGCAAATCATCCCACTGAAGCAGATTTGCAAATCAAAGTGGGGACCGGCTTGGAAGCAGCCAATCATATATACTGTATATATAAATGGAATCAAATCAAATCCGGTGGCTTCAAAGTTCTTTGTAGTCTTCTGAAGCACTTCTTGGGCTTGACAACTTTTCTCTTGCTTTTGGGGTGGTTTCAGACAATATGTCATGCTGCAACTTAATGTTCGTATATGGAGAAGGCTGAAGTGCAGAGTTGAGTGTGGAGGGGCTCTCTGACATTGAGTGTGGAGGGGCTCTCTGACATTGAAGTGAGTAGCCCAAATATCTACTAATATTTCTTAAAGGTTCATTCACTTTCTCAGGTCTCAACCTCTTTCACATGGCCAGTCAAATGCCTTAACATGGTTTTCCATTGTGATAATGAAGTGTTACATGAGTCCGGCAAATGTGACAAAGAATATTTCCCCTCAACACTCTCAAGATGAACTCAAGGTGGGCCAGTTTAGGATACCCTCTTGGGTTGTACCTTACTTTATACATTTTGCATAATTACAGCAGGTTGAAATATTTCAAAATGAGCATCTGGATGTGGGCTAATAGAGGTATTGGTAGAAACATTTGGTATTTTTAAGAATATGGATTGGCAAGACTATGAATATCACTTGGTCAGTGCCACAAATGGCCCATCTGTCTTGATGGCATTGAATCTTACTGTGCCAGCCTGCTTCTATTGCCTCAGCTAATTAACTAATAGAGATGATTGGCAAGAAGCCACAACCCTAAAACAAACAAATGCTGTCACTGATCAAAGAATCCTTCCCAGGAGGAACCAAGCGACGCCATTCTCCTGTCATCCCACATAACCATCATAAGATCCTAAGATCAGAGGCAGCAAAGCTACATGACTTCGTATGGGCTGATTAGTGGTCATTCTTCTGAGTCTTGACCAGAATAGAACTTTGCCAGTGTGCCCTGTCCAGCCTGGTACCCCTCCAAAGCTAGCATTAAGGGGTACAAAACTTCTAACCATTATGACAATCCTCCTGACACCCCAGAAAATAAGCACCCAACCTACTAGGGAAAGTCAGTGATCCTTCATCAATATCAAGCTTAGCTAGCACACCAGAAAAGCAAGTAAAAAAGTAAGAGCTTACTTTTATACAGTTTCATACAGATTTTATTTGGAGTAGGACACTTTTTTATTGGTTTGGCACAACTTAGTCTCCTTGAAGGGAACTGGGAGCTGCCTATTCTTCCTCCCTGCCTTAAAAAAGGGGCAGGGTAAGTATTTCAGAAATGTACTGTAGTGAAACCTTTGAAATTATTCAGCTGAAATTTGGTAGTGTTAATATATCCTGACTTCAGCAAAGGATCGTTACCTTGTCGTGGTGCTGGAGCTTGAGCACCTCAATGATGCCATAAGCTAAATCGTGAAGGGCCACCCAAGACGGGAAGGTCATGACAGAGAGGTCAGACTAAATGTGATCCCTGGGGAAGGTAATGGCAACCCACCCCAGTATTCTTGCCGTGAAAACTAAATGGATCAGTACAACCAGAGATATGTCGGTATACCATTGGAAGATGAGACCCCCAGGTCAGAAGATGGTCAAAATGCTACTGGGGAGGAACAGAGGATGAGTTCAACTAGCCCCAGACATGATGACGCAGCTAGCTCAAAGCCGAAAGGACGGCTAGCGGCCGACGGTGCTGGTGGTGAACGGAGAATCTGATGTTCTAAGGATCAACACACCATTGGAACCTGGAATGTAAGATCTATGAGCCAGGGCAAATTGGATGTGGTTATTGGTGAGATCTCAAGATTAAAGATAGACATTTTGGGCGTCAATGAACTGAAATGGACTGGAATGGGCCACTTCACATCAAATGACCACCAGATCTACGACTGTGGACAAGAGGACCACAGAAGAAATGGAGTAGCCTTCATAATTAATAGTCAAGCGGCTAAAGCAGTGCTCGGATACAATCCAAAAAACGATAGAATGATCTCAGTTCGAATTCAGGGCAAGCCATCTAACATCACAGTGATCCAAATATACGCCCCAACCACAGATGCTGAAGAAGCTGAAGTAGAGCAGTTCTCTGAGGATCTGCAGCACCTACTGGACAACACGCCTAAAAGAGATGTTATTTTCATCACGGGAGACTGGAATGCTAAGGTGGGCAGTCAAATGACACCTGGAATTACAGGTAAGCATGGCCTGGGAGGACAAAACGAAGCAGGACATAGGCTGATAGAATTTGGCCAAGACAACTCACTCTGCATAACAAACACTCTCTTCCAACAACCTAAGAGACGGCTTTATACATGGACTTCCCCAGATGGACAACACCAAAATCAGATTGACTACATCCTTTGCAGCCAAAGGTGGCGGACATCTATACAGTAGGTAAAAACAAGACCTGGAGCTGACTGTAGTTCCGATCACGAACTTCTTCTTGCACAATTTAGGACCAGACTAAAGAGATTAGGGAAGACCCACAGATCAGCTAGATATGAGCTCACTAATATTCCTAAGGAATATGCAGTGGAGATGAAGAATCGATTTAAGGGACTGGACTTAGTAGATAGGGTCCCGGAAGAACTCTGGACAGAAGTTCGCAACATTGTTCAGGAGGCGGCAACAAAATACATCCCAAAGAAAGAGAAAACCAAGAAGGCAAAATGGCTGTCTGCTGAGACACTAGAAGTAGCCCAAGAAAGAAGGAAAGCAAAAGGCAACAGTGATAGGGGGAGATATGCCCAATTAAATGCAACATTCCAGAGGTTAGCCAGAAGAGATAAGGAATTATTTTTAAACAAGCAATGCGTGGAAGTGGAAGAAGACAATAGAATAGGAAGGACAAGAGACCTCTTCCAGAAAATTAGAAACATCGGAGGTAAATTCCAGGCCAAAATGGGTATGATCAAAAAAAAAAGATGGCAAGGACCTAACAGAAGAAGAAGAGATCAAGAAAAGGTGGCAAGAATATACAGAAGACCTGTATAGGAAGGATAACAATATCGGGGATAGCTTTGATGGTATGGTCAGTGAGCTAGAGCCAGACATCCTGAAGAGTGAGGTTGAATGGGCCTTAAGAAGCATTGCTAATAACAAGGCAACAGGAGACGACGGCATCCCAGCTGAACTGTTCAAAATCTTGCAAGATGATGCTGTCAAGGTAATGCATGCTATATGCCAGCAAATTTGGAAAACACAAGAATGGCCATCAGACTGGAAAAAATCAACTTATATCCCCATACCAAAAAAGGGAAACACTAAAGAATGTTCAAACTATCGAACAGTGGCACTCATTTCACATGCCAGTAAGGTAATGCTCAAGATCCTGCAAAGTAGACTTCAGCAATTCATGGAGCGAGAATTGCCAGATGTACAAGCTGGGTTTAGAAAAGGCAGAGGAACTAGGGACCAAATTGCCAATATCCGCTGGATAATGGAAAAAGCCAGGGAGTTTCAGAAAAACGTCTATTTCTGTTTTATTGACTATTCTAAAGCGTTTGACTGTGTGGACCAGAACAAATTGTGGCAAGTTCTTAGTGGTATGGGGATACCAAGTCATCTTGTATGCCTCCTGAAGAATCTGTATAACAATCAAGTAGCAACAGTAAGAACAGTCCACGGAACAACGGACTGGTTTAAGATTGGGAAAGGAGTACGGCAGGGCTGTATACTCTCACCCTACCTATTCAACTTGTATGCAGAACACATCATGCGACATGCTGGGCTTGAGGAATCCAAGGCTGGAGTTAAAATCGCTGGAAGAAACATTAACAATCTCAGATATGCAGATGATACCACTTGGATGGCTGAAAGCGAAGAGGAACTGAGGAGCCTTATGATGAATGTGAAAGAAGAAAGTGCAAAAGCTGGCTTGCAGCTAAACCTCAAAAAAACCAAGATTATGGCAACCAGCTTGATAACTGGCAAATAGAGGGAGAAAATGTAGAGGCAGTGAAAGACTTTGTATTTCTAGGTGCGAAGATTACTGCAGATGCTGACTGCAGGCAGGAAATCAGAAGACGCTTAATCCTTGGATGAAGAGAATGACAAATCTCAGTAAAATAGTTAAGAGCAGAGACATCACACTGACAACAAAGGTCCGCATAGTTAAAGCAATGGTGTTCCCCGTAGTAACATATGGCTGCGAGAGCTGGACCATATGGAAGGCTGAGAGAAGGAAGATTGATGCTTTTGAACTATGGTGTTGGAGGAAAATTCTGAGAGTGCCTTGGACTGCAAGAAGATCCAACCAGTCCATCCTCCAGGAAATAAAGCCAGACTGCTCACTTGAGGGAATGATATTAAAGGCAAAACTGAAATACTTTGGCCACATAATGAGAAGACAGGACACCCTGGAGAAGATGCTGATGCTAGGGAGAGTGGAGGGCAAAAGGAAGAGGGGCCGCCCAAGGGCAAGGTGGATGGATGATATTCTAGAGGTGACGGACTCGTCCCTGGGGGAGCTGGGGGTGTTGACGACCGACAGGAAGCTCTGGCGTGGGCTGGTCCATGAGGTCACGAAGAGTCGGAAGCGACTAAATGAATAAACAACAACAATATATCCTGAAAGTTCTGCCCCCCCTGCTCTTTTCATCCTGTTCTTCAAAAAGTGCAGCAGTTGCAGATGTTTATTTCCTTTCCCTTAAGATCCAATGGGTGCTTCCCCCCCACCCCCAAACTGAATAGCAGTGAACTAAAATCAATCAGTTCCTCATAACATTGCAGACTAAAAACTCAAATGGGGAATGTGCCCTTTTCAACTCTTGCATCTTCGCTGTAGTTGTTAGTTAGATTTAAACCCCCCTTTCAGGAGCTCAAGGCACCATACATGGCAATCCTTTCTCCAGTTTTTCTCACAACAAAACTGTAGGGAAGGTTGAGCTGAAGGTGATGGACAACAGTCCATGATTGAGGATGAACTTGAGTCTCCTTGGGCCTGGTCCAACTGCACATCACACTGGCTTCAAACTGAATCACTGCTGATTCTTCCAGGCCCTAAATAAGTGAGATTTGGAAAGATGTATATTAATTTCTCTCTCTCCTGTATGCAAATGACCTCTCCTTAGAGATGGCTTCTAAGATGGCCGAGTCAATGTCCTCTAACAGGGTGCCTGGGAGAATATCAATTTAAGCTTTGGGAGAATGACATTAATTTATCCCTGCTATAAATGGTTGGCCTATTCACCTTTTTGCTTAGATGGCTCAGAAGAGCTAGGAAAGGGTCAGCGTGGAGCTAGGGGGAGAAATCATTATCCTCTCGCTTCTCTGTGTGCAAAGGATAATTCCAGCTTTCCCCTAAAGATGGATGGGGAGATGCTCGCTAGAAACTTTCCTGGTCTGGAGCCCTAGAGGTTTGCTGGACTATAAGTCCCATTCCCAAAGCCTATCCTGGCTGGGAATTATGGGAGATAAAGTCTCCCATTTAGGGAAGGTTCCAAGTAAAAACGTTAGAAATACTTTTAACCAAAGTAAGCTTCTGATAACTTATTTGGGAAGATACTTGTTAATTCAGATTAACATGTGCCAAAACGAATACCAGAAAGATGATATAATCAGGAGGACTTATCAGCAAAAAAAAAAAAAAAACCAAGGAAACCAAATAGGCGAAGGGTGGCTTTATGGCTGGAGACATAAAAATGTAAAATCACCTATCACTATAATTATTATACATTCAGTCTAAAAGGATTTGGAAGTATCTAATGATTAATAGTAATACTAAATAATCAAGCAATATATTTATGGATGTTTTGTAAGAATCAACTAGGGAAAGCTTTTGCAAATCAGAAGAAAACCAGTTGTATTCCACCTCCTTTAATTTGTCATTTATATTTTACCTTTCTATTATTTCTTTTTTTATTCAGTATAAATATCTTACCAGTATATCACAGGTAAGTTAAATCAATTATAGAAAACAAAATTGCACAAAGCAAATTAAAAACGAGCTCCAAAACAAATACAATGCTAAAAAAAGTTGTAAAAACTACCCCTGAAAATCTAGAAGATAAACAAGACTGCAAACTGTTTCTGCATTTGACAAGCCATATGCCACCATCTGGCTTTATCTGTCCTCTTGAGGTCTCCCCCACCTGGAAAAAAAAAAAAATCCATGGTCCTCCCCACTTCAAGTACCAGAAGAGATCAAAGAGAGTGGAACAGGGAGATATTTTGATCAGATCAGGATAAGACTTCACCCAGGCACTTCATATAGTCTCAATCACAGAGGACATAATTATCTTCCCAAGTAGAGGGAGCGGATTAAAGAAATATTTATGTTGAAATTTAATAAAGTTCTTAACAACAACAACAACAACAAAAACAACAAATCTTGGAAGAGGAATTAGCATACTGCCACAAGCTCATAGGAAGACTTGGAATCAAGTTCTTCTTAGTCCTTGAATCCTTTGCTTATCCTTATAGCTTTGTGCCCAGCTTCCTTGCACGAAGTGATTACAGTACTTTTATCGTATTTGATTTTGTTTTTAAATTCTATGACAACTGACAGGCAACTTATTGACTCACTGATTAATGGGTTTTCTAAGGGTAGCTTATAAACTGAGCGACTGTGTCCATCTAATGGTGTATTTCTAAACTGATTTTTGCACTTCATTCAGTTACTGTTGGGTGCAGATTTTCCACTGAATTGTCTTTCCTCCACTTGGTTTCACTTCATAGGAAGAAAGAAATGCAAAACTTTTTCTCAGTTTCTGGATACATTTTCTGAATTTTTTTAAAAATATACTTGTTTTAGAAACTTAAGAATAAGCATGAATTATTATTATTATTATTATTATTATTAAATATTTTGGCAGCTTTTGTAAACTATTGGTTGGGGGAGCTTACATTCCAGTTTAACACTGCCATCTACTGGGAAAATAAGGAATTTTCATAAGAGGTTTGCGTTGTCCTGTAAAGGATGTTAAGATTTTCCTCCTTGCATAAATAGTTAAAGTTCTGTTTTATCTCTCTTCAAAAAGTTCTAGCAAATCGTAAAGGTGAAATAATTATATTATGTGCTTTTCTAAGTAAGTTTTGTTTTGCAAATAAGCAACTAAGCTATTAGGATATTATTTGTAAACTGCCCAGAGTCGTCATATATGAGTTGGGCAGTTGAGAAGTTCAGTCAATCAATCAATCAATCAATCAATAAAATATTTTCTGATATCCCAAACAGCCTCTGCAGCTTGTACAAAGCAAATATCCCTTAAGATTCTATGCATCTCTTTAAAATAGTTTAAATATTAAATGTACCCCATTTTAAGAGGAGATAGGATAACAAAGTTTGAACAATGATATTTCCCAGTTAAATTCTGTAAAATTCTGCACAGAAGTCTTTTATCCAAGTAGTGCAATGAATGTGAGAATACACATCAAAATGAAATGCTCAGAATGAGGCAAAAATAATGTTAATTTATAAAGCAGAAAAAGAATTTCACTTCATCAAAATTATTTATTTATTTACAGGACTTATGTGGCCGCCTATCTCATTCAATGACTCTAGGCAGCTCACAACAATCCATAAAACGTAGTTAAAAACAAAGGTATCCTTCCCTCCAGGTGGCAGACCAAACAGCTTCACAGCTCAACCCCGATCCTAGCCCAATGCTTGGGGGAAGAGCCAGGTCTTCACAGTCCTCTGGAATGCTAAAAGGATCTCAGGTGGGAGGCTGTCCCAAAGGGCTGAGGTGGCCACCAAGAAGGCATGCCTCTGAGGTCCCATCAGGTGGCAACATTTGAGGGAGGGTTAGGGTTAACCCTGGAGTGCACCCACCCTATCTAACCTAGTAGGATGGGCAGATACCCTCAGGGAGAGGTGGTCCCACAAGTAATCTGCCCCTGTGCCATGCAGGGCTTTAAAGGTGATAACTAGTACCTTGAATTGCACCTGGAAAGCGACTGGAAGCTAGTAACAGCAGTGGTGTTACTTGGGTGAACTGTGGGGCACCCAAAACTGCATGTGCCACTGCATTCTGAACCAGTTGCAGCTTCCAGGTGGTCTTCAAGGGCAGCCCCATGTAGAGTGCATTGCAGTAATCCAGAGAGAGAGAGAGAGAGAGAGAGAGAGAGATCACTTTTAAATGTGGATCGTAAAAGTTACCTGGTCCTGATTTAGCTGGTCAGTTTACAGTAATGAAATTGAGTTTATTTGTAATAGATATAATGAAAATAGATATACTGTATATAGAAAAATATAGTATGAAAAGCCTCCTTAATTATTTTTAGAACATTTTTATCAAACAAATGAGTATATAATGATCAAAAATAAATAAGCTGACTAATCATAACAATCCAGCTATTTTTGCAGTCGTATAACCACGAGATGTATTCTATACGACAATATACAGAAACCACTGTTTCTGAATGAAGGAACAAAGGATGCAGCTCAGAGGGGTGGTTTTGCTCTGATCTCCAACAAAGCCAAACACCCCTTTTGTGCATAGCCCTAATAATTATGGGACCGGAACTTGTTTCTAAAAACGACCTCACTGCATTTTGTAAAAACAAGCTTACAAATACATTTTACAAGGGCTTGCTTACCAAAATTGTAGCATATGCTGCTAGAACCAGTGGTTTTTTTTAACTGTATTGCAGAACACATGGGGAAAAGTGGAAATCTTCGAAGCAGAGTGGGAAATTGGGCCTCTGCTTACAAGTAAAGATAAATGTAATTGCCCTACATTTGAATGCAGTGTTGGCAGAATATTTTGCTACCAAATATCAAAAGTTCACCAACAGCTAACCCAGCAAAAACAGCAAAATTGACAGTTGGAAATAAATAATGGCAGCTAATGCAGTTATTAAGATTAGTAAAACTGAGCATGGAAAATAACAAAAATCTAAATTTATAAAAGAATAGGCTCCTTTGATTGAAAACAATGCATGAAATGGACTTTTATAAATGAGCTTCATTGTTTTCTAATTATTCAATTAATCTGAATAATACGGACTTGACTTGGGGGGATATACAGATAAGGCAATGTGTGCTATTTTATTATTTCAATTAGTTTATTAAACAGATTAGACTGAATGTGCTAATTAACACGCTTAAATTTATCGAGGGGAATTTTGCATGAATTGTTATTCCATGAGCAGGACCCTGGAGTTACAGGGAAGGTCTTTTTTCTATAGCAGAGACAGTGAGTACTTCTCCCACCAGCTCTGGAGGGACAGCTAGAAAGTCTTCTGATGTTGGCTTCTGTGGGAGGAGATGGCTCTCTTCCCATCTTGAAATGTTAAACTACAAGGAGAGCTCATAGAAATAAAACTCAAGAAGGTAAAAATACAGGAGAGACATGTTAGACTTCGTCCCAGTTGTGAATATCAATGAGATTCCTGAGAAATCTCTCCCCCTTTTTTCCACCAGTGCCTGGATAAGCTGGATGCCTCTCCCTGCTGTAGAAGGACCTTCACAGGAAGCCCAGTGTACCTTCTCTGCTGTCTCTGTTGCTGCTTTCACCCTTTGGAACACCTTTCCGCCCCACCCACCTGAGATCTGGCTAGCCTGCCTGCCTCTCAAAAGGCAGCAGAGACCTGCTTCTTTCCCCAGGCATTGGGTCTAGGAGTGGTATGTGTTGCTTCCTTTGATTGCATTTATTATATCTTATTATGTGGCTTGATTGATTCTTCTGTTATTGATGATATATGCTGCCCTGAGTCTCGTGCTGAGTGGCTATATAAATTGACTGATTAAGTACATATGCAGTTTTCTTACAGCTGATCCAGGGGATTCTGAAGTGAGACCTAGCACAGCTGTTCCCGAGAGAGACCCTATTTTCAGGGTGCCCCTAATCCTTGTTGGGAACTATTTTCTATAGTACCCTCCTGCCAAAGAATGCTTCGGCCAAGGCGTAAAAATTGATCTTAAGATGTTTTTTGTAAAGGACATGGAGAAGCATGTTGCAACCTGATGGGGGAGACAGATGTACTCCTAGTGTTCTACGAGAACATGAAGCTGATTAGGAACTCCATAGCTTTTCCTTAGGATCTCTGGGGAGCAGAAGGTAGCAGGGATTTTGAAGGTGGGGAGGGTGTAGTACTTGTGAAACCAGTGCAGAAATGGGAAACTGGAACTGCGTATACATTGGCCAAAGATGGAAGAATCAGGCACCTGGATCCCTGAAGCTGTGGTTGCAAGTATTGGTTGGAAGAGGGCACGTACTTCACAGCTGGTCACCTGGGAGCCACTGTGTTGGCCATGACTAATTGGAATTTCACTTTCCCTTGAGGAGATGCTATATGATGCTGTGCAGTCGGAGGCCAACTCGGTCCTTCACCTCCATGACTGAAAAACTCCCAGGAACCCCTAAACAATCCCTTCCTGTCATTAATTTGCTGGCTGAAGCTCCTAACCATGAAGGCAAAAACTAAGAAAAAGTAAATAATAAAGTGAAGTGTGTGATCAAGATGGTCCTAGTTAACAATGGTGGGAAGACTTTGTGTGCATTTATATTCTCTGGAGAAAATGATATTTGCTAAAGCAAAAAAAAAAAAAAGTTTTTTAAATTTTATTTATAAGGCTTCCCAATGCAAAATTTATTCTGAGCAGCATACTGTGCAGATTAAAAACAGATTCAATATATAAAGGTAAAGAGAAATGAACATAATGTATCCCAGGAGGAAAAACATGCCCTAACTGAACCATTATTGCATATCAATGTACACACCAAGACCTATCCCAGAGCTTGGGGGAAGAACATGTTTTCAGAGATCATTTAAAGGCTGAACCTCTGGGGAAACCCTATGCCAGAGGGCAGGGACAACATAGAAGGTATGCCTTTAGTTAATATTAAGTACAATATTAAGTAATGATGTCTCCCATCAGACATCATTACTTAATATTGGGGATCTTAGAGGGAAGACCTGTAGCTACTAGGCGCCAATTGATTCATAAAGTTTCATCGAGCAATGTTCACTCTTAGGTTAACTTTCTCCAGTATGATCTGCCCCAACCTGGCCCTTCAGGTGTACTCATCACTTCTGTAATTAAGTCTATCCACCTTGCTTAATTTGGAGCCTGGTTATTTGTGCCTTGAGTGAGAACTCTGGATTGTGAAGGATGATCCCTTTGTCTGTCTTCTCAGCTATCTATGGTATCCTCAGGAGTTTTCTCCAACAACTCCTTTTGAACTTCTCCAAGTTCAAAAGTGTCATTACTCTTTCTATCCTGCTTCTTCGAAGTCCAACTTTCACCACCAGAACGCGTCACAGGGAAAACCATTACTAAGGCCGGTTGTTGAACTTACAATTAGTGTGGTCTTTATATTTAATCTTAGTGCCATTTTTCCCACTGTGCTCCTTGACTTTCATTACAAGAATTTGCTAGAGGACAACATTCCCTGCCTCATTCAAGATGAATCTGGACAGGAAACTGGGAGTTCTAGTCCCGCCTTAGGCATGAAACCCAGCTGGGTGACTTTGGGCCAGTCCCTCTCTCTCAGCCCAACTCACCTCACAGGGTTGTTGTTATGGGGAAAGGAGGAGGAGGAAGGAGTACTAGGTATGTTCGCCGCCTTGAGTTATTTATAAAAATAATAAAGGCAGGATAAAAAAAAAATCTTAAAAAAAAGTCCAGAGGGACTTGCTTCTTTGAGATACTAATGACTGTTCCACCAAGCTGGATAGCCACCAACATTAACTGCACCAAAACCAAGTAGTGTTCCCACATGTGGAGACATCTCAATTCATTGTAATGACTGAGGCTGACATTTTCTAGGCAGCAAGAATCGTATAATTTCTCCACCAATAAATACTACTGCTCTAAGGAATCTTGTCTGCTCTGAATAAAATTTTTTTCTCTTCATAGGTGTCTGTTCTTTTGGTGACAACACTAAAATGGCAAAACATGCATCATGATGTCACCAAACTCTATCCTTTCGTACCTGCTTTGTCATATCGCATGCAAGTACACAAGTAGCAGAGTTTGTGTTGCAACGTCAAGCCATGCATTTTGCCACCTACCCTCCCGCAGATACCTGTGTTCCCGACCCCATTACCCATCTTGAAATCAGAGTACAAGAGTCAAGCAACAATCGAAAGACAAGTTTATAACTACTTTGTTCTGATAACTCAATGTTCAAAGATGTTCTTACATTAGAGCATGTTTTACGTTCTTCCTTGCTTCTTTAGAAACAGATAGACAGAATGGATCTGAATCCCGTACAGTTTTCTCTTTAACAAGCGTGCTAAATGTCATTGTGCTAACTGTACATTCAATGGTCACTGTATATACCCCTAAAATTGACTACTAAAAAAGACTGGTTTACTGAAGATGTCACTGTGACTGTCCCAAAATAACTACGTATCCAGGGAAGCCTATTTCAAAAACCTAGATCAGAAACTTACTTTTGTTGTCATTTCAACATATATTTTAATTTCTGAACTGTTTTTCTTCCAAAACTGCCTTGCCGGAAGATAAGTAAAACTGACTGGAAGAAACAAGGATAGATGCTAGCTACTGTACTGTATCAAATCAGAACATTGTGTGTGTGTGTGTGTGGAACGGATTAACTGCTTAAGACCACAAATACACTACAAACCATCACAATAATAATGTACTTTTATTTCAGCCAGATAAGTGAACCATTTGTTTTAATGTATCGAAGGTTTCAAGGTAAGGAAATCAAATACGTATTCCAAACAATCCAAATTACTACAGAACATTTGCTTGGTAAAACTATGTTGTCCCCTGATGGCCCCTGTAGAATGTGACAGCAGAATAAAAAATATAGATTAATACAGTAAATAATACTGTGTTCATAATTTTAGTATCACTAATCATTGGCTAATCTCAGTGTGTTTTTTTTAACTGTGGACAAAAAAAATGTGTTTGACATTTTAAATATATTAAACATGTAGCATAACAAGCCTTCCAATGTTCGTATTTATTTACCATGAAAACTACTGTCCTTCAAAACTGACTTCTCACAAATGATGAAGTAAGCCTGTTTCTGGATTGTACAGTATATGATAGCGACTCACTTTTTTTTTTTTTCCAAAGAAAGTTACACACAGACAGTCTGAATATGGAGCCCAGGGGCATTTCATCCACTGTTCTGGATGAGAGATCATTCAATTACACAACATGTTTTAATACCTCATCCAGAAGCATCCATTACAAGCTGTAACATCATCAAAAGGAAGACATATGAGTCATGAGGTCACTGTACCATTGAAGTGCTTATGCAATGATATCATGATGCATGAAGATAAGTCAAATTATTTGTGTGATGACATCACATGTGTCATTTACCTCATTCCCAGACAACTCTGGCCTCATCTAATGCTTCAGGGACAGGCCCTTCTTTTGCTCAATAATTACATGTGTTCAGCTAAGAGAACTAAAAATAAGGATTTCCAAACAATACTGAATGAGTACTGAATAGATGACTTTTCATAAGATGTGTAAATATAATCAAGAAAAACTGAGGTATTCTCTTTCTTTTCAGTAGATCTGATGACACATTTAAAAGTACTACTTATTCCTGCTGACATGGACAGCTAAACAAAGGTAGTTAATTTATGAAGGAGATGAACATAGTTTAATAGAATGAAGGCAGCAAGATTCAATATTTTAGTGTTCACACTAAATGCCAGCTTTGCAGTTTCATTTGAAACCAACAGCAATCATGAAACGTCATGAAAGATTTAAAAAAAATCTCCTAGAGCGATTACTAAATGAATCATTATCACACTAGATCAGTAAACCCCAGAAGAAAATAATAACAACAACAACAACAACAACCACCACCAGTGTCTCATAATTTAGGTCCTTTTCCTGCTCAGTGCCTATTTTTTAGACACAATCCATAAAAATTGGCCGCATTGCACATTTCGTTTATCTTAAAAATGTTGTATACCCATAAAAATGCCTGGTACAAAGTCTGAAGTTAATGTCCATCCCTAAATTTAAAAGATCAGCTAAAATAAGTTTAAATTATTACAGTATTTACAAATCCAGCAGGTAGAACATCCATCATGGCTTCTTTCCCATCCTCCTAGCAGCTGTCATCCTTCAAGCAGCTTTGACGGACTCTCGGGTTCTAGAAGCTTCCTCATTTATCATCAGTCATTTTGAGTAGTTCTAGAAGAGCCCCCACAGCACCAAAATAGCCCTTCAAGATGATTGAAAAGGAGAAGAAGTTAGCAAATCCAAGCTAAATTATTGCAATACTCAACAAATTTAACACATGGGTTATTTTTTAAGGTTAATATCCCAAAAGTAGAAATATCAGACTGATACTGTAAAAGAAAATACAGAAGTCACAAAGAAAAGAATTAGCCTTAGCCAGTTTCTATGCCTCCATCCGCTTAGTAAATATTAGACGTGGCACTAAGTATAAAGAATACAAAGGGGTTATTCTTAAAAATTTCCCTCTGATTTTTAAACAAAATCCTGGTTGATCCATTAAAAGATTAAATATTCACATATCCAGCAAATTAGCTGCATGTGACATTTGTATACTCAGTCCGAAACATGAGCACAAGCTTGTTCACAAGGTTAACGTATAGCAAAAGGTAATCTTCTCCAGAATAATTCAAGCAGTGGGAAAAAAATAAAAGGTGTGTGGTAAAGCTAAAATTCCCCATATACACCAGGTCCTACATGTCCACTCGGAAGTCCCACAGAATAAAAAGGGACTTGTTTTAAGACAAGCAGATTAACTGCAGCCTCCTTACTGCTTTGCAATAGGAGCTCCCTTCTGTAGTCTCTGCTGGGTGAAATAGCCTTTCATCTGCAGAAGGATCCCAATTAGATGAAACCTAATGTTCTTTCTTGCCTAATATTACTAGATGCCCTCACGACTTTACTAAAACAAATGCTATATGTCTTTGAACAGATATTGATTTGTTTTCCCATCCATGATTAAGACTGGAGAAGATTACCAATGATGATAGCTTTGACAGGGATTCATTACCATATTAACAAACATAATGCCTTCTTTTCTTTCGAACAGTTTTTACCTCGTGTTCCAAAAAGAGAGCTTTGAGTTGTCCCTTTGACCAATAGTCCATGGCATAGGCTAGCACCTTCATAGCAACCATATTGATTCTCAAGAAGTTTCCTACAAACACCACTCGATCAATATTCTGTAAAATTTAAGTAAAGTAAGTGAATTATGTGCAATTAAAAGGATTTTATTTCCAACCTTGAGCATAGAAAATTGTTCAACAGCACTTAAAGTTGCAACATTCCTTTGGTGTTTTGACAGTAGGACCTCAGATGAACGATCAGGGCCGCAACGGGGGTGGGGGGGAAGTGGGGCATGTGTCCTGGGCGCTGTGCTGGGGGGGGCGCCAAAATAACCGCTGAGGGGGCGCCAAAATGGGCACGGAATCCATGTTTGCCCTGGGTGACACAGTCCCTAGTTGCGGCCCTGTGAACAATCCAAATTGGATAACCTTGTTTAGATAAAAAAACTGATCCTAGGCAACATTTTTCTGTAAACATGAAAAAGAAATTTTTACAGTTCTAATATTTTTGCTTTTTAAAGTTTATTGAAGACTCATTCTATTCATTGACACATAGCAAATACATTATTTACCATCACATAATCTTACATATTCCTCAAATGTTTTTTTTAAATTAGCCAGCCTCTATAGATTATGATAGTAATCTCTAGCACATCAGTGAACTGTGAAGAATAATTATTCAGGACTAATAGGGCTTCTTTCTATATAAGCTGACATAGGGCTGACTAATTTTTCATTGATAAATGTTCTACTGATATGAACTTCTACCACAAAAACAGAAGGAAAAGATAAAACCACATCAGAAATACATTTTTATTCTTTTCTGCCTCGATAATAAGGCTATTCTGAAATTCAACATTTGGAAGAATAATTCACTATTAATTGGAAGAGATTCTGGCCATATATATCCAGTAAGTACCTAATTTTTATCCCTAAATATAATGGGTCATTTAAATGACACATGAATATTTTAGGGCATTCTAGAGAAATGTTTATAAAAACAATTATTTTTTAACCGTATCGGTGCTAAAGCACTGAATCCATATTCAATATACTGTTCTTATATCTCTGCATTAATACATTTCTGCTACTGGAATACCCCAAGTGTTAAAATAATGTGATAAATACCATGTTAAGGTCTGAGTTTCACCAAGCCACAGAGTCTCCATGCAATTCACTGATATTGCATAGAGATAATTGTGTTCTCATCATGGATTGATGGTTAGTGTCAGATTAAAGTTAATTTTATTTTGTTGCTGGCAGTGATGGTAGTCACTGAAATGAATAGAAAACAATTGAGGGGAAGGAAGGAAAGGAATCTCCAGGCATGTACTAGAACTCCAACACAGCACCACCACCACCACACACACACACACACACACAACCCTATGATAGCTTCCACTCTCTAGGTGCCTTCCTGAAGTGAAGACTCCAATTCTTCATATTCTCAGTAATGGCCATAAGAGTTGAGGAATTCTGGAAGGTGCATAGGTAAGGAAAGATTGCCTAGAAGTTAGTTCTACCAGTGCTTAAGGCAAGGACATGAACTTCTACCACAAAAACAAGGAAAGGATAAAACCACATCAGAAATATGACATTTTTATTCTGTTCTGTCTCGATAATAAGGCTATTCTGAAATTCACCAACATTTGGAAGAATAATTCAGTATTAATTGTGGTGAAAGCCTTATTTTGTTAATGCTATTTTGCCTTTAAAGAAGGAAAAAATAATTATCACTCAAGCTTGGTGGCTAAACAAGCATCAGCTTCTTTTAGTAGTTACTGCAAGTTATTTTTTGCTTTGAGATGTTGGAAGTGCTAACATGACAAAGCTTAGTGTTAATCATGAATATTTTAAGATTGTTTTTCTTGTCAACTAAGCACATTCTCTGCAATCCGGTTTAATTTGGCCATGGCTCATGCTTCTAATTACTATAAAGACAGTAAAAATACTGTTTGAAAAACTTCCTTGGAATAAGAATGTTATTGTTAATACTTCTGAACACTTTTAATACTATACATTAAAAGGGAAGGGAAGATTAGAGTCACCACTTTTGCTCTAGTGAGGGATTATTAGGTGGATTCGTTATTTGGGTGCATTAGAAAAACAACAGCAACAACATGCAAAGACAGTGTCTTTGTCTTTGTTTCAGACCCCACTCAAAAGTTTTCTGAAGTGAAGTAAGTGTGGAATTAAGATGCTCCACAGACTAGTTCTCACAATTTTCACAGTATGGATTCTAACTTTGTATGGTAAGGCATAAGCTTAATTTAGATTTCTCCCAACATGTGGCTTGCATTTTGGAAAATGCAACATGGAAAATGCAAAATGCAACATGTGGCTTGCATTTTGGAAAATGCAAGCCACATGTTCATTTGCACTCTGCTGTTATTTCATACAGCCCCACTTTAGCACAAACCACCAAATCAAATCAAATCAAACTTTTATTATGGTCATAGACCAGCATAGTCTGACACAACTGCAAAATCAGCAAAATCCCATCTGTCCTACAAATCAAAACTAGAAACTATTTTTTGAAAAGGCTCCCAATCTGCCAACTTGGGTATCATTATTAAACTTGCTAACAGTTTATTATGCAAACAGCTGCAAATTATTAGGCAAGAGCTTGAAGCCAGAATTCAGAGGACTACCTTAAATGAGCAATACTCTTGTGAATTCCAGACTTTGGCAAAAACTTAGTAGGATTCGAAGATCACCAGAATGCATATCTAAAACTGCAGTCAATTTCTGCTGCTAGAACAGAAATTAGATAGTAACAGGAATGTATAATTTGTCTGAAATATAGAGAATCCCATTCACAAGCCTTCATAACAATAATTATCTTTCAAAGTTAAACAGGTCACATTAAGAGTTCTCACTATGTCTGTTTATATTAAATGATAGCTGTGTTGCTTATTGCAGTTAACTCTCTATGCTTTGATAGCCCTGTACAATGCTGCTTGAACTCCATGCCACAAGGCAACACTGTAAAGAAGCTGAAAGCAAAGAGGAAGATCAGGACCACTAATTACTGCAGAGGTTTCCACTGATATTCCTATGTAAAATATTCAGGAATATTAAACGTTTACAGTCACCAATGCATAGAAGCAACTGAAACAGGCCCTCAGCTTGGTATACTAATACCCTGCACCTGCATTTCACCTAACCTACTCAACCATCCAACTATTTGACAGTATGCCAGATGTTGCCCGGTACCTTCCTTCCCCTTGTCATATATTCGCTTGCTATCTTTCACCTGACAAATGGCATAGAGAGACAACAGACTGTACCTGCATGATACTAAGTGTTACCAGTGGGCAGTAGGGTAAGTTGCTATTATATGTAAGGTCTACTTGTGGCTTAACAGTAATTGTCTGGGATAGGTTATGCCAATGGCAATTTGCTTGAAGAATTACTGAGCTTTATAGTTGAAACTGAGTCTGATCTCCCACATCCAAGTCAATATTCTAGCAACGGTATCAGTTGATATCAACTTATAGGTGCTAGTGATATCTCTGAGGAGGAAGCCAAGCTCCAACTTCTCCTCTCCTGCAGACATCATTACGCTCCTGGGGACAAGTCCCCTCCAGGCAGGGAAAACCTGTTTTGAGCTGCTCCTCACTGAGGAAGATCTGGGGGCTTGGGAGAATGGAAGGAAGCCTCAACCAATGAAGGTTCCCAATCACTGATGTAGAGTTAACCACACATACCTTTAAAGTGCCCTGATATAGTCATGATCAAATAAAGTTATACCACTTGTATAAACAGATATTCTTATGGCTTTACCTTAAAAAGGTCGTATAGTTTCTCTCTACTATGGCTGAAGTACAAGTTAGAAGGTATATAGCTCTTTTTAATTGTTGTTATGGCACTGCCACTAAAACAAAGATCCCAAAATGTAGATTGGAAAGAATTCAACCCATTGGACCAAGTAACATACACTAAGTCATACCGACTATGCTTCCTCAATAACAATGACCCTCCCATTAAGTAAATGTGGTCCACGTGCTTTCAGAGTAAATACTGGAGGCTTCAAACATAAGAGCACATTGAAAAGGTAAATCTTGAGCAAATACAGAACTCCATTTACAGTTCCAAAACATTAGAAATCTCAGAAGCAGCTGTGATCATCCTACTTAGGTGAAGTTCTGAACAACTTAGTGAAGGCACACCATCTATAAAAGTTTATCATTTTAGTCTTTCTTTGAAAAAAAAAACTGTAGAGTCAGTTCATATGATAGAATAACATGCTTTAAAGGTTTGTTCAGTGTTTTCATTGATGGGACAAAGGATATAAACCAAAGACCCAAATCCTTTTAGCAATCCAAAAGTAGTTTTGAAAGATGGCTGATAAACACGGTCTCACCTCATTCAAGGCGCACATCCGAGCAATGGAGCCAATGTTGTTGGTGATGGTGACTAAAGTTGCTCTTGCCAGGTCCTCTTTACTGATAGTCTCTCTCTTTTCTTTGCTCATCATGTTGCCGAAACTGTGTGATAATACTAGAGGATGTGATCTTTTTTATATTTTTCAGAAAGGCCAAGGTTTCTAAAAATATGTTTTAAAGAGTTTGTCTGGGATGTATAGATATATCTAAGTCATTCATTTAGGAAACAACACACACACTCACGTACAAATATAAAGAACTGATCAATTCCAACTACAGGTAGTCCTCACTTATTGACTGCAGTTGGGACCGCCAACTCTGTTGCTAAGCAACACAGTTGTACAGTGAAACATCACATGACCGCGCCTGACTTATGATGTCAGTTCACCCATTTTGGCTGTGGTCATTAAGTGAATCACTGAGGGTCGTTAGGCGCAACATCACATGACCGCAGCTTGCGACTTCCCGCCAGCTTCCCCACTGACTTTGCTAGTTGGAAGCCAGCTGTGAAGGTCATAAATGGTGATCATGTGACTGCAGGATGCTACGACCATTGTAAATGTGTGCCAGTTGCCAAGTGCCCAAATTGTGATTGTGAGACTGTGGGGATGCTGCAATGGCCACAATTTTGAGGACCAGTCATAACTTTCCTCTTTCAGCACTGTTGTAACTTCAAATGATCATTGAATGAGCAGTCAGTAAGCGACGACTACCTGTATTATTTGGAATAAACTAGCATTACTTCCTTACAACTTTTATATTCCAATTGAAAAAAAAACCCCTTTTTTTGTCAGCCATGGTTAAGAAAACATATATAATAAATAGTAATCTTATGATGCTTTAAGGATTAACAAAAGGAATTTTGACAGAAGCAGACAGTTGAAACCTTGGATATTATAATCCTGAGACTCCAATGTGGTACCTGGGACACTGTTGTGACTGTAGAGATCCTTGGCACCCATCAGGTTCCCTACCCCACAACTAAGCTTACTTATTTTAAAAGTGTGTGCTGTAACACACACACACACTCACTCACATATCTACCTTGATTATGTGCCATCAAGTCATTTTCGACTCCTAGTGACCACACAGATAGATTTTCTCCGTTATGATCTATCCCTAACCTGTTCTTTCAGGACTCACTATCTCTATCCCTATATCTATAAATTTAAAAATGGAACCTAACCTGTTGCAAAGCCCTACCTTCTACTATGAACTTATTTTGAGATTTCCTTGGGTGCAATCTATTGCTTTATTTGGAGGCATGTCCACTTGCCCAGAAAAGAGAGTAAGAGGAATAATCATGAACATTCAGATAAATAGGTAACATGTGATCATGCCCTTATGGGAGGCATTTTATGAATGGACAACTCCTACACCCAGCATTCATTTTGCAGGAGCACCTACCATGCATTCTCAAAATTCAAATTATGTGCTTATCATCCCCAAATGATTGGAGGGCCCCGTTATTTGCAATCTAGTGTGAAGAAGATCTGGGGGGGGGTTTCAGTGAGATTAAAATAAAGGCAATATATCTTAAAAGCGAAGAGGTATTATACACAAGTCAATCAATTAACTGAATGGACCAGACTGAATTACTATCTCCCTTTGCATGTTTTATACATAACTATACCTTGTATTCCATAACTGTATTACACTGGATGAACTAACTATATATTAAATACAAAAGTAGTTGAACTTGGTGGACTTTTATTCCCCCAAGAAATGCTGGTCTGGGAGGACACTGTTTGAATCAGAAAAGTAGACTGAGCACTTTATCCTTTTCAAAATAATTCCTTCTTCAGTTCCAAATAAATTCTATCAAATCAGTGTGGGATCAAGCAGTTTGGAAACCAGATATCACAGGGAATAAAGGAGTAAAGTTTCACTACTCCCTGGATTACATTCCATCAGTTTTCCAGTTACACCCAATCTGTACTTCCTTTTAAAAACAAGCTGTCAATCTTTCTCATCTTGGATTAACTTTTTTAAACCACTAAGTGTGAAATGTAATTATACTGTTTACACGTCATATCAGAAAATATACACACTAGATGTTTAACTATAGCCATATGCATTGTTTCTATCCAAATAACCTTGAATGTACGGCTTCTAAGGGAACAGAAAAAAGTGATATCATAATTAACTACTGAGCCTACAGGTTACAAAAGGAGGGAGTAGTAGGGTGCTGTTACTCTGTACATCAGAGAAGTCCTAATAGCCAACAAATTACACAAACCAAAAAGAAGGCAGTTCTTTATAGAACTGCTGTATGTAACAATAGCAGATCCTAAAATGATTCAGTAATGAAGACTGTTCTCCTGGCAGGATGATAATGAGATGGCAAATGAAATCAGAGATTTATAAAAAATAAATAAAGGAAGTTTGTAATAATTGCTAACCTCAGTTATGGGAATGTAAGCTAGGTAAATGCATTTGTTGATTTCCTAAAACGATGGTGTGTTAGATCAGCTGGTCACAGAACCAACAAGGTAATAGATAGCTCTGGACTTCAACTGTATCTACTGTCCAGCATCAATATGAGATATGAACCTTGTTAAAACAATTGAAACCAGCAGCCTGAACACTATCACTTTTGACTTCAACAGAGAACATTTATTTAAAACAAGTTATTAATAATAGGTGTGAGCACTGATCTAGATTTGAAGGGGGAAAAATGATTTCCATCTACCAGCATCTCTTTAAAATGAAATGTGCCCATAATAAGTTGGGGATGGTGATTAGATTAGCATGAAGCAACATGCTAATGCTGAACTTTTAACAGAAGGCAGAGAACTCGCATTCTTGTGACTCGTCCATATGTACCTTGATGCAACAGCAGATCCTTGAAGACCAAACCGTTCATAATCTCCTCCATAAATATCCTTCACCAGCTTATCAACATTGGTGCTGTCTCCTTTAGCTGCCATTTCTAGAGCTTCCTCAAAGGTCTCACAGCCAGTCAGCAAACAACACAGACCCAGGAATGTACCGCCACCAAGACTAGAAGGCGAAAGATATCATTTCAAATGCTTGACAAGGATTGAGGTTCCTCAGTCTCTCATTTTAAAGGCTGAAGTGAAATATATCTAGATATACTTCTATGATTGTAACATTGGTTATTTTATGAAAGAATCCAGGTGCCTTCTTTATTCAGCTAGGCTCTGAGGCTGCTTGCAGTTAAGGAAAACAGTAGGCAGTAGAGTTGATGATTGTATAGGTTTAATTTGGGCAGTGCTTCTCATCTCAGTGAGAGCAGGCAATATAGAACATATAAAAATGCAGAACCTTATAGCCAACTGTTCCCTTAAATGACATTCACTTCTTGGCATTATGAATCTATTCACCTGTGCATATTCCATTCCCTTTCAGATACCACACTTCAGTCAGTAACATTATAGAGCACATTTTCAGTAAGTTCCTGCTAAAACTAAACATTTTGAAATAATTGTTTATCTCTAAGCAGGCAGCATACGTTTTCTTTACTTTGAAGCTTTATTCTTTAGTTTGAAGAAACTTCATTTCTGTATTCCCCTCCTTCCAAAAATGATATGCATGCTCCCTGCTTAAAAGTTAGAGAGCATATTCTACTGGACTAAACCAACATCTACTAAAATGTAGTGCATGAGGGATCCTCAATGCTGCTTCCATTATCTAAGTATCTTGTTTGAATGTTTCATAGCAGGAAAGTGGGTATGGTTAAGAGTACAAAACAAACAAACAAACATGTGCATAGGCTAGATATTTCTATATGTAAGTTGCTAGTTTCTTTCTCCCAAAATGTACATGACTGCGTTGTGAGAACTTTAAGCAGAAAATTAATTTCTTCTGTATTTTAAAATAAAGTGTTTTAAAACTTTATCAAACATGTTGGCTGGAAGTAGTAATTACAATAATTAGAAAATTGAATTCATGTTGTTATTTCCATTATAATGGAAGTTACTTTTTCAGCACTGTTGTAACGGTGAAAGGTCGCTGTATGAAGCAGTTGCTAAATGGGGACTACCTGTACTGTTCCAGATGAAAAGTGCAAAAGGGGAAGGGGGAGGAGCAAGATGGCTTGCTGCTGCTCATTCCCCCAGAGTTAAACCATGGTGTAAAGTAAGGATAGACAGCATGGCCTGCATGCAGTCCTCAATACTTTTTTTCCTTTTGCAGCCTGTAGGTGCGCCCACCAACTGCACTACTAATCTTAGAAGCAAAACAAACAAACAAACAAATTCCCAATAGAAACTGGGGTGCTAATGGGACAAGTTTGGAGAAAGAGAAAGAACATAGCAGCCCATCCAATTTGTGTAATACAGACTAATAACTAACAACAAACAAAATCTGGGACTGCAGTGCAGGCATAATTAAAATCACCCATCCAGATTTAGAATTACATATGCAACAAGGCTATTTCTTTTTCACAATTTCTCCGAAGAAGAATTACAGTACAGAGGTAAAGAGGTACGTGGCATCATTAAAAGCTGTGAATTAGGACAACAGTGCCTGCTGGAATCTCTTCTTTCAGATTAGTCTGAAAATTATTGATTCTACGCTTATAATTTTACAGGTCTTGAATAAAAGTAATTTAAAATAAATTAGCTCTTAGCCATTAGATTCCCTTCCGTATTATCCTCATCCTCAATCTAATAAAAAGTCACATTTTTCACTTGTTTCATAAAGTACCTACTTGGAATACACAGACAGGGGAAGATATCAAATTTGAGATTTGAGGAGAATATATTTTCAGGGCCTTGAAACTTGGAAGTATAACAAGTTGTTGATTTCAGTGGTTTTTGGATTTTTTAGTCATATTTGTCTAAAGGTTTTGCTCAGTTGTGTTAGCTAACAGTTCTGGGGTCTTAATTAAAACGGCTGATTATTCCACCTATTCCACAAAGGTACCTTTTCTTTAATATTCATGTATAAATGTGTATATTGTTGCTCATAGTGCCAAAATGCAACTCCCAACCAAAATGCAAATCCCAGATTCAGCTATTGTGTTGAATCCCAATTCCCAGCTTAATAATGAGTTGAGAGTCTTTTCATCAGGAAAACATTCTTTTAGGAAGATAGTATATTCACCTGGTCCCTGTAACTCTCTTATAGTTGTCTTTGGAATACACTGCTAAGATGCTGACTCCAGAGCCTATGTTAACTAGCAACATAGGAAAGGGGTTATCAAGGCAGTAAGGCTTTTTCTGACACCGCTCAGGTGCTGAGGGATTTTCAAAATAATAGCATTCTGGCTGGCCATTGAAGCCAACAGAATCCACATACAGAAGACCTTGGATCAGGCAGTCCAACTCGTCAAGCTTATGAAGCTGGAGGTCAGCAATCTGGAAGAAAAGTTAATAAATGAACATTCGTTGACACAGCAGAAAAATCAGTTGAAACTTGAAAATGTTCAGCTGAAGACTTTGTACTGTTTGAATTACTCAATAGATCAACACTAGAGTACTAAAGGATTATTTACACAGGAAGTGTCAAGCCAAGCGTGCTATCTGTCTGCCTGACAACAAGAGTATTTACCTGGTCAGGATGTGTTATGTTTCTGAGAATTAGGACAAGCATTTTTTTTAGTATTATTTTTGAAGAGGTCTCACTATTCAGGTCATAGACCAAAAAGTTGAAGATGTTTTGGAAGAGGGATCATACTCCACTCATTCCAGTTTTAACCCTAGTCAGTCATTTCAAAAAACCTGCATAACGTGTTTTGAAAGAAGTAGTGATGAGATTTTTAAAAAGGTGTATATTATAGAAAACATCCTCAAATCATTTCCAATTCTTAAAAATAACACAGCTTCAACATGCGGTTGAAACATCAGCAATCTGTTAAATGTGAAAACCTAACCAGATTTTGTAATTTGTAGTTGCACTGTAGTTTATTTTCAATATAACTACAGCTAACTACATTTCAGGAAGCTCTGGCATGGTCCTCCAGGGTGATTTCATAAAATGAAACCATTTTTCAAATTATGGGTTTTTTTAAGGCTGTATAATTGAAAAGGTTTCCAATTCTTTTATAAGCTAAATTCTGTATGTAATCAACACGTTATACATTCAAGTTTTTAACCACCTAGTGACCTGGGTTAGAAACATGTGGCATTTCTAAATATAAGTTATACTGAGCAGCAGAAGGGCTTACCAGTCTTGATTGGAATATTAAGATTAGATGAAGGTTATACTTCAAAATTAGGTAAACAAAATAGCAAGAGGCACAATTGACCTGCTTTCAGATTCCCATGACCTTTTCTCACCCCCTACATCTCACAGATTAGGCAGGAAAGCTGGCTGGGTGACCTTGGGCCAGTCCCTCTCTGTCAGCCCAACTCACCTCACAGGGTTGTTGTTGTGGGGAAAATAGGAGGGGGAAAGTGTATTAGGTATGTTAGCCGCCTTGAATTATTTATAAAAATAAAGGTGGGATAAAAGTAAAATAAATGTATAATGCACAAACGATACATACTGAATCAGCACTAAGATCACAAAACTCTGCACATGGGCTGCTTCAGTTACACAGCTCTATTATCATCCCTGCTGTTGAGTGCTCTATTCGTTACCAGTAGTGAATGATGTACAATTTGAAACCTATGGTTGGGGTTTTTGTGGATGATTAATAAAGACTAAAAAGTGTGGCTAGGTTTAAGCTATTCCATCTCAAACAAAGGTGCCCGTGGATGCCTTAGGAAACATGAAACACAGCAACTGGGGGTGGGGGCAGTGTGCATGCTTGAGTTACTTAATCTCCAGCAGCATGCCCCCCCCACAAAGAGATAAACTTACCTGCCTTACCTCACCTTATGCCTCAGGCTAACAGCCAGTATGAGAAACACACTGAACACTGTAAGCTGTTAGCATACTCAACAAAAGGCATACAACTGTTGAGTTCTCACTGTAACTTTGCATTCCTGCTTCAAGGAATCTACAATCTAAACTTCTGACAATAATGAAAAGACAGGAGATGTTGGTCAGCGGTGAAGATTGTTAGAAGCTGGAGCTCAGCAGCACTGTTTGGAGAGCCAGAGATTTCCCACTAAGAGCTTCAAAGCAAATGTAAGACATCCCCAAATACAATAGCTTCCCTTAAAAGCAATATTTACCCCTGCACCCATGAAGGGAATTCTATTTTCTTTTATTTGGGGGAAAGCAGCAAAAACAGTCATCTTCTCTAAAGTGATAGCATAGACACAATAAATCATTTAATGTTGAGGTTAATAAGGCTCAGTTTCTGGAAGCAAAAGTATAGCCACCTAACCAACACTAAAAAAATGGGAAACAAAAAGCTATGGTCTTACGATGTGGTTTAGGTTTGTAGGCTCACCCTGAATCACTTCTGAATCATCAAGCCAGAAACAGCCTACCATTGATATGACAAGTTTCCCAATTTTGCTTCTGGGGCTGCAAACAAAGAGGCTTAGCCTGCTGGAAAACAGCACTACAAGGCTGAAAGCTGTGTAGTTTAGACGGACAACGGCTTATCACAATTCTAATGCAAATAAAATACAAAAAATAAAGTCTCAGCATAGCACAAATGCTGATGTGACAAAACAGCAGTCCCCTGCCCCAGTGCCAACTAGATGTGTGAAGTCTGTGATAAAAGTACATACTTACAGTATCAATGCCAGTCACTACAAAAGACAGAGTGCAGTACAATGCTCTTAATTAATGTATTTAAGCTAAAAAGTGGGTTTACTGGTTTGATGTGACAAAAATAAAGATGACTCTCGTGTATTTGATTTGGCAGTATTACCACAGGGAGTAGGAGTGCTCCTGAATCAAGACAGAAAGTAAATTCACATACCATTCGGAAATCTTCCTCGAACTTGTAAGCTCCACCTCCAGTGGCACAAAGTGTGGTATGCAAGCTGGAAAAGTTTTTTTCACTCCCCATCTGTATGAACCTGTGCATAGCACAGCTTGGGAAACGGATGAAATGGAGATTCCCTTTACGTCCACACATAGTCAAGTTTTTCAGCTCAAGGTGGACATCTCGGATCCCTGTTTTACCATAGGCTGTGTTGGAAGTCAGATACTTCCTAATGCTTTTCAGGTTTTCCACTTCTTCCTGCTCTTCTTCAGCTGTGATGTCTTTTGGTTCAAAGTAGACCAGTTTAACAAGGGTCCCACCAATATCCATGCCAAACCATGGGAATGCTAGAGGAAGGAAGAAAATAAGGATTACTGTAGGAACACTTGAAATAATACTTTCAGATATTACATTTAATAGTTAGAATGCCTTTATTATCCCCCCAAATTATTGCCATATATTTATAGTTTGGGGTTTGTTCTTAAGAAGGCCTAGACCAAACTTCCCCAACCAGGTATTCTCCAGATAATGATGGGCTTCCAGAACGGCGGGTAATTGTGGAGTTTCAAATCCACACCTGGAGATTGCCACGTTGACAAACCTAGCTTAAGTTATGATACCATTTCTGCAGGAAAGGCCAAAAGATTTCAGCAGAGCAAAACGGAAGGTCTATTCCATCTTCTAACAGCATCTACAATGATATCCGCCAGGTCAAATGATCAACTGTGCATCTGTGTATGTTAAATTAGCCTATGACATGCATACTTAGTACAGAAACACGTGTAATTGTTTATAACAGTAATTCAGAGTATATGTTCATTCAGAAATATAAGTTCTCTTGACCTCAAGACATCCTATTTCATCCCCTTCTGATGCCTGCACTTATTTTTTAGTATTACAGTTTCAACTTGCTTTTTACCACCTTATTTTCAGCAACATTATCAGCAAAATTTAGATATATTCACCTGTAGTTCCCTTTTCTAAACCTTGACTAAAGGCTCCACTCCTTTGAAAAGGAATCTGTCCTTTCCATTATATAGCTCTGCAAAATACCATGACAATCCACAACCAAAATACAAATAAATATTAAAATTGTTTGAGAAAACAAGTGTTCCTGAGCATCTATGACATTTATGATAGCTTCTTGTTGGTAATAAAATAATTGCCCGAATCTTAAAATGAAATTAGCAATAACAACAATATAATGGAATTTGACCATAGAGAGGATTCTTGCTTGATACAAGCAAGGCTACACGCAAGAAAGCAACCAGATACGTCTGTTCTGGAATGCAGCCCATTCATTATTCAGCTTTTAAAGATGGCAGGGCTCACAGGAACGCCACATTTGTCCATGCCCAACTAAGTCTACTTTTCTTTAAAGGAACAATGCAAATATAAAATGACAAATATATCACAAACCTTATTTCTAATCTGCTACAAATATTGACAGAGCAGCAATATACCAATTATTCTATTTGTTTCTTAAAATTACTGCACCAAGCATGATTAAAAAGGAAAAAGAAAAGAAAGGAACAAGACAGCCACACTTCTGTGATCTCTTTCCCTGTCTCTTTCCATTAGGAAACAACACTCCCAAAATAGTCCCTGTTCTTCTATTTTTGGTAGTGACACAACTGTTGCAGGGGGGCGCAGGGAATACATGTGCAGCAACCAACTGCTCCACATTCAATCACCTGGAAATATCAGCCTCTTATCAAAAGAAAATTTTCATCAGTATTGTACAGTCCATTTACATAATACTGTATATAATTTGTGCTACAGTACCTACTGTACAGAGACTTAAAATCCATAGGTTAATCTGAACAAGTCAGTGTTATACCTAGGCGGCCAGAAACCATCAATCCACATATCCCACAGTGTGTATAAAACTTGAACTGCAATTTTATATGCATTCGTCAGGAGGCATACCCCACTGAACACAATGCAGTGTACTTTCATACACATATCCCAATGATTGCCCAGCTGAAAACATTCTGATTCCCACTAATCTCTGTGCCACATGCAGCATTGTTTTGTCAGAGTTGCACACTGCAACCACACTAGCATGCAGATGATTCATAAATGGGGACATACAGGGCTTCCGTTGATACCACGCTGCCGATGCCAGCTGAAATAGGAGATGGTATAGGGTAGCACTTAAATCAGAACTGAGTAGAAGAACAGCACAGCATCCTACAGTAACAAATTAGCCGTAATCTTCTCTTATGGGCAAAAGTCCAATGTTTGTGAATAATTTCAAGGCATCCAGTTTTCCCAATTTTTGTACTGAATCAAAAAGTTTAGGGCAGGACTATAAAAACTTGAACCTTTGGTTCATTTATGAGAGTATATATGATCACCCAAGAATCCTCTCAATGGACGGGGTTAAAAGCTAGTCTACTTTGAACCAAAAGCTATTACACCCTCTTTGGGCTACAGATAGTTGCAGATTTCAGCAGAAGGTTTCTCAGCCTTTGCCACACAAAACCATAGTTCAGTATACCCTCTATCAATTGGATTTAGTCAACAACAGATAGCAAAGTTGAAGGAAAGGTAAATTAGTCTTGCAGAAGCCATCAATTATTCACAGCATGAAGCATCGCAAATTTTAAACTCCAGACAAAATTATTTTGTCTTCCTCCGTGAAAAAGGGAGTATATAGGGACTGGATTCTATCTTGGAATCTTGCGTTTTGGAATCAGCTTTTGATTGGCTTTTCTACAAACAGGTATAAACACATTCAAAACGACACGTTTTCTACATTGATAAAACGTTAAAAACGTATGTTTCATATAAAAACCAAGACCCAGCTACATGGTGTCACAAGACTATGGCCACTGAATACGTACATGTAATTTTGCAAAGTCCAATTTATTGACAGTGCACTTGCTGCTCAGCCAGGAAGAACGTACACTTGGACCCCGGATTCTCATCCAGACCATAAAAATACAGTAGAGAAAAATCCTAACCAGTTAAAGAGTTTCAGTATGCCATAGGTGCAGCAACCAACAGAGCTGTGAAAGGGTCATTCTTGCTAATTTGGCAGGCCAAAATCTTCTAGGTTCTGCAGCAGTTATACCAGAATTATCTGTTCTCTGTTCTGTTGATGCTTCTGCAATAAGTGTCTCAATACAGTATATGACAAAATCTACCTAACTGGAAACTAATCTAGAAGCCAAAACAGGTAAAAAGAGGATTTAGTACTAGCATCACTTACACATTTGTATGCTGCTTCCTATAAAAAAAACTCCTGAAGTAGTTTACAATAAAATTAAAATCTCTAATCATGCCCTGTTGAACTTGGACATTTACAGTTCTCGCTCTTCTCACAGCCTCAGATGGGAAGGAGAATTAATTATACACATTTTCCTTCTCAACAACTGTAGAGCCAAAATACCTCTTTCTCTGTTGGAATTTCTGAAAAACAATGCCCTGAAGGACATATGTAACGTCATGGACTGGCCCAAGGGGGTTGCCTCTTAAATGTTAAATAAAATCCTAGGCCAGATGACAAGGCAAAATATCTTGATTAAATATTACAAAAGTCCAATAGACCCCAGCAATATTGCATTATAGTCCATTAAACTCCATACATTGAATTTCATTAGAGCCTTATCCAAATCCTATTTGTTCAACTATGGATACCTCTAATGATATGCTTTTGTCAAAATTACACTTAGCTGCCTGTTTCTAGAAGGCTAATTAGTGTTTCAAAATACAGACAAGCACAAATTCACTAGCTTCACACTGAAACAGTATATCTGGCAACAGTTATCCAACAAAATGAAGAGGCGCAGTATATTTGTCATCTCCTTTGTAAGATCTCGTAAGATTGAAGAAGCTTGAAATTCTATGTAAGGGAACATCAGAGGTCTCATTTGTTGAAAGCCAAGAATTGGAATGGTCACTCAGAGACATCACACAACTGTACAAGGCTAAGTTTTGGGGTTGGGAATTGTTTAAATATATACTTTTTAAACCACAGTCTGAGGGCTTGCAAACTTTTAAAAACTTGCATCCTTCAGACAATCAGCAGGACGTTATGTCTCCACCATTAGGCCATTTGCTGCCAAACTTCAGTGGTGTAATATCTGAAAGCCACAAAAAAGGGGCATTCACAGGAAGCACGTGGTGTGGAAGATGATCATTGCTAATTCTGACTCTAATCTGTTGAAATCCATGCCTTTCTGTGAAAGATCCCTCTGTACTACTTGGGGGTGGAAGCATCTAATGACCACATATTGTCAGTAGCTCACAACCACTTCTGCACAATGAATTGTAACACTGGGATTTTCAAAATTCACCTTTAGCTTATTACAAAAGACTGAAGACGCAAAGAAGCATCAGGCTGTGGCCATGTTACTTTTGGAAGAGAACCACAGGCCAGGCAAAGTAGGGCAGAGGTAAGAAACGTTTTAGGTCTGTGGACATATTTGAGATTTAGAGAGCATGCTGTGGACATTCTCACTAAATATTGCTTGTGCAATCACAGAATGCTGTCATAATAGGTATGCCCAGTCACAGAACATCCATTTACGGATGGCCAACTGATAAAAATTATCCACTTTAGCCTATGATGATCTCTTATTATGATAGCTTCTCTTTTTTTCCCCCTAAACAAATTAGCACTCAGCAGAAGATACTCATTATTTTTATTTTCTAAAAATTCATGCAGGATGTATGTGGGGCCCAGAGACATTACTGTAAATAAAAATGATACTAGAACAGAGTTTTCAGACTTGATAGGGTTTATGTTAAACTAATAGCAAAAAAAAAAGTTCATTCAAACAAAGGCAATTTTCTATCAGTACACCTTTGCCTCATTGATCCAATGTTTTTGTTTTTAACCTAACAGGTTCTGTGGCCTGAAAAAATTTGAAAAAAAGTTCTAGAAGGTAGTGTTCTGTGCTCCCTTCTAATCAATATAAACGTTTACATAGTCAGGCACAGTGGTGCTTAAGTGTTTGTGAACCTTTTTGAATTTTCAATATTTCTGCATAAATAAGGCATGATCCACACAAATGGACAAGTAGAATTTTTCCTCGTTTAACTGGGTTCTCTTTACCTAGTTTTAGGACGTGTGTGGAGAACAGATCACATTTTAGGTCCTATTTATGCAGAAATATTGAAAATTCAAAAGGGTTCACAAACTTTTAAGCACCACCGTCAACTAGGGAGCTTGGTAAGCACCATGGAAGCTGCCCACAGACACCACATCACCTAGACCTGCCCAAGGAACTATGTTAGAAATGTTCACTGAGCAAGTGGAGCATTTAAATAAATTATGTTCTCCGTGCAATAGTGGAGAAATGGGGTTTTGTTCCCTAGCTGGGAGAACACACACTATGCCACAGGAAGAAATGTGCATGTCATTTTACTTTCAGCATTTCTTGAAGAGAGAGACATGCTTCCATTCTTCTCATTTTTCAAAAAGCTATTTTTTTTTCACTTGGGCTAGGCAAAATAAATTACCTGTGCTTTGCCCCTCACAATCCCATAGTGAAGCAGATTTTGGTACGCATGCTAACATCAGCATAAGCAAACACAGGCCTTGTGTTGTGTTACGTACTATACATCTTGAGACCATTAATTCAAGACAAAGGAATCTGAACCCAGGTAGAAGAAACCATATGAATGACCTACCAAGGGCAAACAAGCTCTAAAATCCACATGAGGGCAGCAGTACAAAAGTGACAACTGCATGGTGGTATTGCAGTTATGTTAATTGGTTCGTGCTTGGTGGACTTGGGATCGCCACATTTGATAATAGCATGTTAGCATATCCTGGCCTATCTGTTCAGCAAACTTTTTCCTACACTGTCTGAGGATCTTGAAAGCTGTCTGAGGACAGTGTACCTTGAAGTCAAAGGATTATGAAAACTTGATAGATCAGCATTATTTCCATCAACAAGATTTTCCAGAGAATTCAGTACACCGCTTACTTTTTTCTCCTTATATTTTATAATTCACAACTGGTAAAAAAAACAATAGAAGACCTATCTTCTTGACACAAAACAAATGCCCAAGAACAACTACAGCACTTTTGTTGTAGTTCAGTAAGGAAGACTCTGTTTCTGCACTCTTTTGAGTAGAAGCTGAGGATCAGAAACCAAGGCCAAACAAAAGATCATCAAGGAATGTGCCAGCTTTCAAGATCTTCAGAACTTTTCATTTCTCTAGCTGGTGGTACAAAAGCAGGGGAAGATATAAATAGCCAGTTCACTATTTAGTCCACATTAGGTCTAATGTTGGGTCACGTTCTCTGCATTTTAGATCCAATACATGACGTAGATTGTATGGTGAAGTAATCCACTGCTGCTAAATGCTGCATGTATCAGATTACAGCTATGATTCTGGAGCGTGGCTGATACTCCTTGCTGAATACAAACAGATTGGCTGTAATCCAGATCTGTCTTTTGCCTTGGGCAAAACACACAGGTCCTTGGTAAGCAGCAATCAAAAATAGAGAAAGATGCCAAAGATTAATTTGGTATGGTGCATCAGGCAAAATATTCAACTGAAACCAAAAACAATTTTCTAGTGATAAATTCCATCCTGATCAGACAAACATGGCATTATTCAAGGCAAAGAAAGACCCACAGGGTTCATGAGACCAATTCAAATTATACTTAAGTAATGCCCATATCTGAGCCACGGAAAATGAACAACAGTACAATAGACCTAGGCTTGCTATTTTTATTTTTATTTTTGTTTCTACTTTCTTCTTCCATGTCTGGCAGTCATGTGACTAAATTCATAAAGAGCCAGATGTCAGGCTATTCCAGTTCACCCTAACCTGATGTTCTCCAATTCATTTGTGTAACTGTTGGGAATAATAGGAGAGCAAGAATCGGGATCACTGTTGTAAGCAGTTATATACCATTCTGATGAAATAAAGCACTATGTAGTAGCCTTCAAAACAGCAAGATTTCTAGGGCCTGGAAGAAATTTCTACCCCTTTGTAATTTCTCATTTTTTAAAAAAAGTGTGCCCTTTATGAAGAAATCGATATTTGAACTCCCAGTAAAATAAAGCAAAAGGAGCAACTGTTTCCCACCAGCTGCATTTTTAACACAACCCTTAATAATTACACTAAGATGCCATTTGTAGAATCGATTCTCTCTTGTTCAGAACAACTAGTTTGGAATTCACCAACTTTGTCCCATAATATTAATAAAAGTTGGAGAGATGGGAGGAGCGGAAATTCAGCGCTACTGTTGTTTAATCAGATATAAAACCTGCATTGGTGCGAGACAATCCAGTTCAACCCACTACACTATTCAAATAGGACAGCATAAAATTAATCATAAGATAACTCATGTAAAGTGAAGATTCTAACAGATTAGATTTAAAACAGTTCAGTAGTATTAAACAGCATAATGCAGAAATATGATGCTCAGCATCACTCTATATGTTAGAAATTCAAATTGTGTGCTGTTAATACAAAGGAAATTATGGACTAAGACTCACTTCACATTGGTATGTTAATCCTGGGTCTAACTGGTGTTGCATAAGACTACTAGATGGAATTCATAGGATGACAATTATCTATTATAGAAAAAAAAATCTTATACATAGGAAAGAATTTAGGAAGAAAGTTAGGCTAGACTAAAAACATTCTCCCCACTATCAAGTTTTCTGTGCTTAAAAAAAACCTTCTATTCAATTTATGAGAGCATAATTACATCTGAAATTGTACAGCCCAGACACACAATTGCAACCTCTATCGCAACAAGGACTAAGTAAACGGAAAGTATCCAAAACATTATAAGGGTCATTTAACTTGATGGATGCTAACAGCTGAACTATATAGAGGAAAGTTCATTAATGGACAAGGCGAGAGAATCTTTAACGGAGTTTGTGAGCACACCTTTGGACAAGTCCAAATGTTGCCAAAAACTGTGGTGAACTAAGTATGTTTTACTAACATTTTTATTCTTTATATTTTTCAAAATACAGGTAAGAGTTTATTTAACGTAGCATGGGGAGAGGGGATTCTAATAGATGTTAATGACTGTGTTGAAAGTCAAGGTTGGAATTAAATCAGAAGTCAGTAGTTCTCCAATTAATTACCATAGTTGACAAAGATGTAGCTGGGAGCACAAACCTCTGATGTCAATTTCAGCACAATTTTACTCCAGAGAACATGCTTGTTTGCTAAGGGTATATAATAGTTAAATTACATTAGAAAAAGGGATGTCCAAAACTGCAACAAAATTAATGAGTATTTTTCTAAAGTAAATTGCCTTTTGCTCAGTAATCTGCACTAACTTTCCACATAAACATTTAAAAATGATACTTGTTTAGATGAGCAAGAAAAGCAGGTCCTATGCTGCCATTTCAAAAAGTGTCCTTGGGGAAAACATGGAAGATCTTATCCAATCCAATATACTGGAACAGCTTGTAGGCACCAGCCATAAGTGCTCTGGTTTTCAACATGGGACATGATGCTGTCTTTTTTGCCTTAGGCACATGGTGCCAGTCTCTTGTCTACAAAGGTGAAGTTGGAGCATAGCACTCAGCTGTTCAAGGGGTCAGTTCATTAAAAATAAGGCTTTGAAACGTTGGAAGCTACTTCTGAATTCATTCTTCTTCCTCTTTGGGACACATGTTTGACTATACAGCATCCACAACAATTACAGCGCAACCATTCTCTAGAAAGCTACCAATAGGGAAAGCTAGCACAACAGATTTTATTTAACAGGCTGGACATAATCAGCTAGAAAATTAGATGCTTTCCATAACAATCACCTGGTCATCCCAATTGTCAAGGCCATTGAAGTCCTGATATCAGAAGCAACTTCTTTAGCATAAATCAGGAGGATAATATTCCCTTCATAATCATGGATTAATACTGTCTCCACAGCTGTCTATAGTGCTGTCTTATCATTCGATTTTTATCCTGCTTTTATATTGTACAATTCAAAGTACAATATAATGCATACATAATGCTCCCAACCTATTTTCTCAACAACACCAACCCGATGGGGTGGAGTGGCATGGGCTGAGATAGAATGACTGGCCCAAAGTCACCCAGCCGGCTTTCATGCATAAGGGAGGACTAGAACTCACAGTCTCCTGGTTTCTAGTCCAGCGCCTTAAACCATTTCATCAAAAAAACTGGCTCTCTATTAGATGCTTACTATTACTAAATAAAACCTGAAGGGACTTTCATGCATATAATTGTGACAATTAGTCCTCCTTGACTTAAAAAACAAATGATAGCAACTATCTTTTGTATAATGCAAAGTACGCAAACTTGGAGTTCCAAGTACGGGGTTTCAGGTCCTTTCATAATTAAGCTGCAATCACACAAGTTACCTCATGCAATTTGTAATGCATACTTTCACATACAAAACTAACAAGCACTTTTAACACTGACCTCTAAATAATCATACCAAACCAGAAAGACCAGATTATTCACTATTGCATTTTACACAGATCTTTTCAGTGAAAGCTCCTATGTTTGTTACTCGTATAAATAGTCCAATGCCTCTAGGAATCTCAGTTTAGAAGTTTTATCACTTTTTTTCCTTACTCCTTCTCATTCTTTTTATTCTCTTTAGAAAATTGGAATGTAAATCCATGTTTTTTCTAGTTAAAGTTCTCTGCCCACGGAGCTCTCAAAACCATTCTTTGTAAAATAAAGTATTCTTCACAAAGAATTCTGTCATTCATTGTAGATTAGGATTAATATCAGCAAGGAATCCACTATTTGCTGATATTAGAACAAAGCTGAAGACTACATGATACTATTCTTAAACACAAGATTTAAAGGTAACACCACCAGCAATTGTACAAGCTAAAATCAGAAAGGCTCTCTTCAGCTTTGCTGCCTAATGACAACAAAGATTTGAGAACTGAACGCAAGACCTACAAATATTTAATGATTTTAAAGGTTATGCACACTGAAGTCAGAAAAATAAGATAAATTTACACTATCAGTATCTGAATGAATGAAAAATAAGCTCCTAATAGAACATTACTGTAAAGCAGCTTCAGATAGGATACTGTTCCAGATAATAAAAAAAAACTAATATTGGACTTATTTTGTTACTATTATGGAAGTGCATAAATATGAGAATATACCACTAATATATTCTCACTCATTCCAAGGGAAAAAACAAACAACAACAAAAGTTGATACTGAAGTGACCACACAGTCTGTAAAGTCAGGCCTGTTTAAATTGCTGCAAAATAAAGAACTGCCCTGAAAATGCTTGCTTCTTTTTTTTGTCCTTGAGGATTTTTTGAAACTCAGACTACCCTGCTAAGTTTCTCCAAAGGACTCACTCCAAGACGAACATGCTTAAAATCTTGCAATACTATTCAAAAAAACGTTACGTAAGGCTAGAGCTCCATTAATTTCAGTGGGGTTCTTTCACGTGCAGAAGTAATCATCACAGATAAGTACCACAATATTAAATGACAAAACACCAATCTCTAGAGCAAATACTGTTTAAGTCAAGAATCATATGCACTCATCTGTGAACCGGATTTAAACTCCTCTATGGTCCACAATCTCATAGACATTTTTAATAAATGTAACAATTTCCGGAAACACTTCTGATGGTAATAGAATTTTCATCTACATCATTTTAAATACTCTACTTTCTTTAACCTTTTCCTGTTTTATCCAGCTTTAGACTATGTCTTCTTTTAAAAACACACACAGACAACTCCTTACCTTGTAATAGTCCTGACCTATCATAGAATATAATGAGAAAATAATGCACTAAACAATGAATGAAAGGATGAGTGAACATTTTTTGGCTCAGCCAGTTGCCTGGAAAAATGGTTTATCTTTCTCAAAACCCAATAAAAAAAGCCATCAACATTGTACAATATATTGCAGCTCAATGGGGTTAAATCCGAATATCCTGACTCAATTTATTCAGGCCACGTTGAATAAAATAGGGTCTGATTCCCAAGTAAATATGGTTGGGATCAAGCTGTTAATTTCATTGTTTTAGCAGCATGCGCACACAGCCGTTTTAGAGCATATTAACAAAACTCAACACTGTATTTCTAATTACTATTTTGGATTATTATGCTGAAGTGCTCTTAACTTTTAAGAAGCCGCTACACCCATACACATCAGCCCAAAACACATGCTGGTGAGACCAAACTGTGAGAAATATACTGGATTTCATAGAATTGAAGGGGTAGGCGAGACCTTTTTACCCAAACACAGTAACTTTCAGACAGTATCCTGCTCTCCCTGCTACCTAATCAAATTCTTCCTCATTCCTTAATAAAGATTCTTACATTTAGTCAATGACAGAAAACAAGAGTAGCCTTAAAATTAGACCCCTTTACTTACAATGTTTCTTGTCAATGATTAGCCTCATTTTGAGTTACTAAAAGGCACCGTTGGCTTGAAGCAGGCAATCGAAGTCTGTGTGACTTTTACATCCCAACAACCGGCAAAGCGCTTTACCAAGGGCACATTTATACAGCCCATACATTGAGAAATCGCTCGGTTTAGCGCTCTGCACAGAACGGAGCAGACACGAGACCAGCCCACACCTTCCCAGCCTCCTCATTGGTCGAGCCTGGGACCAGCCTACGTGGGATCAGTGGGTGTGCACCCCGAGAACGCGCCCCTATTGGCTGAGCCGAGACCGTATTTAATGAACTGATGGTTGGGCGGCGGAACGGGACTGTCGCACGTCAGAAACACCGGAGCCGCTCCTTCGAAGTTGAAGCAGAATGGCAAGGCGCGAGCAGATCTTGAACACAGAAACAGCATCACGATCATGCCACACCACTCTTAAAATCACCGGCTCGAAAAGAGACTGTCGTGGGGTTATTATTATATGAAAAGAATATTAGTGTTTGCAGCGAGAGACGCAATGAACTCATGCTGCGCAAGCCCTGCCTGTCTCTTTCATCACGCGAATGTGCTTTTGAACATTCTGACGGCGCGCACATACGTGAGCGAGGCATACCTGTCTCCCGGTCTCATTCACAGGTAGTTTCTCCCCTCCCTCAATGAACCAGCCGCGCCACGCGGGGGTCGGGGATCCCTGGAAGGCGAAGGAAACTGCCTGCAGCGATGCGCCTGATGCAACCGGGCCCTCTGCACGCGGATTCCCAGTGCAATGCAATGCCACGCCACGCACCCATCCGATTCGGACCTCCCCAGTCCTCACTTACGCGGCCTGTTCTTTCTGCCCGAATCCATCCTCCGGCGCGCCCTGCTTTTTTTCGTCGGCGAGTCGTGGCTGGACAGCGGCAGCTCCGGGCGGAAATGCAGCGGGTGGGAAGCCTCGCCATTGCTGGCTGGAGGGTGCAAGCCGTTGTGCAGCGGCAGCCCGTTGTGCAGCGAGCAGGTGGGGGCCGCCGCCGCCGCCGCGGAGACGCCGGCTTGGCCTCGCAGCCTCTCCCCCATGCCGCCGCCGCCGCCCGTCCTTTGTCTCGCCCTCCTCCCCGCCGCGCGCGAATGAAGAAGGCGAGGCAGCGTCCCGCAGCGCCGGCTCTCCGCAGCGGCTCCCGAGCGCCCGGGACGCGCCTTCGCCGCCCTCCCGAGGCAGCGCCAAGCGCAAGCGTCCTGCCCACCGCAGGAGGAGGAAGGAGGGCGCGGCGAAGGGTTGCCGGGAAGGGGGCGGTGGCAGCCGCAGGGCGCTCGGCTCCTTCCCGAATTTGTGGCGTGAGCCGCCACCTCCCTCGCCCTCCCGCACGCGGCGGGTACCTCGGGGGGCTTTGCCCTCTCGGAGGGCGCGAGCGCGTTGCTCCCGGGAGGCCTTTGCTCAGCCGCCCCTTCCTCTCCATCCCGAGGAAGGAGCCCGGCTCTCACGAACTGGCCGCCCGCTCCGGAAGGAGCCGAGCCGAGCCGAGCCGAGGGGCTTTGGTGCATGCGGCCTGGCGGTTAAGGGTCTGTTTTGAATACTGGGCTGGTTTAAGCATAAGGTGCTTCATAGGTATGGATGGCGAAGGAATGGACATACCATTTTAAAGCATTATTAATTTAATGGCAGGAAAATGAATATTACTTAAGATTGCTATGTAGACTTAGAAGGATCCCCATATTTTAAGGTATTTCAAACAGGTTGATGTGTTATTAGGAAAGTTTTTAATGGGAAAGTCAGCCCCCCTAGATTTTCTGTATGTAAATTATAGTTTTCCAAGGGTCCAAGAATTTAACTCTCCTTGACTTTTTAAAATCATTTGAGACACTGCAGAAGAGGAATCTGAATTTGGAAATGCCAGAATGGCTGCTTATTCAGTTAAAACATCTTTTGCTTTTTCAGTGTGGTCTAGGTGCATTTTTTTTTAATCCGTTCAATCCTGACAAGGTTTTTCAGAAGTGGTTTGCCATTGCCTCCTTCCTAGGGCTGAGAGAGAGTGACTGGCCCAAGGTCACCCAACTGGCTTTGTGCCTAAGGCAGGACTAGAACTCACAGTCTCCCAGTTTCTAGCCTGATGCCTTGACCACTACACCAAACTGGCTCTCTAGGTGCATTAACAGCATATAAAACTCTTGATTTATTATCAGCACTGAAGTAATTCAACAATATATTTCTATAGACAGATCTAGACTATTTCTAAGGTAGATAGTAGCTATTTGCAAGAGTTTTGGAATAAAGAGTTGGGATATCACACATTAACAAACCATTTGTTAAAGGTCTTAAATAAGATTGAGGGTGTCTCATGATTTTAAGATAAGATTTGTTCAACAAAACCTTTCATTTTCCTAGACACCCCAGAAAGTTTTACTGGCTGTACTGATCATAGCAAAAATATTAGTTTTTTTACAATGGAAAGATAGCACTACACTGGATTTGGAATCTTGGACTGATGGTATGTATTTACTCTCTGCTTATGAACCGGCTCTTTATTAATATAATGGAAAGACTGATCAATATTATTCCGTGAGGTCAATAAGTGTTTGAATACATTCTTGCTCTTCTTTTTCTCTGTTTATTATTGGGGCTTTTATGCTGCTTCATTCTAAACCTGAAATTAGGCTAGAAGATGCAGCATATAACTAAAATAAAACCAATCCACTAGGCAACCTTGCATCAACCACAGAATCCTTGCACCCATTTCATTCCCAAAGGTCCTGCAGAAGAACCGGGTCTTGATAGCCTCCTGAAAGACCAACAAGGATGGTGTGGAAGGAAAGCCTTGCAATGGCCATCTGAGCTCTTCCTTCCCTTTCTTTTCTCCCCTGGGACTTTAAGACAGCCTGAAGAGCACTGCACCACGCTGCTTTCAAAGTATAAAAGGAAAACACTGAGAGCATCAGAGTGGGTGTGTAGAGGAAGAGTTGCATTGTGTGGGAGAGCAGAAAGAAGGCTGTTGCAGCTAAGGGAGTGGAGTAGCCATCAGCTCAACAGACAACTGATGGTGAAGGAGGAGCAGGCTTGGACTTCCCCAAACCAGCAGCAGACAAGCTGAAAGGAGAGGCAGAGCCCGGCAGCTTCACCACTCCACCAGCAACACTGAGAAGTTATAGCCAGCCAGAAGCTGGTGAAGCACCTTTCCTTTCTCACTCCAGCACAGACTACGAAACTGCCACACCAATGCTTCATCAGCAGTTTAGAACAGCAGCTGACAGCAACAGAAACCAATTTGAAGGTGGCTACATGGTGGCTGAAGACTTTGGTGTAAGTTCAAGCAACAAAGAAGAGACTATGTAGGAACAAGCAACACATGTAGACATAGACATAGATGTTAGTGTAGGTATAGTATAAGACAGCATAGGGTTAGTAATAAGTGGTAAGGTGGGAAATAACTTTAATTTTTTTTTTATAAAAGCCTCCCTGGGGAAACACAGGGAAGATAAAAACAGTCAGTTTGTTGCTGGTCTGTACCATTTCCCAAAAGAGTCCCCTCACAGATGGGCCATTTATTGTTTGTTTTTTTCCCTTGGAATTCTCTTAATGGAAGGAAGAATAATTCCATGGTGTTGCTAAAAGATGCTTTAAGTGAGACTTATCCAATGACTCCTCCTGAATAAGCTTTTTCAGCATTTATCTTGCCCTTTAGACACACACTTTTGTATTTTCTCAGACTCTTATATTTTTATGTTTTTGACTCAAAAGCATATTCATATGAATAGAGACCATTCATATCCCATTACCATTTTAGGTATTTTAGTACTTGTGACTGTTTTGGTTCCCCTCCCCACTGTAAATTTTATTTTATTGCTTCTGGTTGTATTTATTTCTGTGTGTCATCTTGACAGCTTTGGATGTAAGGTAATTGAGGCATGAATGTATGCATGTATTAGTGAATATAAAATGCACTGAGGATGTTTCTGCATAAAGTTTTGGATTTCAGTCGGATATTATTGTAGAAAGCACATGTGAATCCTTATTACTGTCTCTCTCCCAAATTTATATTTGTGTTTCATACTTGGTTTTGGTCTCCTGCTACAGATATGCACATCATGCGTGAAGCAGTAGTTTTTTGCATCAGTGGTTTTGTTTCCTCTTGAATTGGGCAACTTATGATGCCCTTTGTTGCATATGTCTGGATGCCTATTCAGGAAATCACTTCTACCACCAGTTTTTACTTTCCCTTTTTTGCATGAATTATTAAACTGCAAACACTCAAATCCTCAAATAAGTCTTCCATTTGGCAAATGTCTGGGTGTTTTAACAGTATCAGGTTTGTTGTTGCCATTATTCTGTATGAAAATAAGGCAGCTAAACATTTTACAACTTACACATATGGTGTTTTCTCCAGATATGTCAAAAGTGGAATAGCAATGAATAGAAAATATCACAGACTTTTGAATGGGAGAGAACATGGATCCTATGGAAAGGAGATTGGTAAGAAACTGACTATGAAAACGTTGCAGATTCCTGTATGAGGAAAATGCTGGTACACTTAGGACTCCTACATGTATAATGAATATATACAATAATTTACCTCATAGCTATTAATCACAATGTGCATATACTTGCTTGGTAAGCTTCCCCAAAGGTAAAATTTTTGTTTCTGTCCCAGATCAGAAATCTAGGTTCAATTAGCATAGGAAGATCATCTTCACTTGAAACTAGAACAGAGAGGAATATCTTACCAAGAGATTGCACACATGCCATAGTAAATTCTCACTTAGTAAACAGTCATGAGACACATCTTCTCATATGTCATGCATTCTTAGAGGAATCTGTAAGGATCTGTAACATCCGCATTTTTGGAGGGATGTACAAGAGGTGTTTGCACACTTATATGGCCAATATATTATTTGAGATGGAGTCTATATTGTGCATTTGTTTATATTAGGCAGAGCTATAAGTGAGGAGACAGGTGGAATCTATATACTACTAAACTTCTGTCTGTTCGTAACCTTCATTTGGCCAAAATGGTGCATCGTGGGGTAACAATTTTTGAAGCAAGGTATCTCAGATGGGCTAACTTAAAGAATGCACCTAAAATCTGGAACCCATGACTCCTGTGGAATTGAAATTTCAAGGATCTTCACACCAGTTCTATCTGCAATGTTGTGGCCACTGCAGCATCGCCGCAGTTAGCCACCGTCACGTTATCATGATTTCAGATTACACTTCTCAGAAACCCATAGGTTGCATGGTGCAAGGGAAGATGGGATGGGCATATCCCCACCCTCTTTCCTGCCTCCCTCTGGCCCCTGCGCCCAATATGCTAGCAGCAAGGCCCGACAGGCGAGCAGTGATTGACTGCTTTGGAACCAAGACCGAAAACTGAAATCTCTTAACAGCAGTGGGCAGCGAGGGAAGGACGAGGGATCGACTTGGATGCCTGCTAGCAAGGTAGGGCTGGCTGGGGGGCGCTGGTGATCGACGGGTGAGCCCTCTTCCTCCCTGGAGGGAGGGGGCCCTTGGGGACATGCCGGGATGGGGAATAGGGGTGTTGTTTTCCTTCTGGTCTGCAGCTCCCTTTGTTCCCCCTCCCCCCAGCAAAGTGGCAGGCAGTTCTGTGGGTCAGCTGAGGAGGGGAAGGCGGGGGCGGTTTCACTGGGGCTCTGCTGAGGGTTGTGAGGAGAGGGGAAATGGCGCCAGCCTATATTATATGTGGAAAGAAGGATGACCCAACAGGTCATGGGTTGTCTAGTCTCTTTCTGGTAATGTCAGTCTGATTCCTTCTTCTTTGATCGCACAACTGGCTCTTCTACCGTTACTTATATTTCAAAAATAGATCTAATCAGACATTTTAAAAAATGATATACTAACCCCCCTCTTGCCCCAAATCTGCTTTTAGCGTGGGGACTGAGTGCTGGAATAAATGAACCAAACTTTTCTATGATCTGGTGATCAGGTGAGTAATGAAATAACTAAGGCAGCAGAACAGTGAACATCCCTGTGGAGTATAAGAAGTTCCAAAAAGATTGTGCTTGGTTTATGGAAAAGCAACACAATGACCAAAGGAGGTAATTTAAGAGAGAGTAAAAGGATGTGCATTCAGGCAACATATTCTAACCCCATATATTCTGATGCAGAAAACTTTTTGCTGCCAGGAACAAATAGTAAAACGCCCCCTGTCTGAGAAACTGGTTGCTTCAGCCTGGTAATGAAGCAGAGCACCAAGCAGCAGAGCAAGTTAGGATGCTGAAAAACCCCTCTTCTTCAACACCTCATTACTTTCCCTGTTTCATAACATTCTCTGCCTGAGGCATCCATCTCCTTCTGCTTATTGCTAAAGGCAGATCTGGGGTCTTAGGGGGCAATAAGGAATTATTTACTCCTGGCAGTGTATCGGTTGTGAAAAGGTGAACTAAGTTTTATTCGGAAAGTTACCGAAGATGAAAGAGGCGTCAGCATCATAATTCTTCTGGATCAGAAATAAGTAAATTCATAATTCTTTTGCAGCTGAAACTGCATATTCATAAAAAAAAAAAAAGTTTTCACCCTTTAAGGATCAGAGTAGGTGTGGCTGGTGAAGTGAAGGAGCAAAGGCAAAGCTTTTTGGCCTAGCGGGGAGCAGGCAGTTTGGTGGATTCGAAGGAATAAATGGGAGCATTCTGATTTGTATACAGTCAACAGGGACATTTTAGCTCTTCTTTTAGGAAAAGAAAATCGCCAAAAACAAAACAAAAAAAAACAAAGCAAAACCACTCCACCCACTATTGAATTTTGGTGAGACAATCTGGGGAGAAGCGGGGGCAGGGTGCAAAAATGAGTCTCAGGAGCAACTTGGGCCCTGTAAGACTTTGGCTGCCACGTGGGGTTTAGCTGTATGGTACAGCTGCATTTACAATATCTCATTTGGTTCTACCTACATTGAAATAAGAGAGAGGTATGTTGTGAAAATTTGTCCTTGCCAGCTTCTCTGCCACAATGAAAAGCAGCTGCTGGCAGCAGCAGGTCCTCCTTGCATTATAACATGAGAGGAACGAGCTTGCTGACCATTGTGGTTCACACGCACAAGCCATAACAGCTATTAAAAACAAGCAAGCAAAGAAACCACAGATATTTTAAATGCATAGTACATTGTCAAGTCTGAAGAGTGCATTGGGGAATGCTTTAATTCTATCCAGTACATTAAGATGAAGATCTAGTCCACTTCATTATCTGAGTTGCAGAAAAATCTTTGCTATTGTCTAGATCAGTGTTGGCTGTGGAATTCTAGAAGTTGAAGTCCACACATCTTAAAGTTGCCAAGTTTGAAAAACACTGGGCTAGATTCTAGATCCTGAATTGCCCTTTGTACTTCTTTCAGGAGAGTAAAACATGGCACACAGTTTATGTTATTAATTGTTATTAATTTCACAGAAGCAGGAAGGTCTTTGGCTGTAGGTTGATATCCTTGCCATCAGCTAATCCTTACCATCAGCTAATCTTTCTTCTATTCCCTCCCTCACAAAAAGTTAAGACATCAACTACTGGGAACTAGATGTTCTTAAACATACCAAACATCATTAATGTATTTCTTGTGATTTTATACTTGTAGTGAGTCCAATCTGGATTGCAAAAGAGAGAAATACATGTTCAAAAATGAAAAGGTTTAGTATATATAATTTTGATTAAGAATTTTGATTATAATAGTAAAATCTAATACAAACTAAACTTATGAGAAAGTAAAATGCAAGGAAAAAAGGAGAAAGAGAAAAGTGAGAATATAATAGAAAAGAAATATGTAAAGAAGTGACTTCCAACCTTCATCACAAGAAGTATAAAAAGTATAAATATGACTCTTCACTCCCTCTAAGGATACAAACAATTATCTCTTCATCCCACATCCCGTCCCTTATCTATAGCCAAATCTATAAAATATTATCTTTTCAGTCCTAGTGTCAGCAGAAAGTCCATGAAGGGTTGCTAGAAGTAACAACATACCTTGTTTTAACCTTGATCAAATAAACCAACTTTATATTTCTTCCTTTTATTTCTAACAGTCTTAATCTGTAGTTCATTCCAATATTGCTCTAGGATTTGATTTCTCTTCATTTCTTCTTTACCCCATTGCACAGAGTTCTTCAGGTCTTTAACAAGCCTCTTTCATAAATCCAATAAAAAATTATCCAGGTCATTTTTTTTTTGTTTATCATTTGTATTTCCCTTTTGAATTTTAAAACATCAGCCAGTTTCTTCTGTATATCCAGTGAGACATCCTTTTCCAAGTCATTCTTCTGGCCTGTCATTTGTAAATCTACTTTCAGTACCATCTCTATCTTGTCAGACAAAATTTGTTCCACATCTGACATTTCTTTAATAACGTCTTTTGGACATAGTCTATCCATAGACTGATATTGTTGATATTGTGGCTAATTTCTGGCTCCATTCTTCAAAAGTCTCCTTTAATATTTTCAATGTTACAACATTTTGCATCATTTTGTAGGTCCCAGTTAATTAACACAAAAGGTAGGCTTTTTTCCCCTTTGCCTAGAATCTTTAGTCCCCTCTAGTATCTAGTTTTTAAAATCATAATATTACTTATCTTTGTTATGTCTTGCAAAAACCAAACTGATTTATTTCACATGAGAAGCTGTTTGTTCTTTATAATTAATTCCAAAATCATACTGTAAATGTTTCTATATTCCAAAGGTATTTGGACCCTTAGTCCTGTGTGTGTGTGTGTGGGTGTAATTTTTAAAAAGGAAGATAAAAACTAATATAAAGTAAGAAAAAGAAAAGAGAAAGCTAAAAATGCAAGAAAAACAAAAGAAAGAAAAAAGAAATAGCTTCCAATTTTATTTACAGAAGTTCTAAGTACAATTATAGGTTTACCTCTTACTCTACGGTTACAACATAACTCTCTTCTTTCTATAATGTATCCTGTCTAATCACCAAAACCATAAATCATAAGTTCATTTTTTTCTGTTTTATGAAAAAAGTCCATAAAGGGTTTCCAGTTAGCAGTAAACATAGATACTGTCTTTTCTCTGATCAAAGAAGTCAATTTAGCCATCTCAGGGGAAGAACTGGTGGCAGAGGGATGTGGTTGTCAGTGGTTTTCTTATTCACAGGTGTTAGATGGATTTGAAGTAGACAAAAGAGTTTATGGTTTTGAGCATTGTGGGACTGAGTTTGGAATGGAATTGTGTGCAGGTGATGAACATGTAACTGCCGAGGTATATGAGCTTTTATCGAAATTTGAAACAGGTAAAGGAGTGTATGAAAGGGTGGACTAAAATTTTTGGTTATGGTTTACAGATGGAACAATGGAAGGATGTGTGTTTGAAGGGATTAAAATTTGCACTGTGTTGTAATCTTGAGAGTTTTTGTAAAGTGATGGTTGGTGTATGTCACCAAAGAAGTTATCTAGAGTGTATAAAGGCACTTCAAATTTGTGCTGGAGGTGTGAAAGACAAGAGGAGACAGTCTATCATGTTTGGTGGATGTGTAGAGAAGCTGGAAAATTTTGGATTCAAATGCACACACTGATTCAGAGGATTTTAAAGATTACTGCATAATTGAGACCAGAGATTTTTCTTTTGGGATTGATGGACAAACAGTTGGAAAAAAAGTCACGGAACTTTGTTTTTGTACATGATGACTGCAGCGACATTGTTGTATGCACAAAGATGGAAAGATTCAGTACTACCCAAAATAGAGGAATGGTTGGTGAAGATGATGGAACCTGTGTTTATAACTTTTTAAGATCAAAATCTTATTAGCTTTTTGCTGTTTATTTCAAATTCCTTAAATTCTTTAAGCTTATGATTAAAATTTTCTTTCATTCAGGACTGAAGGCAAACTCACCCAGTGTTTTCAAACTTGTCATTCCAAAGGTCTCTAATAGCTTAAAAGTAGTTAATAAGCAGTTTCTGAAAGTGATTAGAAAGCGAGGTTAGCAAACTTTAAAAGGCACCGACTGCAGTTGTGAGCAAGATGTTATTCCTGTCGTCTCCCAGCACTCACACCCAAGGGAGACTGCTCTCCTACGGTCTCCTTATGAGGAGCAGCCATCCAGAGCACATGTGGACAATTTCCTGTCCTCTCCTTATCTGGAGAGGTTCCAGAGAACCAGTCTACTATCTGGTTCCTTGGTCTTTGCTGCGGTTGTCAATTCTACTTTTGCAGAGAGATCTTCAGTCCACCATTCCTCCCCCAAAGGCCCAAAAAATGAAAAAGGTTTAGTGTATGCTATTAGTCTTTAGGTCTGAAGGGAGAGATTCTTTTCCATCTTACCAAGCAAAGCTCTTTTGAGAGTTCTTTGGAAGTAGAAAAGGACCATAGATGGATTTGACCCTGTTAATTTGGAGCTAGCAACTGCTCCATGGCTTTGAAATGAAAGACTATGCTGAGTTACTCTTAGATCTTTAGAAATGCCTAGAAAACAAAGATTGTTTTTCCATACCTCCCAAATGAAGTGACCTTTTGTGGTAATAAGAAGATGGTGGGCAAACAAAGGATGGATACAAGTGCAACACACTGTTCCTGGACTGTTCTGCTCCCAGTCGAATCCCATGAGTAAGGCAGTGTAGCTGCACCATAAAATACTTATTTGGAAGCATGCCAGTTTCATGAAGACCCAGTTACAAAACAGGTTACTGTACAAAGGCTTTGGAGTATCCAAAGAACACTAATATAAGATCTTAAAGATGTTATGGTATCTTTAAAAATGCTATATGCCTAGAAACCACATATGAGCTCTAGATTCACAAGTCCTGATTTAGAAATTCATGTTATTTGCATATAGTTATTCCATTATTATCAATGTTCAGTTGCATCCCTACTTTCTAATTATCTTAATTGCAATTATTCACTTATACCCTTCTTATAACATTCATCTGAAGTCTTGATGTTGAAGAGGTTTTTCCAAACAAGGAAGAACAGTGCCTCCTTAATAAAGTCAGATTAAGAAGAGCTGAAACAATTCCCAAGTCCTTTCAAACCAAAGGTTTTTAAAATGTCAGTCAGTTTAATAACAATAAAGGATATTCTCAGCAATAGGCTACTCCCAGTCCTTTGAAACTTCAGAAGTCATTGCAATACAGCTCTGTTGTTTGCAATTTACAGAGGGCTGTACTCTCCTTCAAAACGCATTAACAGGTGCAACATGTACTTGGAACACAAGTACAAAAATATTTCCCAAGGCATTTCATGTAGGTTATTCTTACACAATGCCATCTAGAAGGCAAGTAAACTAGCGAGCTTCAGATTCTAGAAAACAAATGAGGAAGTAATATCTATGTCCCATCTTAGATATTTCTCCTCTTACTACCTTTTTTCTGGTACAATTGCTCACAGGCTGTGAATAAGTATAGCATATATAAATGGAACACTTCTGTTTTCCATTAGAGTTGGCAATATGTGGCCCACCATCTAAACATTGCTGAACTACTAATTCCAGGATTCCTCACCACTTATAATTTTTGCTGGAGTTAATGTGAACTGGAGTTTAGTGAAAAAAAGGGGGGGGGTAACCCACCCACGGTGTTCTCAGCTCACATGGGAAGGAGGCAGAAGCAATCACAGTTGTTGTTCATGTGTCTTCAGTGTTCATGAATAAAGGGGAGATGGTCTAATTTTAATATCAAAAAGGGAATGCAGATAAGGACAGCCCCCAGTACTGTATATGTCCTTTCTAGTAATGAAGGATTTACAGCTTGTTTTATAGATTAACTATATCCTCAAGTTCTGAGACATCATGAATGGTCCAAAGTCACACAGTGAATTCTGTGGTTGAGTTTGAAACCTGAACTTGCATCTCACCAATCTCAAACACACACTTTAACCAGTACATTACAATGGCTAGATTATGCTATGCATAAAAAGGATGCCTATACTGGTTCTGTACACTGAATCACATACCCTTTCTTTCTTTTTCACTCCATAGATACTTCTGACTTCCTAAAGACAACAGGCAATTTTATAATTCACTAGCTTACCCCCACCATGGAAATAGGCATTCAACTTTCATTTTCAATTGATTATTTCCTTAACTTCTGAATCATGCATTTTACAGTTTCCTTTAGTTTTGTCTGAGTTTGGTATTCATGGGGAGGGGTTTAAAAAAATTAAGTACCATGAAAACAGTTTTCTCAAAGTACATGTACTGTGATCACAACTCTTCTTACATTAACATTTCTATTTCTCTTCTGTAGCTCTTTAAAACTTCCCTTTGTTCTCCAAAGTGATTTGCCATGTTTTGTTTTTTTATGAACATGCACAGGTAGCATGATACAAATTGACTTTAAACAACCCAAGATTCCCAGTAAGGTAATGCTGCATTCATGTTTACAGTTCTTGGTTGCCAGCAGAAAGGAGGCTCATGTCCTGCGTCACAACTTGTTTGAGTTTTCTCCTGCCAACTATTTGAGAGTTCACAGGGCACCGCTTATGGGGAAACTTGAGGCAATGAGAACCCTCCCACTTCGGTTAGTCATTTTTTCATGTTGCATCAATCCATTTCTTACATCAATGCCATTGAAGTCTACAATCGCACATTGCCTCTCTCTCAATTCCCTCTCTTCACTGAATACAAAATGTGGGTAAACACCCAAGAAATGGATGGGACGTATGTCCAACTAGTTCTTCATTTCCAGCCTGTGACATAAGCACAGCCACCAAGCAAGAACTGCTTAATAGAGGAACAGCCCTCCTGAAGGGGAAATTCCTAACAGAGCCATCTTGCTTACCTTGGAAGCCACCAATGATCACAAAGAAAGCAGCAATCCATGCTTTGCAGCAGAATAGAGACAGAACGCACGCTGATTCTGCCAATAATGTCTAGCTCAGAATATCCAAGGAATCAAAGACGGAATGGAATTTATGGAGAACAGCAGGATAGGAAAAGAAGGGCTGGTCAGCCTTTGGGATTGCAGGATGTATTTTATTATTTTAATAATTGGAAGGAATCCTGCAGAAAATCAAATGTGGTTTGCTGTTGGCTTATTGAGTTGAACCCAACCCTTGAGGTTATTCAAACAGCCCTGTTAAAGAAACATGATTTATTGCAATGTGCAAGACCAGTCTACATTTGACTCCCTGTCACTGATAATTTGGCAATTTTTTTAAAAAAAAACACTCAAAAATAAATAGAGAAGTTGCATCTATTATTAGACATAAAGCTGATCAATCAAAAGCTTAAGTGAGTATAAAAGTACCCCAGTGGTTGATAAATTATATAGTAATCGATGGAGGCCAAAATTATTGCACCATTAGGTTTATATAGGAAACTTAGGCAAAAGGTAGTATGTTTGTTTGGGGTTCATATGTCTCAGTATTTACTTTTAACAGTAAATCGCAGTGAAGCAACCCTGTCATATTCTATCAAAGGTTTTGCGGCAAACTCAGCTTTGGCTTCGTCCGTCATACTAAGCCACAATATGATTTGTTAGGTTTTGGCTTAGTCTACTGAATGAACCTAAGCACCATTAATTATATAGAATGTGTGAATTTGGCCAATTTCAGTTTACTCAATAAACCTATGTTATGTAAACCATGCCTTGACGTGATATATGAATCAGGTGATGGTATTCTCTGAGAAGACACATGGAAGCAGCATTTGCTGTCCCTTCAAGAACCCTGGCCATCCCCTCAGATTCCTAGCGAGGTACTTGAAATGTGCATTACTACAAATTACTTACTCTTTATTAATTCATCACTATTATTCCCTGTCATTTCCTGTAAAATACTATTAAATGCATAGACAATCTCATTTTTTTAATTAGCTAGTGCGAATTTCAGTCCCTAGGAGTTTCCACACCCACCCATCCCTTTAAAAATATTTTGATTTTCCTTTATATGTGAGAGTCTGGCAAAATCACCCTGTAGAGACCCAGATGTTCTGCCTGCAACCTGCTTTGGGGAATTATTCTTAAGAGTTTAACAGTAAACTCTATGATCAAATTCCCATATTGTTCAAAGCCACAATTTGCTTTTCCACAGTTCAAGTAAGGACAAAACTGACTGGGTTTACACAGCATGCTAAACCATAAAGCATTGTGCAAAACTCCAACAAACCACTTTATGGCTTAGTGTAACGTGTGAACCCAGCCCATGTCTATCTCTTTGAGAATGGTAGTCTTAATCTGGTATCCTCCAGATATTTTGGATGATCACTGCTTCCAGCCAGGTTGAGCAAAGTTAGGTACAATAGAAACTTTAATCCAAGAACAGGAGGGTTACAAGAACAAGCCCAGAAAAAGAATCCAGTGCAGGAATCCTGGATACAGAACACTTTTTATTCTGTATTATTTTACTCTAAAAATCAATCTGCAAGAGGTAGCTTTATAATAATTCAAAAGCCCAATCTCTGCAAATTGAATTGGCTCATTTCTCATCCTTCTAATACCTGTGCAATACTCCACATAGGCTGCAAATTCATACACATTTATCTAGAAACAAACTTTCCTAACTTAATGGTGCTGACATCTGAGAAGAGGTTGACAAAGTTATTTCCCACAGTAGTTTTAGGCAATCCCTACTGAGAATGTCTATAATATGCACAAGGCAATTGATGGAATGTCCTAAGTTTGTCCTTGGGCACGTTCTTCCAGTAAGATTGGGACAGGCCAATCCTGTACAGTCCTTGAACACAAGGCAGTATTTTCATCTTCCAAGTTCAATGCTGACACTGTTGTTGGCTAGATTCAAAGCTGTTTTGGACACCCTGTAGCTATGCCATTCTTTGACAAAACAAAACAAAAGTCAGTAAACAGGTTCAGCTGGTGGAGTTGTGCTGGGAGCCCCAGTCAACCTATCTACTTGCAATATCTGCACTTATTTCAACATAATAAGTAACAGCTGAGGCAACACTTTGTTTTGATGTGTGGCTATTAATTAAATTCACCAAGTCTATTAATGCCATTAATAAAATGGGGCCCTGCCTATGAAGCTTGCAACATCATAATATTATTTCTAGTTACTACTATGGTTGTTGTAGTAGTAATCTACTACTCCCATAACTCTTCTAATAATAATAATAATGATCCAGGTGAGTAGCTCACCCTTTTCAAAAGCTCAAGGCAACTTAAAGACTCCCATGTTTGATCCTTGTGGTTTCCAAAGGTCATGTAATGCTCCAGTTGTGTGAGCCCTGTGAGGTACACCGGGTCAAGAAACAGACACCACAGAGATTCCAGGAATTCTGCTTTACTGTTGTAGGATATATCAACAGAATCTTGAAAGCCTGTCCAAGTTTCTCCCTGTCCCATCTTATAATAAACAAAATCAAGGCATGGCTGTTTTGAGTTTCTTTCTCCTGCTTCCTTCAAACTTTGGTCATGTAAGATCTTTTCCAAGTCCCTCATGAACCATTCACTCCTTCCTTCTCCACTCATACCTTCCTCAAGGTCATTTCTACATTCCTTTACAAGTGAATACCAAGAATGATTCTCAAATGTCTTTCCAAAACTCCAGTCCTGAGGTTACAGAGGATTATCAAGAGAAAAGTAAATTGCTTTTACAAACCATGACTTAGAGCCATGCATTCAGAACCAAATAAATAACTATTTATTTATAACTTTTCATTCCTGTTCTGGAAGGCTTATTTCAAGAAAACTGCCGGAACAGAATGTTTTGTGCTTCTTTATTTCAAACCAGGAAAACTAAAGTTCAAATCCATAGACAATCACAAAACTACAGCAATGAAATTGAGGTGGCCATGCACTTTCTTCCTTCTGACACTTCCCGAGGGGTTAATGTGAGGGTTAAAAAAGGGCTGGGGAAAAATACGTGCCATCCCTTATTTCAAGAAGTGTGGTTTAAGAATTAACAATACACTATTATTAATTAATTCATGACTGGGGATAGCCCACAAAGCTCACCAATTTGGCAATGAAAGAATCTGGAAAACTCTGGAATGTTGTTTCTGACCATGATGAATATCCTCCCCTTCTATTCCTAAATCAATGACTTTTGCACATCCTCAGTGACCCCTTATAAACATCTGAATATCAGATTGCTTAAAAGAGGCACTTTTGAAAATCTACCCCGCCCCCACGCCAAACATTTGGCTACTGGATATGCAGAAGCGGGTTTCTCTGGTGTGCTTCCCACATGCTGGAATGCATCCCACTCTCTCAATATTTAGGAAAACTATAAATATCCATTCCTTTCACCAAGGTTTTAATTGTTACTATAATATAGATTTTAAATTTTGGCTTTGCATGTAATTGTTATGTGGCACATTCTGTGTTTTTAGTTGTTGAAGCCATCAGTGGACAGCTAGGAACACAGAATGGAGCAGAGCTTAACACAGCAGAAAAGCTGTGCACAGAAAAAGAATATTATCTTGAATAGCTTTAATGAACACATCAGAGAAACGCAGGTTATTGATCTTACACACTTAGCCCTCCCAAGCATAAAGAATTACACACTTAGAGTAGGTTCAAAGTAAAGTAAAAAAAAGTATTACTGACTTTATTCTTTGGTCCAGTTACATTCATCTAAATTAGAAAATGAAGTTCCTTGTTTCTTCTGTTCTCTCCCTATACTTGGAGATCTCTCAGCCCTATAGTTGCCAAGAGCTGCATTTAGAAAGGGGAATTCCAGGCCCACCACATTGTGCTCAGAGCTGGAGGAGAGCAGCACACAGCTCTGTGCTTCTCTTGGTGATGGTGAAGGAGGAAAAGAGAGGAAGTGCGAGTGGCAACAAACAGCTTCCTCAATAGCACGGAGAGTTGCATCCTGGGACAAACTCAATTTACATGCTAATGAGGCATGCAGGATTTGCCAGGACCTCCAACAGTTGTAAGTCACTGGGATTGTACAAACAGAAGGGTGTATATATCCAATAATAAATAAATTCTTCCTTAGCACAAACCTATGGTTGCCACACCCACATCCTATTGAAACCAAGGTGTTTAAAGCACATGTACCTATACTTGCCTTGCATGTAAGAACAAGAAAGAATTCATTCAAAATTGTTCTTAGTACAAAAATTACCTATGACTGCAAGTGGCTTCCCTAAATGAATATCCTCCAGCAGTGCTGGACTGGAAGTTACATGCAAAGACTGCTCTCTCAGGGTTGTTCAGTGAGTATGTTGCTCTCTAGGAATGGAGCTGAATAAATAATGCTTGGCGCTATGACTTTTAGATGAAGAGGAATTGGATCTTTTCAACTGAAACCCAAAGAGGGGAGGGAAAATAAAAATTGTAGGTGCCATCAGCTTTCCTTAACAGAGGCCAATGTATTGTAGCCTTACAGAGAAAATCTCACATTTAATAGGGTGGTTTATTAGAAACGTTACTCATGATTTACTGTCCCTCTACTCTGTCTAGTAAACAACATCTTGGCAATTTAGCAATTTTTAAAACTATTTTTTTAAAAAACAGTAAAAAACCAATAAAATCTACATACTGTATGACATTGCACTGGTAATGAAAATAATTACTCCAACAGAACCCTGACACTTCAAATCATTGATTTATTTTTATTATTTTCTGTAAGACCAAACACCACTTCAAATCAATGCCTGGCAGAAGAAGAACGCCTGGGGCTGAAAAAGATAAGGCCGTCTAGAAGCCAGGCTGACTATAGCAAAGACCCTCTTCCTTATTTTATTTGATATGGATATCCAGAGAAGCCTCTCCAAAGAAGCTTGGACAGGCACATAAAGGTGGGGACATCCACTGGAATAGTCTTGATCCCAAACCATTCAACGCTTGGAAGGGGAAATAAGGGAGATGGCTATCAGAGAGGATCCCTATATACAATTTCTTGTCATGGGACAGAATGTTCTCCCTCTGGGCTGATTTCCCTCCAGAAGAAACCAGTTTCCCCAAGAAGAAACTGACTACATTTGGACCATGGCAAACAAAAGTAAGAAGAGAAACAAGAACAGTCCTGACAGCAAAGGCCAGGAAGCTGATGAGAATCAGCTCCTTTTTAACTCTGTCAATAAAATGAGTAGAACCACCAGCAATTATATTTCAGATGGAGATGTGAGTGTGTCTCCTACAATCCTTCTCAAAAATGGATATATGGCCTGGAGTACAAAGAGAAACACAAAAGCCTTGGATTTCCAGAAAGCATGTTTTTGTAAATAATGGACGAAGAACAAGAAAAGAAGGAAAGTAATACCAAAGAATGAGGGAACTGGCAGAAATTGCATAGGACACCCCACCCCACCCCTGCCAATCAAATTAACAAGAATTATTTTTGCATATCTCAGCAGTCTAGGTCCTAATCTGTGAGCCCCAGGGATGCTAGCTTGCCACAGCTGTCTCAGTAAAATGCAGGAAAAAACCAGCTAACCAACACCTGTCAGCTTTAGAGTCACTTAGCTTTGTTAATTAATTGCACAGAGTATGAGTCAGCCGGGCAGAAGCTAGTCAACATTTCTAATTTTGTACTAACTGTGATGGAGATAGCCTATATTCCTCATGACTTTTAAGGTCGGGTTGCTTACTGATACTGGCTCCCAGACTCACTGTACATTTTCCCTGTTTATTGCCACTTTTAGATGAGCTTTTGCCTTCCTTGTGAGCGAGTGTGTGTATTAGAGAAAGAGGGAAGATATAGGTATGTGGTATAAGTTTCCGCAGCTAGCCACAATGATGGGAAAATGACATGCATGCAGTAAGATCACTGCCCAGAGTCACTTGTTTGAGATAGGCAGCCATATACATTGAATGATGATGCAAACTCTGTTTTTGTGTATTTGCATCCTGACACAAGTGTATTAAGTTGGGGGTTTGCATTGGATGTCATGAGGCATATTTTGTACTTGGCTTTCAGTGCATGGCATGGGTGTATGGAAATAGATGTCCAAGTGTGAACGCTGGACGGAACTCAATAAGAACATTCTCATCAACTCTAAGATCATGATTGGGGTTTTGACCCAACATGCCCAGACATCTTTATCGTTGTCGTCTGTGAATGCCACTTTAGCTGTCAGATTCACAAAGGAGCCTGATGCTTGTTTCCTAGATTAGAAAACCGCTATTCAAAAGTTCCAAGTCCGTACAGCGATAACTGTGTAAACATTTTAGCCACCTATAGCACAGAATCATCCTCACTAATTGGGCCTGTTGAGTTTATTGCCACTGTAAAATAAAAATAAAAACTACTGCCACCAAGAGCATTAAACATAAATCAGGACCTGAAATGACAGCAAACAGATCACTAAAGCATACTGCAGTTGCCCCTCAAAGATGAACCATTTTATTGTGGCTTTATCCAATCTTGATTCTAGTGCACTGCAGATAATGTGGTTTCTAATCTTATGCTCCCCAAGTAGCATGACCATTGCTTGCTGGGGGTTTGCAGGAGTTATCAAAACTTATCAAACGGCCACCAGGGAAGGTACGATGACTACAAGGTGGCCTGGTTCACCATGCACTAAGTCATCTTCTGTTTTGTTCAACAAACCACCAGTAGCTACAGGTTTGCACAGTAGAGCACAAGGGCTGAGCCCACACCAAACATACATTATGACTTAGTCTATTGAACTGGCTCATTCAGAATCTTTTGTAGCAACAATATGATTTCTGGCAAGAATTTTTCACAATATTACTGAGTAACAATCAGTCTCAATTCAAGTATTTCCTTCACATGCCACATTTAGTCGACAAGGCTCCAGTTTAATGGACAAATATTGTGACAGGAATTTCATTGGCTCAGGGGAAAAGAAGGGGGATTCCAATATGAAAAGTTACTTTTGTGGGGGAGAATGTTCATGTAGTGCTTCAAGAATAGCACTGGCAGAAAGGAAATCGGTATGATTAAATCAGTGTTTCTCAACCTTGGCAACTTGGAGATGTGTGGACTTCAACTCCCAAAATTCCCCAGCCAGCAAAGTCTTTCACTGCTTCTACATTTTCTCCCTCTATTTGCCAGTTATCAATCAAGCTGGTTGCCATAATCTTGGTTTTTTTGAGGTTTAGCTGCAAGCCAGCTTTTCCACTTTCTTCTTTCACATTCATCATAAGGCTCCTCAGTTCCTCTTCGCTTTCAGCCATCCAAGTGGTATCATCTGCATATCTGAGATTGTTAATGTTTCTTCCAGAGATTTTAACTCCAGCCTTGGATTCCTCAAGGCCAGCTTGTCGCATGATGTGTTCTGCATACAAGTTGAATAGGTAGGGTGAGAGTATACAGCCCTGCCGTACTCCTTTCCCAATCTTAAACCAGTCTGTTGTTCCGTGGTCTGTTCTTACTGTTGCTACTTGATTGTTATACAGATTCTTCAGGAGGCATACAAGATGACTTGGTATCCCCATACCACTAAGAACTTGCCACAATTTGTTATGGTCCACACAGTCAAAGGCTTTAGAATAGTCAATAAAACAGAAATAGATGTTTTTCTGAAACTCCCTGGCTTTTTCCATTATCCAGCAGATATTGGCAATTTGGCCCCTAGTTCCTCTGCCTTTTCTAAACCCAGCTTGTACATCTGGCAATTCTCGCTCCATGAATTGCTGAAGTCTACCTTGCAGGATCTTGAGCATTACCTTCCTGGCATGTGAAATGAGTGCCACTGTTCGATAGTTTGAACATTCTTTAGTGTTTCCCTTTTTTGGTATGGGGATATGAGTTGATTTTTTCCAATCTGATGGCCATTCTTGTGTTTTCCAAATTTGCTGGCATATAGCATGCATTACCTTGACAGCATCATCTTGCAAGATTTTGAACAGTTCAGCTGGGATGCCATCATCTCCTGCTTCCTTGTTATTAGCAATGCTTCTTAAGGCCCATTCAACCTCACTCTTCAGGATGTCTGGCTCTAGCTTACTGACCACACCGTCAAAGCTATCCCCGATATTTTTATCCTTCCTATACAGGTCTTCTGTATATTCTTGCCACCTTTTCTTGATCTCTCCTTCTTCTGTTAGGTCCTTGCCATCTTTGTTTTTGATCATACCCATTTTGGCCTGGAATTTACCTCCGATGTTTCTAAGTTTCTGGAAGAGGTCTCTTGTCCTTCCTATTCTATTGTCTTCTTCCACTTCTGCGCATTGTTTGTTTAAAAATAATTCCTTATCTCTTCTGGCTAACCTCTGGAATGTTGCATTTAATTGGGCATATCTCCCCCTATCACTGTTGCCTTTTGCTTTCCTTCTTTCTTGGGCTACTTCTAGTGTCTCAGCAGACAGCCATTTTGCCTTCTTGGTTTTCTCTTTCTTTGGGATGTATTTTGTTGCCGCCTCCTGAACAATGTTGCGAACTTCTGTCCAGAGTTCTTCCAGGACCCTATCTACTAAGTCCAGTCCCTTAAATCGATTCTTCACCTCCACTGCATATTCCTTAGGAATATTAGTGAGCTCATATCTAGCTGATCTGTGGGTCTTCCCTAATCTCTTTAGTCTGATCCTAAATTGTGCAATAAGAAGTTCATGATCTGAACTACAGTCAGCTCCAGGTCTTGTTTTTACCTACTGTATAGATGTCCACCACCTTTGGCTGCAAAGGATGTAGTCAATCTGACTTTGGTGTTGTCCATCTGGTGAAGTCCATGTATAAAGTCGTCTCTTAGGTTGTTGGAAGAGAGTGTTTGTTATGCAGAGTGAGTTGTCTTGGCCAAATTCTATCAGCCTATGTCCTGCTTCGTTTTGTTCTCCCAGGCCATGCTTACCTGTAATTCCAAGTGTCATTTGACTGCCCACCTTAGCATTCCAGTCTCCTGTGATGAAGATAACATCTCTTTTAGGGGTGTTGTCCAGTAGGTGCTGCAGATCCTCAGAGAACTGCTCTACTTCAGCTTCTTCAGCATCTGTGGTTGGGGCATATATTTGGATCACTGTGATGTTAGATGGCTTGCCCTGAATTCGAATTGAGATCATTCTGTCGTTTTTTGGATTGTATCCAAGCACTGCTTTAGCCACTTTACTATTAATTATGAAGGCTACTCCATTTCTTCTGTGGTCCTCTTGTCCACAGTCGTAGATCTGGTGGTCATTTGATGTGAAGTGGCCCATTCCAGTCCATTTCAGTTCAGTGACGCCCAAAATGTCTATCTTTAATCTTGACATCTCACCAATAACCACATCCAGTTTGCCCTGGCTCATAGATCTTACATTCCAGGTTCCAATGGTGTGTTGATCCTTAGAACATCGGATTCGCCGTTCACCACCAGCACCGTCGGCCGCTAGCCGTCCTTTCGGCTTTGAGCTAGCTGCGTCATCACGTCTGGGGCTAGTTGAACTCATCCTCTGTTCCTCCCCAGTAGCATCTTGACCATCTTCCGACTCATCTTCCAATGGTATACCGACATATCTCTGGTTGTACTGATCCATTTAGTTTTCACGGCAAGAATACTGGGGTGGGTTGTCATTACCTTCCCCAGGGATCGCATTTAATCTGACGTCTCTTGTCATGACCTTCCTGGCTTGGGTTGCCCTTCATGGTTTAGCTCATGGCATCATTGAGGTGCTCAAGCTCCAGCACCAGACAAGGTAACGATCCTTTGCTGAAGAGTGACCCTGCTCACAACAAACCCATCTATAGTCTTCTAAGCCCCGCCAGGATTTGCTCAACACATTGAACCGCGTGTGGTTGGATTTGCACGACAAACCAACACAAACCAACCAACCACATCTTAACCCAGTGCCAATCCTAGTATTTCCCATACTTCACGATTAGGAGAGAGGGAATGCAGTATTCCAAGTTAGGTTGAGCTCCTTCTGTCGGCATTGGACAGCCCTTGCTAAAAATTTAGCAGCAGCAACCAGACCTACTGCCCATGCTTTGCTGCGACCTAAACCTTGTAACTTTAGACGTCATGACAAGCATGCAAACACATGAAATTGGCTTTTGCGGAAATCGAGGTCGGCGTTCCGCCCCGCACTTCTCGAGCGTATTCTCCCCATTTGCGCCGCTACGTACCATCGGCCGTATCCTCCATTCAGCCACCGTCTGTGCCCCTTGCTTCCGAGGGCTCCGCTAGCAAATCCTCTGAAGTGGTGTTTCTCAACCTTGGCAACGTTAAGACAGGTGGACTTCAACTCCCAGAATTCCCCAGCCAGCCACCCGTCTTAACTTTGCCAAGGGTGAGAAACACTGCTCCGAAAGGCTCTTAGCCCCGAATCTTCCGTATCAGCCGATCCCGCTTGCTTTCTTGCGGGAAGGCGAACCGAGCAGGCGTCTCATCTGCCGCAAGGGAACCACCGCTCCTACCACCATCCGTCCAAGAAGGGCAGCTGCTACTTCTTAGCTCTGCCAGCGCCCTTAGGATGCCATCTCCGAGGGATAAGCTTCCAGAAACCCCGGCGCACTCTTTCATCCACTGTTCCGCTCGTTCTCTGCGCGCGTGAAAGAGATAAGCCACCCAAGAACCCCGCGGTAGTTCCCGGATGGGAAAATGAACGATAAACTCTATTCCCGTGGACCTTTCTGATGACTGAGGTCAATTGCAGAGTTAGTTCAGAACCTGGAGTCCGTCAGGCGAAAGCATTAGAAGGGATAAGAAGCTGAGCTCCGCGTAGGCGCGCCTGCTCTTGAACTGGCGGCGTTGAGCCGCGTGGAGCCCCGAAGCGTCCTCTCCCGGTCCGATGGCTGGAAGGGCACCAACACGCGGCTTTCCTGCTGGTGATAGTGGCAGGGAATCCGCAATCTTGAACAGAATCTCACTGAAGAAGAGGATGAGATGCACATCCCCTGTTGCGGTTTTCTTAAAGGAACCCCCCCAATTTGCAAGCAGGAAGGAAAGTAGAAACTTCTCTTTCCCTCTTCCCTTAGCAGCAGTGGAGATGAGGCAGGAACGTCATGAGAAGGAAGGGGGCCCACCCCTTCCTCATGGGATCCTATCTATAATGAGACTTAGAGGGAAGTAAGGGAGCTCTTTATGGGTTATTTCTTGCCAACCAAGTTCAGGTTGTAGGAAAGGGATGGGGAGTTGGCATAAGCAAACAAGGTGTAGTATATGTTGCATCAGCCAAGCAAAAAGTGGTTTGCACTTTGTCATTTTGTGGCAGTCTAAGGGCTGTGCTGGGTGAGTCAGTTTCAGGTAATGCCTTGCCTTTCTGGTCCAGCCATGGAGAGAGGGCCTGTTGCAGGTCGCACCTCTTGCGAGTTTCATGGGGCATGGGCCAGGCAACAGGCCTTCTCAGTGGTGGCCCCCATCTTAAGGAACAGTGTCCACCTGGAGGTACAGATGCCCCAACTTGACAAATATTTGGAAACGGGCCAAACCCACAGTGTTCTAGGGGCATTTGGCCCATAAGTTAAGCAAATGGCACCTTTGCTGCACTAGTCTTCAAATCACATCAAATCAAATGTTTTAGTCTGCGATCCAAACTAAATAAGACTTACTAAATAAAACCTACAATATACAGCCTACAAAATAGGACATACAAAATAAAATAAGGCATACAAGGTAAAAAATGTGCAATCTTGCTTGCGCTATTTTGCTATCAACAATGTGCGAATTTTACAAGCTGCAGAAACAAACTTTGCAACAGCAAAACCTTGGGGTCCTTATCTACCAATAAAAATTGAACATAAAATTCTTCAGCCCATCTCAGAAATGAGATAAGATCGCTTAGTAGCTCTTTACAACCAGCCTTTTTTATTTACATTGACCACATTTTGCAAAGGTTCTTGAGTTCAATTCCCAGCAGAGGACTTAAACGCCATAAAGTAACATCTGGCTATGTATGTCTGAAGAATCCCAAATAGGATGAAACTGGTCACGTACTGAGTCCTGGTGATCAGCGGAGCCAAAAATACCATACAGGATATATACACTGTGTAAAAACAGAGAAATCCCACCCCCCTCCAAGAGAGGGGTGGAAAACATATAAAACCTTGTACATATGGGCATGACATAATGTAACATTTGTTTATCTTAGAGCTTAAAGGAAAATGAACTATACTTACCAATCTGATAGCCTTTTTATTTATTGCTATTATTTACATATATTGCTAATGGGGGGGGGTTGTTGTACCTTGCCCAGAGCCTGCTATGATTGGGCCAGAATAAAAATACTGCTAAAACAAACAAAAATTGTGGAGTGGGTAATTCCTCTCCTCCTCCATCTCCTCCATTTCCTCCTCTTCCTCCTTCAGGGAGAGTTGGGGGACGTTCTTAGTTTTGTGCTTCCAAACATAGCTTATGCCATCAGATTTAGCAGAGGAGATCAGAGGAGGGAGAACCCGAAGGAAGGTACCCCTTGGAACACAGGTAGCTGGCCACTGGTATATAGGATTGCAGGCTACTACTTAGCCTACAGACATCCTTGGAGTAAAAGCTGCACCCATGAGATCTTCCTCTTCTGCAGAGTAAATGTCTTAGTGCCAAAACACAGAGTGGGTCTAGAAGAGGCAAGTTAGTTCCAATTTCTTTCTTTCTTGCTGCCAGAAACTGGTGGATTGGACTATATACTGGGGTGGCGGGGAATGTCATGCGCTGCCTACTACTGAGTAAAACACAGACACTAATTTAGGGAAGATCAGGTTCTGGTTTATTTCAGCATAGTGCATAGCTAGAAAAAGCTGAGAGTGAAGGGAGCGCGCTGGTACGGGGTTTAAATAGCCCGTGCCAGTCAGCGCCCCCCCCCACCTTGGGTTGTGTCATCCCCCCAAGTCCTGTATGCTTCGTTGCCGGTAGGTGAGGGGTTGCGGGGCCCCTGCTGGTGCCCCGGGCTTCTCTTGTAATCATTTTCTTCCTCCAGCCGGTGATTGCTTTCAGCTGGGCGATATCCTTTGCGTTCCTGCTGACAGCTCCAGGCGTGCCTCGTGATCCGCCCTGTCTTTGTCGCTCTTTCTTCCCCCTTTGTGTTCTCTTGACTGGATTTTCCGGCCGGGGTCGTTCCCTTCTCCTCGGGGTCTGTGTCTGTTGTTGTGCGTTGCTTTGCTTATCTTTTAATCCCTTGCTCTTGTTTCTGTGGTATTGTTATGTGTGCCGTTGTGCTGATGCATTCAGCTCAACGGTGCTCATGACATACTGCCCCCCTTTCGAATGGTAGCCCCCCCCCGGCATTCCGGTTTTTCCGGGAGAGCTGTCAAAATTTTTTTTTTTTGTATTTCCCACCGGAGTGCTTTCACCCCTCCCCTTGCTCCGCCCTCTACCGCGTTTCCATCTTTTGGGTGTGTTCCGAGTGCGCATGCCTCGACCACACCCTGCGAGTGTGCATACCTCGACCACACCCTGCTCGTTCTTGCTCAGTTCGTTGTGAGAGGAGGCGTGGCTGGTCTGGTGCTGTTTCAACTCCAGGTAGGATCCTTATCTTTTTGTTTTGTTGATTGTTTTGTTTTGATGTTCGTCGTGTTGTCATGTGTGCATCCTGGCCATTTGCCCTCTGGCGATGCACCTATGACCAATCTTCCCCCCCCCAATGGGCCTGGAGAGGGTGGGGGGAGGGTGAGTCTCAGGGGGGAGGAGGTCTACTCAAGTCGCAGGCTTGGGGGGTCCCTTCCCCTGGGGGCAACGCGGGTGGGGGGGGAGAGGCCCGAGGGGGGAAGTGTGTCCTAAGGGGCCGGTTCGGCTGGGCGCCCCTTTGGTTTGTCGGAGTACGTTGTGTGGAATGCTCGGGTCAGGTCCGGTGCCTTAACGTGTTGAGCCGCCACCCATTCTGGGTGGGGGAAGTGTTTCCATTTTACTAAATAGTATGGTGTGCCCCGTTGACGGCGGGAATCGAGTATTTCTTTTACCTCGAAATGTTGTCGGCCGTCGATCATCACTGGGGAGGGCAGAGGCGTGCTTGGGTGCCATCGGGAGGTGGTTGCTGGTTTCAGGAGGCTGCTGTGGAATACCGGGTGGAGTCTCCTTAAATTGTGCGGCAGATCCAGGCGTACTGCCACCGGGTTCACTATCTGTGTTACTCGAAGCGGCCCGATATACTTAGGCCCCAGTTTCTTCGAGGGTTGAGGTGATTTCATGAATTTGGTGGACAGGTAGACCATATCCCCTACCTGGAATGTTGGTTGCTGGCGTCGGTGCTTGTCGGCCTGTTCTTTGTAGGCGGACTGTGCTTCCTTCAGCGCTGCCGTGATTACTGGCCATGATTCCGCTATCTTCCATCCCCAGTCGCTTGCACCCACTTGGGGTCCCGGGGGTTGCGGTAGCTCCGGTATGGGTATGAACTCGCGCCCGGAGACTACTTCGAACGGGGTTTTCCCTGTACTCGTGTGAATGGCGTTATTGTAGGCAACTTCTGCAAATGGAAGCAGGTCGACCCAGTCGTCTTGGTGGTAATTGGTATATGAGCGTAGGAATTGTTCTAGTGTGGCATTGAGGATCTCCGTGGCTCCGTCCGTCTGGGGATGCCAGGCTGTGGATAGGGCTTGTTGGGTCCCAATCAGTTTTAGAAAAGCCCGCCAGAATTTTGAGGTGAATTGTGTGCCCCTGTCGGTCACCACGCATACGGGACATCCGTGTAACCTGTACACGTGTACGAGGAAAAGTTTAGCCAGCTGCTGGGCGGACAGGACTGATGAGCAGGGGATGAAGTGTGCCTGTTTAGAAAAGTAGTCTTTCACCACCCAAATGGTTGTTTTCTTCTGGCTGGGTGGTAGATCTACTATAAAATCCATGGAGATTTCCTCCCATGGTCGGGAGGGCTCCGCCACCGTTTGTAGTAGTCCCAGGGGCTTTTCCAGTGCCCGTTTGGCCATTGCGCATATCAGGCAGGATGCTACGTAGGCCTTAACGTCCCGTCTCAATGCGGGCCACCAGAACTGTTGTCGTGTTAGGTGCAGGGTCTTTAGAAACCCGAAGTGTCCCGCTTGTTTGCTGTCGTGTGATCTGCGCAGGATTGCCTGGCGCTGAGAGTCCGGGACATATATTCTGCCTTCCCCCCATGCTAAGTCCTGTTCCGTTGTCACCTTGTCGGGGTTTGCTAGTAGCCAGGGGTCGGTTTTGAGGGCGGCGGTGAGGTCCACGCGTATCCCTCCTGGCAGTCGCGGGTGGCGCCGTCTGGTCGCTGGTTGGCTTGCTGTCGGTTGAGACGTGGGGTTGAGCTGTTTCTGAGCGCTGCTTCGGGTGGTCACTGCCATTCCCAGCTGGGAGGCGGATAGGACCATCCCAATCATATCTGGGATGGGCTCTTCGTCTTGGGGCAGTTGGGAGAGGGCATCAGCCAGGAAGTTCTTTTTGCCCGGTATGAACTTCAGTTGAAAGTTAAAGCGGCTGAAGAATTGGGCCCATCTGACCTGTTTCGGGCTGAGGCGTCTGGGCGTCCGGAGGGCCTCGAGGTTCCGGTGGTCTGTCCAGACCTCGAATGGTTGGGTGGCTCCTTCCAGTAGATGCCTCCATGTTTCTAGCGCCGATTTTACCGCAAACGCCTCCTTCTCCCATACGTGCCAGCGCCTTTCCATCTCCGAGAATTTCCTTGACAGGTAGGCGCATGGTTTCAGGATTCCTGCAGGGTCCTTTTGGAGCAGTATGGCCCCCAGGGAGAAGTCTGAGGCGTCGGCTTGGACCACAGAACGGCTGTTCTGGGTCCGGATGTGCAAGGATTGGCTCCGTTGTGAACAGCGCTTTCAGTCTGTTGAACGCTGTCTGACACGCGGGAGTCCAATTTAGTACTGTCCCTGGGTTCTTGGCTCGCCGTGTGTCCCCAACTCCTTTAGTTTTGAGGAGGTCTGTTAGGGGGAGGGCTATCTCCGCGAACCCCTGTGCGAATGACCTGTAGAAGTTGGCGAAGCCGAGGAAGCTTTGGAGTTGGCGCCTGTTACATGGGCGTTCCCAATTCACCACTGCCTCGACTTTTCTATGCCTTCGCCGGAGATTCGGTACCCCAGGTAGTCTAGGCGTGCTTTATGGAATTCGCACTTAGATGGTTTGGCATAGAGCTTCGCCCTTCTTAGCTTTTCGAGGACTTGCCTGACTAGGGTTACGTGTTCTTCGTGCGTCTGGGTGTAGATGAGGACGTCATCTATGTAAACTAGTACCCCTTTGAACAGGTGTTCATGCAGTACCTCATTGATGAGCTGCATGAACACTCCCGGGTCCCCCGCTAATCCGAATGGCAGTACCTTGTACTGAAAGGCGCCTAGGGGGCAGTTGAACGCTGTTTTCCATTCGTCCCCCTCCCTGATTCGGACCCTGTAATAAGCCTCGTGGAGGTCCAGTTTGGAGAATACTCTTCCCATGGACAGGTGGGCGAGCATGTCTTTCACGAGGGGTAGGGGGTATTTATTGGATAGGGACGCCGCATTGAGGCCCCGGTAGTCAGTGCAGAGCCGTAAGGTGCCGTCTTTTTTCTCTCGGAATAGGACGGGCGCTCCGACCGGTGAGCATGCTGGCTCTATGAAACCCCTAGCCAGGTTTTTATCGATGAACTCCCGGAGGGTTGTCATCTCCTTCGGGGTCATCGAGTAAATCTTCGGCCTGGGTAAGGGGACATCGGGAAGCAGCTCAATTCTACAGTCCGTCTTGCGGTGGGGGGGTAGTTGGTCCGCCTCCTCTTCCCCGAAGACCTCTGAGAAATCAGCATATTGTTCAGGTAGTTCTTCTGGGGTTGCTGTGTTGTCCTGGGCTACTGCCTCTGCCCGTCCCACTGTGGGGTTGATCCTGCCCGCCGGAACTGGCGCCCGGTACGCGCCGTTGTCGAATTGGAAGGTGCGGGTCTTCCAGTTAATGCGCGGGTTGTTGGTCGCGAGCCACGGTATTCCTAGTACTATGATGGGCCGCCCTATGTGGGTTACCACAAAAGATGTTCGCTTGGTGTGGGTGCCCATTTGCAGGGTGACAGGCTTGGTCTGCGTCGTGGCTGGTTTCCCTCCCGCTGTTGAGCCATCCAGTTGGTGGAAAGCCAGCGGTGTGGGGAGGGGGAGGCAAGGCAGGTCGAGCTTGGCGACGATGGGGTGGATCAGGTTCTTGGAGCACCCCGAGTCCACTAGCGCCGCAGCCGTGGTGGCTCTGTTGCCGAAGGAAAGCCTGATTGTCCCCATTATTATGGAGCTTTCGTCGCTCTGTCTATGTGTTTCACGCCCCTGTCCCACCGCCTGCCTCGCGGCGCGTTTTAAGGCAGGAGGGGAGCATTTCCCGCCAGCCGGTCTGGGACTTTGGCATCCTCCCCCACCAAGTAAGCGTCCAAGTCTTCGTCCGGTGTCGCTGTGGCTCCGGTCATCCGGTGGTGGGGGGGCAGCGGTGGGTTAGTTGGTTTGAACGTCGTTTTCGGTGCGGGTTTGGGAGCGCTAGTTGGTGTTCTGTTGGAGAAGCAGTCTGCCGCTTTGTGCCCCATTTTCCCGCACTTCGCGCAGGGTCCGCGAGCAAACTTCTTCTATTGGTACATGGGACCGGCTGGCCCCAAGTGTGGCGCGGGTACCTTTGGGCTGTTGCTTGTTTTGTCCTCTGCCGTCGTCATTAAGAAAGTGCGATGAGCGTGTTCCGCTCTCCCCGCTAGGTAGATCCAGCCTTGCAGTGTCTCCGGGTCATCCCGGTAGAGTGCCCATTGGAGTACCTCGCGGCTGAGGCCCCTTTTGAACATCTCTATCAGGGTAGTCTCGGACCAGTCATTAATCTTCCCTGCGAGGGCTTTAAATTCGAGGGCGTAGTCCGCGACAGTTCATGCGCCCTGTTTGAGGGCTTGAAGCGCACTTTTAACCCTCTCCTTGGCTAGCGGGTCCTCAAAATAGTGCTTCATCTCAGTGATGAAGGCGTGGAAGTCAGAGAGGGCTGGGGAATTGGACTCGTACATTTGGACGTACCAGTCCGCCACCCTGTCTTGCAACTTGATCGCCACGGCTGCGATTTTGTCCGCTTCGGAGTCAAAGGAGTGTCCGTGCCGCCCCATGAACTCTCTGGCGTTCGTGACGAAAAACGACAGCTTCGTGGGGTTCCCGTCGAAGGAAATGGGGAAGTCCTTTGGGGCCCTGGTGTTCGGTGGATCCCCTCTCCTCGCGTCCCATCCCATGGCTTCTTCCGCCGGGGAAGCTTGCCTGTTAGCATTTGGCCTATGGGGGTGCCAAGACCCGCTCGGGGTTTGAATAGGGGTGTGTACCTGCATGGGTATGTTCATGTGAGGCATGGAGGACATCAGCGACTGCAGCATGGTCCCGAGGTCCCTTAATTGAGCTTCCATGGCCGTGAGTCTGGCTTGCGTTTCTCGGTCCAAGGTCCGCGCCGCAGCTGTGATCGGACCGGTCGGCGTCTCCGTGTAGTTGGGCCACCGGTGGGGGTCAGGCGTTTCCGTCCGCTGGTCAGCTCCCTCGACTTGGGAGCGAATCGGCTGGTTCGTCCCTCCGTCCTTCACCGCGTTTCTTGCAGTTGGGCTGAAGCTCCACGCCTGTGGCTGGGGTGCGATGTGGGGCGGGGAGGTCTCCACGGGTCTCGGGAGGTATGTTGCTCCCTCCCGTGGTCGGGTCGCCTCCGCCTCCCTCCGGGGGTGGGGCTGAGGCTCGGGATGGGCCGGGAGGGTGTCCGTGGCTCCTGGGGTCCGCGTTGCCTCTGGCCTCTGTCGGTTCTCCTCCGCCTCTCGCCGTACGGCTCGCCCGTCCTGGCTGCGACGCGTCGGCTCCATCGCTCTCCACTCGTGTTCTTCTCGCCATCTGTTCCTCCCGCAGCTCGTTTTTGTCCGGTGGGGCTTGGCGAGGCTGAGTTTAGGACTCTCAGCTTTATGTCATGCGCTGCCTACTACTGAGTAAAACACAGACACTAATTTAGGGAAGATCAGGTTCTGGTTTATTTCAACATAGTGCATAGCTAGAAAAAGCTGAGAGTGAAGGGAGCGCGCCGGTACGGGGTTTAAATAGCCCGCGCCGGTCAGCGCCCCTCCCCACCTTGGATTGTGTCATCCCCCCAAGTCCTGTATGCTTCGTTGCCGGTAGGTGAGGGGTCGCGGGGCTCTGCTGGTGCTCCGGGCTTCTCTCGTAATCGTTTTCTTCCTCTGGCCGGTGATTGCTTTCAGCTGGGCGATATCCTTTGCGTTCCTGCTGACAGCTCCAGGCGTGCCTTGTGATCCGCCCTGTCTTTGTCGCTCTTTCTTCCCCCTTTGTGTTCTCTTGACTGGATTTTCCGGCCGGGGTCGTTCCCTTCTCCTCGGGGTCTGTGTCTGTTGTTGTGCGTAGCTTTGCTTATCTTTTAATCCCTTGCTCTTGTTTCCGTGGTATTGTTATGTGTGCCGTTGTGCTGATGCATTCAGCTCAACGGTGCTCATGACAGGGAATCAGGATCTTGGTCCCTATAAATCAGCCTTTCTCAACTTGTTGATCCTGGAGGAACCCTTGAATCCCTGCATGTTCAGGCTCAAATATAGGCCACAAGTTACAAAATTATTATATTCGTTTCATATGTAGGCCTGTATATATGCATAACTAAAAATTAAACTAAAAATAAAGAATGGAACTTACCTCTTTAATGTGAAGTTGCCTAATTTGAAATAATTTTTTAAATAAATCATGATCTCCCAGGGAACCCTTAGTGACCTCTTGCGGAACCCTAGCATGCCATGGAACCCTGGTTGAGAAACCCTGCCTTTTTTTGATGTGCCTTTTTTTTTCAGGGCAGAAGCTTTGGGGTGTTTTATGTGATCCTGGGAAATGCTGTACCATTGAATAGGAGGTAGGATAATCTGGCATCAGAACTGGGGAGGGAATGAAGAAATTATGGGGCATCCTGGTATATAATACATAATAAAAACTGGTTTGGGAAGAGCATATTTATCTTTTAGATTGCCTTCAAATTGCTAAAAACATAGTCATAAAATATCTTTCCCAATCTACCTAGTTGGAATTTCAGAGGTAGGGTTAAAGGCATTGAAGCTGCAATCCTGTATCTATTTATCTGAGAGTAGGGGAGAAACAGAAAACGACTGTACATTAAACGTCTTTAGAAAACTAACTGAAATTTCATTCCTGTGGACCATCATCCCCCCAAGATGAGATTGGCACCATCCTTGATGTCCTTCTGGAAAGTCCCTCAAAACCTGGTTATGTCAACAGGCTTGGGAGTTTCACGGAAATGGGGATTTAATGAGGTGGCTACATTGTGTGTAACATCTAATGCTCTCCCTAGCTCTTTTGTTTTTTCATAATACTACTATTTTAATCGTAGTGTTTTTGTAATTACTGTTTTTTCTGGTTTTATTGTATGCTGCCCAGAGTCACGTGTTTGTGAGATGGGCGGCATATAAATATGATTAACAGATTAAAAAAAAACAGTTGGATAAAGTGAGTGTGCTGTTTTTACCAGTGCTTACACAATGTGGTGAGTTTGGTACATTACTGGCAAGGGGGAAGGAGCCTCTGGTGTATGGCCATGGGGTAGGATCAAACTCCGCACGTCCTGTTCTCCCTGCCTGCTTACCTGCCAACTTTCCTGGCAAGCCCACAATCTGAGAAATCTCTCCAATGCCTTGAGACGCCTACTGAGACTCTGATGCAAAGTTCATTTTATTAGATTAGTATCAAGAAGGTTAAAAACTTAAATGAAACCAGTGTGGCTTGCTTGCTTGGTCTGTGGCATAAACAAAGGAATAGCCAGTTTCTAGAGTGCAGCCTTCTGGTTTCATCACTGAGAAAAACATCCCTGCAAATTGTAAAAAGTATTCAGAAAACAAATTGCATGGGTGGAGTGGCTGAACGGGTTTCTTGCTTTAGGCACTTTTCAGCAAGGAACAGTTTGATTTTTTTCCATAAGCTGAGATGTTCAGTAGGTGTTCCTTTCATTAAGAACATAAGAGACCAGATAAATCAAACCAGCATACACTGTCAGCCGTGGGTCAGCAGAGGCATCTGCAGCTAACCATGATGATGATGTAAAAAAGATGGAACGCACGTGGTGGCGTCAGTGCAAACCTGCCCCTTCACTCTTACATTCCAATATTGGACGCAAGTCGTAAGTAACAGGGTTTGAGTTGTGCCGTCATGCCACATTTTTTGTCTTGTGCTCCGCTTTGTAGACCCGTATGGTGGCCAACCAGTTATCTGCAGGAAATTATTTCTCTCCAGTTTGGTCTAGTGGTTAAGACACCAGGCTAGAAACCAGGAGACTGTGAGTTCTAGTCCCACCTTAGGCATGAAAGCCACTGGGTGACCAGTCCCTCTCTCTCAGCCCAACTCACCTCACAGGGTTGTTGTGGGGAAAGGAGGAGGAGGAAGGAGGACTAGGTAGTTTGCTGCCTTGAGTTATTTATAAAAATAATAAAGGTGGGATAGAAATAAAAAATAAATAAAAAATAAAAATATGCAAGGCAAGGCTGTTCTGATTCCAAAGGTAGCAAAGACCCCTGAAGACTAACAGCCATGCATAGGCTGATCCTCTGTGAATTTCCTCAGCCCTCTTTTAAAACCACCTAATTTAAGGTCACATCAGATGGCAGCAAATTCCCCACTTCAACAGGGCCTTGTTTCCACTACAATGGTGATCTGGGTCAATGGGCACAAGAGGGAAGACCCAGAGTCTAGCTCAGCCATGGAATTTCACTGGGGGACTTTGGGGCAGTCATTTTTTATGGAGTCCTTGGCGTTCTCTGAGCTTGGTTGTTTGCAGGCGTTTCATTACCCGACTAGGTGACATCGTCAGTGCAAATGAGTGTGGGGTTTGCTCCCTGTTTATATAAACACATAGAAATAAACCATAGTAAAGGTAAAGGTTTCCCTTGACGTAAAGTCCGGTCAAATCCGACTCTAGGGGGCGGTGCTCATCTCCGTTTCTAAGCCTTGGAGCCGGCGTTGTCATAGACACTTCCGGGTCATGTGGCCAGCATGACGACTCGGAACGCCGTTACCTTCCCGCCGAAGCGGTACCTATTGATCTACTCACATTTGCATGTTTTCGAACTGCTAGGTGAGCAGGAGCTGGGATTAACAACGGGAGCTCACCCCGCTGCGCGGTTTCGAACCGCTGACCTTCCGATCGACAGCTCAGCGGTTTAACCCGCAGCGCCACCGCGTCCCTAGAAATAAATAAATAAACCTAGAAATAAACCTAGAAATAAACCATATTTGCACACAATTCAAAAGACAATAAAAAAGCTAAGAAGGAAACAAAAAGACCAGAATACATACTCTGCAGCAGCCAACACCCAGATAAGCAGGGATTAATACCAAACAAACATGCAGAAAATAATACCCTAATCAAGGAACAACCAAGGAGAAAACCACAACCCCACCGGCAGGGCAAGCTATTGTACATAAACGGGGCAAACCCCACACTCACTTGCACTGTTGATGTCACCTAGTTGGGTAGTGAAACATCTGCAAGCAAACAACCAAGCTCAGAGAGCACCAAGGACTCCACAGTTCAACCCTGAGCTACAGATATTCTCTTCTATTGCAGTCATTTTCTCTCATGGGGAAAAAATGGGTTGTTGTGGTGGGGGAAAAAGGAACAGGGAGCATTTTGCATGCTTCCTGTGAGCTTCTCTACAAATGGCAGAATATAAATCAATTAAATCAGGGCATCAACTGACTCAGTCAACTATCCTCCCTGAAATTAAATTTAATACCAAACCCTACGCATAGGGTTAAACTAACTCAGCAGGTCCCTCTGCAGGGTTGGTCAACAAAATCAAGATGGCAGTTGCAACCATGAAATTGAAGCCCCACCCCATTTTACATGCTTCAATCTCCCAATTGCAACCACCATCTTGACTTTTTTGCCCTCCTTCTCTTGCTATGGACCCTTCTGTAACTCATTTGTGTTGGGGGAACAGTTAAATGAGTCAAATGTCCCTTTTGGCATACCAGATTCTCCAAGAACTATGGGTAACCCTTGTTTAGCAATTGGGACTGGCAACTTGGTTGTTAAGTGAAACAGTTGCTAAGTGAAACCACAGCTGTGCCTACAATCTTACTTCAGCTTTCCTTTGCTTTACAGACCTGTGAAGGTTATAAATGCGAGGATTGGTCGCAAAGTTACTTTTTCATCACCATTCTTACTGCTAACAGTTACTAAACAAGGCAGTGGTTAAATGAGGATTACCTGTACAGAAAAAAATCAGGCTGTCCTGTGCAGTATTCATGGCAAAGGCTTGGCAGCAGAGAACTCACCTCCAAGCCTTGTGATTGCCAAGTCACAAGGTAGGAAAGAGACACTGAAAAATTAAAGAGAATTTATCATAAATTTTTGGCATTTTCCTCCTGGCTCACAAACCTGAGCCACTTCCTGGAAAAAATGGGTAGAGGTTCTGTCTTCCAAAAGTTGACCCATTAATATAATTGTGTGCTGCCAGAGTCACCAGTAAGGAGCTTGGGCAGGGTTAAGTGGGTACAGGGGTGCACACAGGGTGTGGTCAAAAAAGTCAACATGGCTGTTGTGATAGTGCCACCAAAGCTCCACCTGTTTTTTTATCTGTCACATGTGTATCACCCACTAAAAAACAGGCAGCGCTTCAATCACACCATTGCAGCCATAGTCCTGACTTTTTTGACCATACCCTGTAGACCAGACTCAACCTCAGCAGCTTCTGTGGAGACTTCAACACCCAGAATTCCCAGCCCGCGTGCTGGCTGGGGAATTCTGGGAGTTGAAGTCCACATGGCTTAAAGTTACTGAGGTTAGATGCTTCTGCTGTGGGAACTGACCAACATGTACATAAAGAACTTCCTTGTGTCTACCCTGAAACTCCTCATATTTACACTGAATAGATGTTTCCAAGTTCTAACACTGGAGTGGCCTCACAGTTAAGACCGCATCCTAAAAGCCTTTCTAAGAAGCAAGTCCTACACAACATAATAGGAGTGCCTTCCAAATATGCAAAGAACTGTTTGCAAAGGTCTCTGGCGGCGAATTCTGGCAAGAACCAACAGCTGCGCGTAGGAGGGAGAATCAGGTTGGGAAATGCTATTGCACCCCAAAAAAGCAAAAGTCTTGCGCTGTGTTAAAAACCAACGCCGTTTTTTTCTCTCTGTAAACTGCCTAAAAGTAATTTCAAGACAGTCCTTAGATTATCGCACTAATCTACGAATACGTCCACACCACGAATCGCAGAGGAACCAGAAGCTTCTGCCGCGCGTGAGGGGGGAGAACTACCCTTCCCAAGATGCTTTTCGGCGCAGGCGTTTGGCTCCCATCAGTCTTTACGGCTGGATTTGAAAAAGCCGCGATTCAGGTGTCTTAAAGTGAAAGTGAATTTGCAGTACTTTGTGGCGTTGCTTTGAAAGTAGGGTCTGCTATGACCCTTAGTTAGTTTTGCACGGTTTTGAAGCGTGCATTGCACTGGAGAACGTGTTATCGTGGGTTTTCGCTTTCGGGGGAGAGTGGCTTGCAACGGGAAGCAAAGGATCCCGGACTTGATTTCTGCTTTCTAGAGTGGGGAGAACGGAGCAGGATCCCCGGACTCGATCCTCTCTACCTCCGGTCACCCCAAAAGACCTGGAAGTAAGTAAACGAAACGGTCCTTTCCACCTCCTTTCACCTCCCTGGAAGATATACCCGGGATTAATTGCATTCAGATTGGAAATCCAAGCAACGCTATTCTAGACGAAGTCCAAAATTGAGCCGGAACTTTTCCTTTGTTCTTTTCTCCTCCTCCGTGATTCACACGTTGTTATGGAAGTTTGAAACAGTGTTGTGATCTGGAAATCTTTTCTTTTGTGGAAGTAAATCTCGTTATTACCGACTTAAGTCATTGCTTAAGTTTGCACAAGTTTGGGGAGGGTGCCTTTGAGCCAGTGTTGACTCTTGGCGACTGCCTGGGTAGGTCCCTGCAGATTTCCTGGCAAGTTTTTTCGCACATGGCTTGCCCTTGCCTTCTTCCTAGGGCTGAGAAAGCATTATTGGCCCAAAGTCACCCAGCTGGCTTTGCCTTCACCGTCCAGGTTTCTAACTTGGTGCCTTAACCATTACACCAAAGTGGCTTTCATTAAGTTTGCACAATACCCTGACTTATAAATTAACTAAATTGGTGAGGTTTGCACAACAAGCTAAAGTCTTTTCCCCATTGCTGAGTGGAAACGCTCTCCACCTACCTCTTACCTGGCAGAAAATTAATCCACTGTGATGTTTGTCTCCGCTACTGATTCCTGTCCTGATTCTATGCCTCTGTTCTCAGTCACTGTAGTCTTGAAGAGAATGTGTGACAAAGCTCAACAGATATTATACTTCTTGAGGCTGCCCTTGGAGGGTGTTGGAATAAGGGGGTGGGGGAATGCTACTTTAATAGAGTTGTTGAGAGTAGGTGGCATACAAGTTTAATAAACTGTTATTATTATTAAAATCAGCACAGCTGAATAGGGATAGATGACTTAAGCCTGTTTCAGTCATGGGCTGAGGATGAGATGAAGGCAACATCATGGGGCACTGCAGAAATAAGCTCTTGTAACAGATTTTTGTGCTGTGGTTTGCATATTGTTCAAATGCAGCTCCTAGGTCTTTAACTAACCTTGTAAAGCATTGTATCTATTTATTTGTTAGATTTCTACCCCACTTTTTGTACAGGAGCTCAAGGCAGCATCCATAGTGCTATTTTTTTCTCCAGAACAGCTAGCTAGGTTGGACCACAAGAGGCTATCCAGCCTAAGGTTGCCAAGTGAGTTTCTTTGGCTAAGGGTGGGTCTCCCAAGGCTAACACCTAACTCCTGGCATCACATGGCTTTCATTTGGTGTGAATCCACTATAAAAGTTCAGTGGCCTTGGCTCCAGGTAAATACATGTACAGGATTTCCCCCAAGCAGTTCCTTCTGTGACTGTTAACATTACAGAGGACTAGGTTTTCTCTCAGAGTCAGCTCCTAGTCTTCCATGGTCAGCAAGCTGGATCTTTTTCTTATGAAATTAATTGCTCATCAAGCTTTAATTTAGTTCTTGCTAGGTCAGATTAAGAAAACAAGGTACCTAAATAAAATCAGATTTATACATATAGTCTCAAAAAATTGAGCTTCTTCCTTTAACAGTTCTGAATTAAGATAATCGATGGGTTTCTTGGTAGCCTTGAGCAATTGAGATACTTTTATATAATGGCCATTGCAAGCCAGGGAACTGCTAGTTCCCATCTCATCAGTCTTAGCCCTTATGAAAGTGGAGCCTTGCTGTTCTTTAATTTCTCTTGGGCTTGGCTCCTTTAATAATTGATAAATTTAATTTGGCCTGGAATAGGACACTGTTGGTAAAATTCTGCCCTACAGCCTCTGTTTTTGCTGTACCTTAAATATAATCAAGCCTGGATCCTTTTTCGTTTTTTGCACATTAGAGTTAATGAATGGTTTTGTTAATTTTTTACAGCAACAGCAAGTAAAGTGAAGATGCCAGACTTAAAAAACAGGGCATCTTCATTTTTTAAAATTATTATTAAATTTATACACTGCCCATCTCACTACAAAAGCGACTCTGGGCAGCTTACAAATAAAAATTAAAAACCATTATAAAAATAGAAAAAGTACAAAAAATAGAAGATAAACGAGGGAAACTAAAAGGCAGAGAGAATGTCTTAAGCCACCAACCACCCTCAGGGCTGCCTATCACTCCTGGCTCCCCAAGCTGGTTGGCGGAGCCAGGTCTTGATGCTCTTCCTGAAGGCCAGAAGAGTGGGAGCCAACCTCACCTCAGTGGGCAAGATGTTCCACAGGACGGGGGCAAAGCAGAAAAGACTCTCCTCCACCCCGCCGGTCGCAGTTCTTTAACAGTTGGGGTCCGCAACGTGCCCTTTCTGCCACAACAGGGTTGGACTGATCAATGCAATTGGGACAAGATGGTTCCTCAGGTAACCTGGGCCCATGCCACAAAGGGCTTTAAAGGTCATAACCAACACCTTGAATTGGACCTGGAAGCACACCACCCAATGCAACTCACTTTCCAAGGCCATTTATTTGACTCTAGAACTGTATTTGGATGACCTTAGCAGCCATGTGTTATAGCTTTGCCTAATTGTTCACCATGTTCATTAATCAGTTTATAGAAACTGTTTTGGGCCAATGATTTATCTAGCTGGTATTGTTAATAGTGATAGGTAGCATCTCTCCAGGATTTGAGGCAGGTGTTTACCTCCAGGGCCTCTTCTGAAGGCCCTGGAGATTGGGGACTTGCAATCAAAGCTTGACCCCTTTGTTTTCTACAATCTGCAAGGGAATTTCTGGCTAGGTGCAGTGGCAAAGCATCATGTACTAAGGTAGCCTCTAATGTACATATTATATGACCAAAATCGGTACTGTAACTGTCAGACCTTCAGTGCTTTAGGTATTCCACCTGCCCTCCATTTCTTCTTTGTGTTCTAACAGAATGGAGGAAAATCTGGATAAGCCAACAGCTCCTAGACCATCCTTTCTTTCTGCAGTTGAGCCATCCCCAAGAACTGGTCCTGTGGATGCTAGTGATATTAAAAAAAATCTATATGGTGATTTTTCTTTAAGTTCCGATGTAAGCCAGGTAAGAGAATAAACCTCGGAGATCTTCTTTTTGCTCAAGGATCCAGTTTCATGTTGAGAGGAGCGTAGGCTGTTCATGTTTTGTCTCATCACAAACATGTTTATGGTACTTAGATGCACCTTCATGGGCCTATTTTTGAAATCTTAATGTTTTTAAGACATGAGACCTTGTTATACTGTCTGAACAACATTTCTAGCTAAATCATCTATTTTTCTAAAATGTTCAACATGATTTCAGGATCTCCTAACATATTACCATATTGCATTTGGGCAAATTATACCTCTTATATTGATTTGGTTTAAAGGTTTGGGATGGAATATTCAGTTGCTTGTGGGATTAACCTATGATGGAAGAGAAACTTTTTATTTTGGTTGGCCTGAAAACACTACTATGGATGGGATGGGCTGAAGGCTGGAAAGAGATCTTGGATGATGTGGACATTATGCGGCAGGTAGTCTAGGGACAAAGAACTGTGAATTAAGAGTGAGGAATAGCAGTGAGTTGAGTACCTGAAAGCAGAATATGAGGTTTGGGAAGAGTGTACAGAAGATTAAAACAATTGCAAGAATGCGCTACTTCTGACTCTGAAGAAATTTCACTGTATATAGCAGGAAGGAGAAGAGAGATACTGAGTTTCTTGGCCAGGGAAGGAAAGCTGGTTAAGAGAAATCTTAAAGAAATTGTAACTCTGTCTAGGGACAAAAATGGCTTAGGAAATTTGGGTAGATGTGGTAGGCTGAATTTCATAACAATTTGATCTAACCGGTCAGATGTTTGGCAGCAGATTCTAGCACAGTTTGAATCTCCTTTTTTTAAGTTGGCATTTTCAGCAGTCAACTTGCAGGTTCTTCACTATGAAAAGGCCCACTGGCTATTCCTAAATATATGATACTGATACCTCTCATTTCTGTGAAACATAAGCTTACTGTCAGCTGTTTTTTAAAAGGAACATGAAATTACTCACGTTTTTAAAACTTTGAACTTAGCTCAGTTTTAAGTCTGGGGCACTTGAAAATTATTGGGCATAAACTAGATTTGTATCACTTTTTCTTTTAATTAGAGAGAGAGCCTGGAATCCAAAGAACGAATTCATGTTTGCCTTCGGGTCAGACCGTTTTTAGAGTTGGAAAAAGAACATGATGCTCAGGTATGACTTAGCTGAAACAACTAAAAGCAAAACTTAATATAATTTTAATTAAATTTTAATTAAAATTATGCCATCTGCTTGGCTCTAAAGGACTTTCCCCCCACTTTTCTTACAGAATTGTGTTTCTGTGATTGACTCAACAAGCATTATATTAAAAGCTCCTAAAAGTTCCAAGACATTTCGCCTTAGTGAAAAAAACTTGCGGCAAATGGTGCAGAAATTTACTTTTTCCCAGGTACAGAGATTCCACTTATCAGTAGTATGGAAATGTTACGCATGATTAACAAAATTATTTAAGCAATCAGAAAAGCTGTTGAAAATGAAGACTCAATATACTTTTCACAATTTCTATAAGTGAAAACTTAAAAGACCCTTATTTGTTCATTTCTTAGGTATTTGGGCCCAAAACAACCCAAAAAGAACTCTTTGATGGTGCTGTGAAGCAGCCTGTGTTAGATTTTCTAAGAGGACACAGTCGGCTAATATTTACTTACGGCGTTACAAATGCTGGGAAAACATACACCTACCAGGGTACATCTGAGAATCCCTGAGAAAATTTAAGCTAAGATTGCTTTTTGTCCTCTTAGTGGTACAAAATAATTGCATGGTTCCAGTTATTACTTTTGGGGGATATCTAGATTTGAGAAGATGAAAAGCTGCCTTTTTATTGGATCTAGTTCAGACTTTTCTATATTTCATTGGCAGCAACTGTCTAAGGTCTTAAGCCATCTTTCCTACTTCCTGCAATCTGAGTTTCAAACTGTAGATGGCAGGGATTGGATCTTCTTGCATGCAAAACATGTCCTCTGCTATTCAGTTAGAGTCCTTTCACTCAGCTGAAGCAGGGTTCCCTGCTTGAAGTCAATAAAGGTGCCAGTATATGTATGTAAGATGAAAAGTAAGCCAGGATCCAACATAGTAATAGTACTTCAACCTTAAACTCATCAGCTGGCTTGAGCAAGTGACCATCTTTTAGCTTTATCATTTGTAATTAGGAATGAATAGATCCAGGAATCAGTAGGGTGCCCATGAGTATGTTCCATTCCCCAATTTGGCTGTGTCAGTTTTGATACATTTGGTCAAGAAAAATGAAAATAGTTAGAATAGCTGTCCTGGGACCCCTAAGTATTTTTCATTAGGATAGGGTGGGGGGAGGAAAACAAGGAAACGTCTGTATTTGTATAAATGACCTAACACTAGTGAATGAGTTGAGTATATAGAATGCTTTCCATTGCTTTTGTTTTTACTGGCAAAATAATTACCAATACATATAATCTGGAAGTATGTCCCACTGAATGCAAGTAGGACTCACTGCTTTGATGAATTATACAGACTGAGCAGAAAGAATACTTGGTGTTTTTTGTCAATTTACAAGTCAAAGTAAGTCCATGCTTGCTGTCTGTTGTAAAACTGTATTGTGTTTATTTGAAGGATGGCTCCAACTCAGCCTTCTGCAACCTGGGGACCACCAGTTATTTTGGATTTCTTTGGCCAGCAGTTACAGAGGTTAGGGTCCAGCATATCTGGACAGCAGCAGATTGGGGATGATGACACTCATTCAACATATACTCAGTTCAGAAAGGTCAACCTTTCTTTATCTCTGCTCCAACTCCAACAGCATGGAGTGCTGCCTAACTCTTAAATTCTATATGCCAGGTACAGATGAAGATGGTGGCATTCTCCCCAGGGCACTGGACATGTTGTTTAAAAGCATGCAAAGCAAACTGTACCCAGACATGAATCTGAAGCCCCATCGATGCAGAGACCATAGAAAGCTGTCTAAAGAAGAAGTGAGAGAAGAAATATCTGTAAAAAATTCATTGCTTCGCCTCCTGAAAGAGGTATCGTGACTCTAAAACAAAAACAAAGCAAACTTTTTAGCAGCTTTTCATGAACAGACTCAGAACAGAAAGAGCATGTGTTTGAGGATGAGGAAACATTTAATGGAATGTAAGGATGACGAATAGAATGTTGCCTGATAGGTAGATTAACACATGTGTGCCCTCCTCCTCCTGTAAGTTTGGGTGATGTTCAGGTGTTATTGCCTACGGCAGGGAAAACTACAGATTAGGTGGGTGCTCTGTGATCTGGTTTCATATAGTGATCGCAAAATGAGACTGTTGTACTCACTTCCCACTTCCGATCATCATCTAATATTAAAATGTAAGGAATGATGCAGAGAATCTTTAAAAGAATAATTTTGGTAACCCAAATGTTGTTCCTGACTTAATTTTCAGGTAGATTGCCAAAGCAGCAGTAGTAGAACAATGGAGAATTGTGAAGGTAAGTTAGGCTGTTCATACTCATTTGCTAAACTGTTGTTTATTGAAGAGGTCTGGGTTCACACATGATGCTCAGCTGGTGTCACCAGGGCCACCCTGGACTCTGGAATAGTGTGATGGGACCATTTTTCAAGGGATTGGCAGGGTCAGGACAAAGAAGTGAACAGGGTCTAGACAATTTCTGTTTATAATTTGCCAGCCACAGAGTCTGGGTCTGTAGGACATGTTAAACCCAAATTAAACATTATGGCTTAGTGTAAAGGTGAATGTTGCTGCTTGTCACATCATGAGTTCATTGCTGTAGTAAGCAAAGTCCAAGAGCTTAGTCAGTAATACATCCAAGCTGTGGTTGGATCTTCCATACCAACTGCCTGCTACTGAATAATATGGTTTTACATTATAACTAATTTAATTTCAATGTTTTGCCAGATGTGAAAGGACCAGAAAAAGAAGCAGACCAGTCTAACCTGGAAGAGGAGAAAGATGTAAAATTCTCTATTTGGGTTTCTTTTTGTGAAATTTACAATGAATGCATTTACGACTTACTGCTCCCAATATCCAATGACAAGAGGAGAAAAATGCTGCGCTTGGCCCAGGATATAAAAGGCTATTCCTATGTAAAAGGTAATGAAAAATCTTAGCAATTGGCCATAATTTCAATAACCTACAAATATTCTCCTTTTAAAATATGAGATGGGCTTCCTTTGACTAAAAATACACATAGAATTTTGCTATAAATGTCATTATAAAATGAATAATGAATATAGGTAACTATTTTCAGTCCCTGACTCTTGCCTTCCCTTGTTTATACTCATTATTTGGAATTTCTTTATATAATCAGTAGATTTAATTTGGTCCACCTTTTTTTTTTTTTTACCAAACCTTGCTATTTAGGAATCCAAAGATGCATGCTATTATCTTAAAATTTCTACTAGCAATTATTAATTCTTCATGGCATTTGTCAGGACAGCACTTATGTAATATTTAGTTTTTGCTCAGGCTGCTTTCAAAGATAAGATTACAAGAGAATTCATGCAGATTGACATATATTTTGTAACATGACAATGCTTTGCATGAGCCTGTAGACTGACTTGATGTGCATAGAAGTATATCCTGTGTTCTTCCTCCTAATTTTCCTCCATAATTATTTCCTCTTTAAAAAGTATCAGGTCTTAGTCACGTACATCTGGGGTTCCAAAGGGTTAATCAATTGAGTGGAGAAAGGTACCTGCTCTCGAGATTTATTTATATTCCCTGTGGGTGTCTAATCTAGTCCAGGCAATGTGCAAAATTACAGTTCAAGAGAAAAATGCTGTTAAACCAGATTCCTATTTCTGAATTAAATATATTTATATTTATATTGTACTTATCTTAAGGCAGTTATTGTTGAATAACTAATAAGTATTCTGTTTCTTGAAAGATCTACAATGGATTCAAGTTTCAAACTCAAAAGAAGCTTATAAACTTGTGAAACTAGGCTTGAAACATCAGAGTTTTGCTTCAACAAAACTGAATGCCAACTCAAGTAGAAGGTAAAACAGCACATGCTTGATATGGAACAGTCAAATGTCTGCTTTGTATTTAATCTGGAAATCTTATCCAATCCAAACTTAATGCTCCCAAATGCTTCTTGTTCATAATGTGTTTCCTGATCTACCAACTCAAATATTCTGGTTTTATATGTTTCCTTCTATGGCACAGCCACAAGATGGAGCTTACAAGCTGTCATTTTCATTTCTGATAAACCTCTGTTTGCCTTACTAATAGCTGGCTTGTTCAGGGAATCTTCGGACCTGCCGTTTAAAGAAATTATAGCTAAGACCTAATAAGTTGTTATTGGGCTTATAAACCACTCCAGCATACAATTATTCCTCCATAGCTCAGATTAAAACAGAACAGAATATAATCAAATCAAAACTATAAAATCACTATAAAAACTATAAAATCCCACACTGTGTCTGTAAATAGTTGCAGTCCAACCCTCATTCTTTCATATATGTATCACTGGTATTTTCATTAGTAGAGGGACAAATATCTCATTCACCTTTCCAGGGCTTGTTCGAATAGCTGCGGCTTTGTAGATTTTGGAAATGCCAGTCAGGAAGGGGCCATTCAAATGTCCAGAGGGATGCTGTTCCAAAAGGAAGGGAATAGCAAAGTATGCTTCCCCAACTCCTAGACATGGCAGTCTGAGCAAGGAGATGCAAAAAGAAACTGATCTTATTGGACACGCAGATGTTCTTGAGAGATGGTGGTCCCACAGATATCCAGGCCCTGAATCATGCAAGGTTTTGAAGGTCACAGCCAGTAACCAGTACAACGATTAACACCCTGGATCCATGAATAAGCAATGGAAAATCAAAACCAAAATCTTCTAAAGCCTTAGTTCTGGGCACATTTGGGAATGTCAACGTGCAAGTACCCCAGGATGCCAGAATCATTTGTGTTTCACTGAACCATAGAATGGCATGATTTTTGAATCTATCCACTGTGAAGCAGGGAAGATGCTTTTCATATACAAACATTTACAGCCAGGATGTTGGCTGGGTGCATGAATGAATATCTATATGCTTACTTATTTATTTGCTGGAAGCAAGATCGGTGTAACTTACTTGGAATTAGAATTATCCCAATTGGGGAATGGAAGTTCTTTATGTAAGAATTGAATTTGTTGGCTTTTGAGATACACACAGGCAAGCAAACTACCATTTGCAGCTAGAGATGCTGGAGGTAACTTGTTTTGTTTTCTCTTTCAGCCATAGCATATTTACTGTGAAAATGCTAAAAATTGATTCGGAATCCACACGTGTGATGCAAGTCAATGAGTAAGCAATCTTATCATTTCGGGAAGTTATTATCTCTTCAAAACCATCACGCAATCTGTGTCTCTGCTGAACGGATGCACTTTTCTCTTCTTCCAGATTGTTTCTCTGTGACCTTGCTGGCTCCGAGCGCTGCACGAGAACCTGCAACGAAGGGGAAAGATTGAAAGAGAGTGGAAACATTAACACTTCGTTGCTCATTCTAGGCAAATGCATCAGTGCCCTGAAGACCAATCAACAGTCAAAGTAGGGTCTGAAGGGTGTTTTGTTTCAGAGCAGGCAAACCTTAGATCTCTTAGTTATCCTTTTATAAAAAGGGAAAGGAGATGGTAAATAGGAGAAAAATGTTTCCATTACCTTGTTCCAGACTCCTCTTAATTTTCTTTCTAGCAATAAAAAGTATGCAAATGATGCGTTCCCTCTTTAGTGTTCTCCTGTCCCTAGTTAAAAAAAAAATGCACAATAGTTTCTTGTCCTCCTTACCCTGCATAAGAAAGAACCAAAAAGAAGGAATTTAGTGAAACACGGGCACCCAACGCTTCTGTGGGTTGTCTCCAGGAACCTCCAGAATTGCACTACTGAGTTTCAACAGTGCAATGTCTGTGCTTATCCAGAGAAAAATTATGGGACAACGTGCATTAAGTCTTAAAACTGCCACCCTCTTCCAGAATTTACTTTGAACAAACTACCCGCACTGCCTTGCCTGATGTAGGGATTTCTCCACTCTGTGGCCCTTGTAATTACGCCATTTAAATTGTTTTTTAAAAGTTGTTTGCCTCCATTGTAAAGGCCAAAAATTGCCTTGTCTTCCAGATCTTGGCTGACTGTAGGCTTTGGCAGTCTTCCCATGAGATTTTCCTTCCTTCCTGTGTTGATTTCTAGACAAAGCCCTGGCTTACTTTTCATCTTACATACATATACTGGCACCTTTATTGACTTCAAGCAGGGAACCCTGCTTCAGCTGAGTGAAAGGACTCTAACTGAATAGCAGAGGACATGTTTTGCAAAACTACTGGTCTGTTGTTAAAATCAGTAAAACAGTTTCCAAGCAGAAATTACCTGCTTCTTTCTCATTTTGAAACTTAAATGGCAGGGCTATGATTCGTAAGGTGTGTGTGTTAAAGCTATTTTTCTTCTTGTTAGTTCTCTGTATCGAAGTAGCAAGCTTTAAAACCTCTGTAACATTAAGCATCTAAGTTAAAAACAGACAAAGGTGGTTTCAGTCACCATCCACATCCACAGCATCTTAACTCTCTTGGATCTGTGCTAGAACTCTATCCGTTGTGTTTCTCCACCCTGTATCTTCATTTTCCTTTATGAATGCAAGTTTAGCTTCTGCTTGTTTAGCCAGGAAGCATGTGTTGGATCAGGACCAAAGTTGGATAAACCCTAAGCCTATTTGTATGAATGAGTTTTGCACTTATTTCTGCAGTAAAGGTTTGCAACTATCTTTCTATATGTTTAAATCTTGCTGCAATGTTTAAAAAAGAATCTCATGCTTCATTCTAGGCTGCAGCAGCACATTCCTTTTCGGGAAAGCAAGCTCACTCACTTCTTTCAGGGTTTCTTCAGTGGGAAAGGGAAGGTCTGCATGATAGTAAATGTCAGCCAAAGTCCCTCTGCGTATGATGAAACACTCAACGTGCTCAAGTTCTCTGCAATTGCTCAAAAGGTAAATGTGCTGGAAATGAATGCCTGTGAGAAAATTACTGGGTTACAGAACTTTCAGGTTGTCAGACTTCATACCAAGATTTGATAGTAAATCTCAGCTTTCTGGACATTAACTCTTTATTCAGTATTAGGCTAGTCTGACAGAAGCCTCTGAGGTATGATTTGGCTAGATGAGAAGCTTTATTCAAGACAAGAATGAAGCTACAGATTCAGCCATTGATTTGCCCACAGTAGTGCAAAGTAGTCAGAACCTTTAAGTAAGTCTGCGCTACAGAGTTTAAACTCTGGTTTTTTTCTTCCTCCCTTTCAGAGCTAACAGATACTTGGCCAGTCCGTTGCTGGCTTTGGGAGACATTTGGTTTATCTGAGAGCAGTTCTTGGTAGCCTGAGAACTACAGAAGTCTCTACCCTTCTGCCTTCACCTCTCAGATGGGCTAGTTAGCAGTTTAAAGTGTAGAAGGATCAGTGTGGGATAGAGGTGAAGGTTTTGGACTAGTTCCAGAACAAAACAGGTTCCACTCTCAACTATGGAAGCTCCCTGGGTCACTTTGGGCCAATCACTGTCTCTCAGCCCCTCATCCCATAGCTTTGTTGTGAGAACAGTTGGAAGTGAGGGTCTTCTGAATGGCCTTGAGCTCTCAAATGAAAGGTAAGAGTATAAATCTAACAAATAAGGGTGTGGATTGTGAACCTAGTATGAATGATATTTCAAAATAAGCTATGTCTCAGTATATAAAAAGAGGCAATACTGGATTGTATTGGGTGGATTTCTTTGTAGTTGGGTTCCATTTTGTAATGGGTGGATTTCTTTGTAGTTGGGTTCCATTTTTTTTTTCCTACAGGAATACCGGTGGAAATACAGTAGTGTCTGTGGAGAACTTTTTTACATACATGCAGAGAGCATCTCTAACAGTTACAATTCTAGGTGGGGGGTTGTTAAGGATAAAATACTCATAGGTGCTAAAACAATCATGGTGATTGTGGCTTTAAATACATTTTCTGGCATCTACTCTAAATAGGTCATGGTACTAGATGCTTCTGAGTCTCCCCAAGAAGAGACATTTGACCAGCTGTCCCTCAAAGCAGGAACTGAAATAAACCTTGATGATGGTGTGCATTTACCCATGAAAAGAGCAACTATATTTTGGGAGGGGAATCTGGAGGATGTGATGGAAGATGAAGAAGAGCTGGTAGAAGATGACAGAGAGGAGCACCAGGGGAATTGTTTGGCAGAAGTTGCATATGCAAAGGAGGCTGAGGCAACAGATGAGATGGAAAGTCAACTTGAAGGCGAAGATAGTGATATCATTATCAGAAAAGAAGAGTATCAAGTATGTCTTTGTACTGGTGTCTGTGTATCCCAGTCTTCACCCAAAAAGGCTGTCAAATGAGCATAGAAATCAAGGCAATTTAAAATTAGGATGGGGTAGTGAAGAGAGAAAATGGAAGCTTGTGCATCAGGCCTTATTAGAATTAATGCAGTTAATGAAGAGCTGGTCTTTCATTATTGATGGATGGACCCTTCTTCCTTTCACATCATTTCTCTAGTCTAGCAAAGAAGGTAGACTGCCTTTTAGCAACAAGGTCACACCAGATTGCTGGCCTTGGCTGATCTGAATAAAAGCTAAGCAAGGTCATGTCTGATTAGTAAGTATATGGGACATAGACCAGACTGAGAAGTTTAAAAAAAAATCTGGAAAAAAATGATGGCAAATCACTACTGTACTGTTGCTAAGAAAACTACACAGAAGTAGTTAAGTACTGTTGGGGATTATCCCAAGTGGAACAACCAATAAGCTGGAGTAGGGTTAACAAGGTGTATCATGAAAAAAAAGAACAATGATCACTGGGCACTTCTCCAGAAAGAGCAAAGGCATTTGAATAAAAACAAGAGTAGAATATATATGTTTTCAGTATACCTAGTTATTTAACTAATATTTATGTAATCAATGATCAATAGCTACATAAGATTGCATTATGCTATGTGCATTATTTAGCTGTTGATGAGGACCAGTTCTGTCTAGTTTAGGACTAAAGTAGTTGCGCCAACTAGTAAGGTGAAAGACATTTTCTTTGAGGTAATCTAGTTCCTGTTACTGGCTGCATCGTCTGCTTGCTTAATATAGTTCCCTTTATTAGCCATGTTCCTTCCATGGTAGTCACAGGAACTGAGCTGGACTCAAAGGGGCCTTTGCCTAGCAACCAAAAAGCAGAATTTTATATTTGAAAGTAAATCTAGCTTGTGTTTATCCTGCATATCTACCCTGCCTTTCTACAACAACCCATATTCAAAGTTGATTTCTAGTGCTCTAATTTAACAATTTTTTAAAAAAAAAATCAAAATGAACTAAAAAAATGTCAAAAGCCATCCTGGTAGATAGCAAATTAAAGAATGGAATAAGGCAGGCTGCTTTTAGAAATGGATGCAGAAATAAAAGGAAGTTAAGCAGGTTAGCAGGGCTATCTGCAGGGTGTGGTCAAAAAGGTCAATAGGGTGGCTGTGATGGCGTGATTTTATGGAGCTTCAATTGCACCGTTGTGGTTGCTATCTTGGATTTTTTGACCGCATCCTGTGGAGACTTCTGCAGGCTAGTCTTTTTGGAGTGCCTATTCCCCAGTTTAGATGCAGCTGAAAAAGTCATGTTCCTGCAAGATGTGCTGTAGAAGAAAAGGAGCAGAGTTTGCCTAGGTGCTGAGCAAATTGTTATTGCCTGTAATAGACAGAAGGAATGACCTTGAAGAACAGGAGGAAAGGCTGCTACGAAGACTGGTCAGATAAAAGAAATCTGAATCCAGGCTAGAAGTGTAATCTGAGAAAGCGTCTCAGATAAGACCCTCCTTCATTCTCACAAAGATAAAGGGGGGAGGGGGCAGACACATTCAGACTTGCAAGATTCTGTTCCAATAGCTCTGTAATAACAGTAGTATTAGCCTGCATGACTTCGGTTTCCTAGTCTGGTCTAGTTTGCTCATGTCATAAAGTGGGTACATAAAGACCCCCACAATCAAATTGTTAGGAATCAATATATGAGCCATGAATGTTAATGGGATGCAACCCAGCGTAGGGTGTTGGGTGGATGCACAACTTATACATCTGTGAGGCACCTCCTGATGCCCCTTTGCTATATGACTCAGGAGGAAGAGTAGGAAGTGCAGTTCAGCTTTCTTCACCCATTCATGTTTGCTTGGAGAGAGGCAGCTTACTATATATACACTATCTTGCAGGGTTAAAAAACTATAGACATATCCTGAATGAAACATTGAATCAATAATGATGAAGAAGAAAATGGGGAATAAGTATACAGGTGACTTCTGTTGATAATTTGGGCTATACCATGAATGTATTGATGTACTGTAGGATGTTGTCCAGCTTTGCTAGAGGACTGTCTAATCCAGCATTGCTTCTCTTGCCTAAGAGACAAGATTGCTAGATTTTAGTATCATGTCTACAAAAACTCACCATGTATACCATAGCACAGAAAATCTCATAATGTTTATTCCTGGTGCTCATCTTTAGAAGCTACTCGATATAATAGAGGAATTGAAAAATAAGTTGATAGATGAAAAGAAAGCTAAGCTGTGCATGGAGCTAAAAATCCGCGAAGAAGTTACTCAGGAATGTCTTCAGTACTTTACTGCAAAGGAGATTGATCTCAAGTAAGTCTTCTGTTCTTTGTGTGTCTGGGGAGATATAGAATGTTTTCTAATGTATAACAAAGGTGTGTGCACATTGTTTTGGAGTTTGCCAAGATCAGGCTGCTTAAATCAGGTAGCAAATTACTTAACGGCAGTGGAGCTATTTCTTGTGAACTTTTAGATAAGACAAGGACTGTAAAAGTCTTGGATTCTACTCAACATTTAAGATTATATACACACACACACAGTTTTGCTCCTGCAACTTAAAGGTGGTCCACTTATATTCTACTGATAGGTAGCATTTTCATTCACCCATAAAGCAAGCACTTTGCGGAAAACCTGAATTGTAGACCTGTGTTTGAGGGAACAAACCAAATGTGTATAGATTTTTATTATGTAAATAAATAAAATGGTCATCTGGCAGATAAAACGTCCTGGTATATTCTCTAGCATACTTATGGAGAAATACGAAGATTATAGAAAGAATAAGAAAGACCCTTATAGAAAGACCCTTTCAGATAATATATTTTGGGTTGCCAGTATAGATCATACTGGAAACTGCATGGAGTGACATTGGAAAATCATGTGTCTACATACATTAATGGTGTACTAGGATTTTCCTGTTCCGAGTAAGTTATGGGCAGTCTTCCTCCTACCTTTCCCACTAGTTCGTGGTGACAAAAATGTCATCCTGTGTAATAAGGAACTTGCATATGAAGTGCAATTCCAGATATCCAAAACTGTTATTTCCCCCAGCTGAAGTGTTTTTAAAAGAACAAGCTGAAGCAGGTAGATTGGTATTATTTGTTTTCAAGAGAAATATGAGTTATTTCTCCCTCTTGATATATTTAGCAAGATTTTTAGCCATAAAGAAGAAATGATGGAGAACATCTATGAAGAGCGCATGAACGTTTACAAGGAGCTGGTGAAGGAATGTATTGTACTACCAGATGGCAAAGAAGATGCAGAAGAGACTCTAAAAGAGGATGAAAAAGTGGTAAGTTTTATTCCAGCAAATGTAAGCAATTTTGGTACAGGTGGTCCTCGGTTAACAGCCATTCGTTCAGTGACCATTCAAAGTTACGACGGTGCTGAACGAGGAGACTTACGGCCGGTCCTCAAAGTTGCGGCCGTTGCAGTGTACCTGTGGTCACGTCATCGCGATTTGGGCACTTGGCAACTGATTCGCAATTACAACAGTCACAGTGTCCTGCAGTCATGTGATCCCCATTTGCGACCTTCCCTGCCAGCTTCTGAGAAGCAAAATCAGTGGGAAAGCTGACAAGGAAGGTTGCAAATAGCGATCACATGACATTGTGCTTAATGACCTTGTGGGATTTGCTTAATGACCGCAACAGGAACTGCTGCAACTGCTGTTGTAAGTCAGCGAGGTCATGTGACATCACATTTTATGACCACATTGCTTAGTGATGGAGTTCCCAATCCCAATGACTGTCATTAACTGAGGACTACCTGTATCTATCTCTTCTCACTAGGTCAGCATATCAGCTGTTCTATCTTTGAGATATGGCCAGTGAATATAAATAATTTGGTTTACTGGGCCACAGGTTCCTGTCTGATTCCTCTCCCTGTCACCACTTAGGGCCAATTCAGCTTGTTGTAAATGTTTTCTTTGTTTTCTTACAAGGGTGCTTTAAGCAGTTCACATGTATGGGGTGGGGCATCTCATAGGTTTGGCATTGAATACAGCTCACATCTGTATGGGGGTTACCTTTTATCACCACACCGTCACATCTGGATAATCTTAGGTTGCAGAAGGCTGCTTAGTGTTTGCAATTCAAGATTTTAGAACTTGACATCCTTTCAAACCAAAATGCCTTCTTCTGCCTCTGCCTACCTTCCAGGCAGATTTAGAAATGATAAACCCCAGGTTAACTGATGTTTACAAATTAAGGTTAAAATGAAGAAATCCCTGTCTTGACATTTTCTCCTCATCTCCTTATGCCTTGTTAATTGGGATGAAGCGCAAGGTTAGCTGGTCTACCATATGGCAGGTAAAACTTCAGGCATGGTTTATGGGATCAGTTGTTTTCAAAGCTGGCACTGACTTACCATGGTCAGACATTAAAAGGAAACATTCAGGAGGGAAAATATCCAGTTTTTGAATTAAAAACCCTGCTGATCTATTTCAAGTCAAACATATACCAACAAACTTAGCTCCATTTTCTGCCTGCCATGCTCTAGCAGGCTTACATGGGCTTTACCCACTGCTCTAAGTTATAATGTGGTTGCCTGATTTTGGTTTAGTGTGCTGTATGAAAATGCCAACTTTGGCTTATTCTCAGTGAGCCATGGTTAAGCAAGCCATGGTTTAATTTGATTTCTGAACCCAGTCTTATTCTACTTTCTCCTCTTTCTTCCTCCCCCAAATAGGGGGGGGGGTTCAGTAATACTGTTAACCTGATAGTGCTTCTGAGACTTTCACTGCAGATCTGCATGAGCGCATGTTTTATGTACCCCTCCTTTTTTTCCTTCCCCTTTTAAATGTCACGTTTCTTGCAACAAGGGAGGTGAAGGTGGAGAACCTGAAGGCGTGGCTGATCTTTCCAGTGTGGTGGTGTCACTGCAACAGAATGTTGCTGATATTAAACAACAGGCGGAAATGGCAATTGGCATTCTCGATGCTTTGGAAGAACCTCAACTGACTATTGAGCGACTTGAAAAGCAATTGGCTGATGTTACAACAGAGCTAGCCCACGCTCGAGAGGACCTCTTGAGCCGGAATAAAGGTACATACAGAGGAAAAACAATAAATTATTGGCTGCAGTCTGAAGAAGCATACAGCCACTTTCACATGCGTGGGATGTGTGTGGAGAGAGTAATTTCAGCTTGTCCTTACTCTTTATCAGCTTATTTATTTTCATTTATTTCTTTTCTATCCTGCCTTTATTATTTTTATAAATAACTCAAGGCGACGAACATACCTAATATGCTGTCCTCCTCCTATTTTCCCCACAACAACAACCCTGTGAAGTGAATTGGGCTGAAAGAGACTGGCCCAAGGCCACTCAGCCGGCTTTCAGGCCTCGGACAGGACTAGAACTCTCAGTCTCCTGGTTTCTAGCCTGGTGTCTTAACCACTAGACCAAAATTGCTCTCTGTTTAAATGGGAAATTAATGTTCCTCTAAATATACTATCAAAACTTGGAAGTGGATTGGTTACATGTCCAAAGGAGCTCTAAAACTCAATAAAAACATTCTATAAACCTCTATGTAGACTATATCAGCTTCCTCAGAGTTTGAAAAATAAAATGAACCAGCGATGAATATTGGAGATATGATAAACACAAGTACTATTATAATTATATCTTTTGGTTCTATTAAAAAAAATTGGATGATAGATTTTTAATTCTTGGGGAGCCTGGCAGCGTGGTCAGAAGATGTTTTGCCATGTGACCAATTAGTAATTTTACTCTTAAGGAGATGGTTTACGAAGAAGATATTGAAATGATTGCTTGTTTGTTAATAGCAGATTGTATAGTTATTGCCTAACCAATTAATTGAGCAATACTGTATATACACAGATATGATCAAATTGACAAAGAGGTACAAAAAGTAAGGCAGCAAGACAAGTTTATTTAAAAAAAACCCCAAATTCACTTATTTACAAGATGTATAAATCTATAATGTTAAACTGTTTCTTAAACAATCCAAGCAATTCTTCTCATAGCACTTAAGAAATACTTTAAAACCTGCTTATATTCCAGCAGAGGTAATGCAAGAAAATAAACTGAGCGAATCTGCTAAAGTTCTTCATGATGCTACTGAGGTAAATGTGTGTTTATTTCTTTAAAATCAGGAATGAGTAGCCTCTTGTCCTGAAGTCAGAACAAAAGTGGATGGGTCCAAGGGGGGAAAAGAAGTGGGGGGAGATATGAGAGAAAATAAAAGTCTTTCCTTCTCACACCCCCCATAACACTGCCCCTCTACAAAAAAAAAAAAAAAACAGAAAAAATCATTACCGAAAAGTAAAAAATGTTTGCAGTTGTTAAAAGGCACTTTTAATGTCAATATTCACTTTGTCACTGAATATTGGCGTACAATGAAATAGACTTTCAGATTGAGGAGAAAGCTCCTATGCACATCAGAGCTTTAGGAGATCATCTGCAGCTCCTGGGTTGTCTTCTCTTCCTGTTGAAGCTTTGGGACAATCTTCTGTAGCTTCCTAAGCCATGACTTAATGAGCTAGCAAAAGCCAGCTTGAGCCTATATTTTGTTATGAGTTTGCCAACAGTGTGCAGACATATCTCCTCTCAGGCTTCTTTCTCGTTCTTTCAAGAAAATGGCTCTACAGAACAAACACATTCAGGAGCTGAGTCAAGCTGTGAAGCAAAAGGATGAAGAAATAAGTCGGCTACAAGCTCTGGTTGGTCACTTGGAAGCTCCCATAAAAGATTCTGTGAGTGTTTAATTTGTCTCCATGATCATCTCAAAGGTAGTTGTCATGTGTTGATGCCAATCTCAAGGTTGGCCTCAAAGCTAAGCTTTTAGAGGGGGATCCAAAAGCCAGTTAGAGCTGGGCTCCAAAGACGGCCTTTGGAATTTCACTTTCTTTGTAAAATCCATCCTCTGCGTCTCCAAACCTATTAAGATATAGAGGACTTTCAAAGACGGTCTATGATAAAGCAAAGAGGGCCTGCTGTTTATTTTCTTAAAGGAATGCACCTTAATGTTCCTTTGCTCCTGCGTTCCCTGCTCTATGGTTTTTTGCTCATAACAGAACATAACTGCAGGGAGAAAAGTAATTTTTGACTTGCTGTTGGGCATAAGAAAAGATCTCTGCTCTCCTTGAGGCAATCTACACATCCCACTCTGGCTCTTGAGGCCATGCACAATTGGCTTCAAGACTTTGAAGGTGCTATCTTCATTCCTTGCAGGTTTTCTAATGCAGTGAGGCCCAAGGTCGCTCTGACCAAATAGGCTTCTAGTTCTTACATTATAAAACCACTGCAGAATGAAGCAAAGCCTCTTCAATTCCAAGCCCATTCTCTGCCAGCTTGACAAGCATTGCCATTATATCATAATAGAAGCAATAGCTTTAGGCATCTTCTCACAGCCTAACATTAGTGAATGCCTTAATAATGGCCGTGAACCTGGGAGCCTGCATGGACCCATATGCTAAACCCTCCTTCAGGGGAAAATGGTAATGGTGAAGAGCATTTCTTATCCAGTGACTCAAGGAGCTATACCATTAGGAGTGTACATCCTAATATGGAGTCACCCATGATAGGCATGTCAAAGAAGAAGAGTCAGACTAAATATGATCTGGTGAAACATCAGATCCATGAGCCAAGACAAACTTGATGTTGTCAGGGTAGAAATGTCAAGATTTAACATGGTCAGCAAACTGAGATGGACTCAAATGGATCACTTCTCATAAAAGAAGCATCAGATCTACTGCAGGTAAGAAAATTATAGAAGAAATAGAGTAGGCATCATTATAAACAAAAAGGTGTCAAAGTTAGAGCCCTTGACATGACCCCTAAAAATTGCAACTGAAACGGAAGAAAATATCACTTGATCAACAAGAGATGACTTTAGCGGTATTTCTTATGGTATCTGTGGCAGATGTAAAGAATAGCTTTAATGGCTTAGATTTGGTAAGTAAAGTGCCTGGATTTGGATTGAAATCTGTGACATCATTTAAGATGAAACCCACAAAAATAATCCTGAGATGAAGAAAGCAAAATAAGGAAAAACGGTGACTCTTAATAGGCTGAAGACAGCTGAAGAAAAGGAGAGATGTTTACCATGAAATGTGGTGCTTGCTACCAGTTTAGCTGGCTTCAAAAAAGAGCTGGACCAATTCATGGAAGTTGGAAGGATCAATGGCTATTGGCCTTGATGGCAATGTGACTGCCTCTGAAGGTCATCTGCTGGGAGACTAGTGGGCTTCTTTTTGGAGGTGGTTGGCCACTGTGAGAAGAGACTGCTGGACTAGATGGGCCAGGGGTCCGATCCAGCAGGACACTGCTTATGTGCTTACTTGGGAGAAAGCCAGTGACGGTCATGGACAAAACATCATCTCAAGGGTACTGCTGTCCAGTGGCTAAGTGATCTAGATAATCTGGCCATAGGCTTAGTTACTTTAGTAACTGCTCATACGTAACTTAATTTATTCATAATTTTATTCATCAGCTGTATTGTGTGTTTTAAAAATAATTTATTGTCCTAATGTCTTATATTTTATATGCTTTTATATATTGTTTTTGTGATTTTTTTATGCAACAATGCTGCATTCTGCTATGCCATGCGAAATAAATAAATAAATGGTCAAAATATTAATGTGCAGAGAAATCACATGACCCCAAAGTTACACATTTGCTATGTTATGGTTTTCCCAGTTGTAATGTATGGCTGTAAAACTGGGCCCTCAGAAAAGCTGAATGAAGAAAAATGGATGCTTTTAAATTGTGATGCTGGAGAAGATTGCTCAGAATACCTTAGACTAGACTTTAAATAATTCAGTACTGGATGAAATAAACCCAGATAGCTGATTGGTAGTGCTAATAATGAAGCTAAAGCTTAAATAATTTTGGCACATAGTGTGAAGGTCAGAGTCAGTGGAGAAAACTTGAAGCTTGGAAAAATCAAAGTGACTGACAGAAGACAAGCTGGCTAGATACCGTCACTGATGATTCAAGCTTGAACCTACAAGAACTCAAAGAAGCAGTTCCTGACAGACAATCCCATTGAAATATGTCCAATGGGGCACAAAGATTTAGAAGCAAGAGGACAACAACAACATGATCCAAACTAAGGCCTCATTCAAAAAGCCACACAGCCATGTGTAGGCAGAAAAACCTTTCTGATGTCTTCATCTTCCATGTCATTAGACAAGTTGCTCCTAAAACGTAAGGGGCTTTGGGGAGCAACTTCTCAGGCAGCATGCAAAGTGCTGAGAGAGGCTGATTCTCATACCTTAGAAGTGTTTTCCCTGGCAAGATGATGTTCTCTTGATTTCATCCTAGTAGTATACCTGATTTAAAACTTCAAAGAGCAACTTGAGAGAGAAAGAGAGAGAGATTCTGATGCTTTCTGAAAGACAAGTGTTCTGTTTATCTTTGGTGTTACCGTGTAAAACAGTTATCTAAATTTTAGCTTGGTCTTTGAAGTGGATAACTGGAAACAGAGCTGGCTTTTCACAGATGTATTGTGTATTTTTTCCCTTCTACTTCGGATGTTTCATGAACAAAAGAATGAAATAAAATATTTTATAATAATGAAAGGACAAAGAATTATAAAAGAGGGGTGAGGATATATAGTATTTATGTAGATCCACTATGTAGGACCCATTTCAAGGAGCATAAGGATACTCTGTCCCACAGTCAGCCCCATTTTTCTTTTCCATATAAGGCTCTGCGAAAATTATCTGAGTATGCAGAAAGTTCAAAGGGACGCGGTGGCGCTGCGGGTTAAACCGCTGAGCTGTCGATCGGAAGGTCGGCGGTTTGAAACCGCGCGGCGGGGTGACCTCCCGTTGCTAGTCCCAGCTCCTGCTCACCTAGCAGTTCGAAAACATGCAAATGTGAGTAGATCAATAGGTACCGCTTCGGCGGGAAGGTAACGGCGTTCCGTGTCGTCATGCTGGCCACATGACCCGGAAGTGTCTATGGACAACGCTGGCTCTAAGGCTTAGAAACGGAGATGAGCACCGCCCCCTAGAGTCGGACACGACTGGACTTTACATCAAGGGAAACCTTTACCTTTACCTATGCAGAAAGTTAGAAAAGAACCTAAGGAATAAGGTACTTTTTCTTATTTGCCACCATCAAGCTCCAGAAGAGAGCACTGAAATTCTTGTGGCATTGGAAAGGAGCAATGGCCAGATTACTAAGAGGTTATCAGTGTCTATATCCATTAGTCTGACTAATATTCTAGGAAGAAATAATAGTTTTGGTGACCCTACCAAAGGTAAAGAGTTAGTGAAATTAGTGGAGTATCTAGAATGAGTGATCTTGACAAATATATTGACTGGATATTACATTCCAGTGTGTTTGAGTAGCAGTGAAAAAAATCCTATTTATCTTTTTATTGTAGGAGCAATTTAAACTAGAAATGGCAAAGCACGTGAATTGTTAATGTTTCTGTCCTTTAAGAATTGGCTTCTCTGTTTTAATACAGGAGATCACCACTGCGACTATAAAACAGCAAATGGAACAGGAAAATGGTAGTGGAGTGGAGTGTACCCACTGCAGGGAATCCAAGAAGAAAAATGGGGGTCCTAGAAGGAAACGATACTTAGAAAGGGGAGAAGAAGGCCCCCCTTCGAAGCAAGGTATCACTACTACTTCTGCATATGCGGAAAGGCTGCTGAGGTCAAAAATTACTTGTATAGCAAAATGAAAAGCCAAAGTTAAAGCACAGAATTAATGTTGAGGACCAGAAGATGGCTGACAGATCAGATGTGGCTGTACATCTTGCATGAACTCTATTGTTTTTATTTTATAAAAGTCAAAAATAAATATTTTAAAGTGGAACATCTTTTGTATGTAGTATGTGTGCTTCTCATCAAACTGATGTTGTGAACTAACTTCTTTCTGAACCTGCTGGGCCTGCTCAAGTGTGTGTCTTGCATGTGTATGCATATAATTTTGATTCTCCTAAATGCATTAGTCAATGGAACTTGCAAAATCCTATCTTTGTGAGTCTACTAAGGATGCTATGTTTCCTTAACTTTAGTAAGAGAGCTGGTATGCTCTGCAAGATCCTGCATCTCTTCTATCTAAATTATTCTTCCCAGTTTTTTACAGTCAGCAATCTACACGGTAGTTAATATTTTTGGCTTGGGCTTCATACAGTAAAGAATCATTGTTAGAGAATCTTTAAAGACCACCAGCATAAAACCTATCACTCTGTAGTATGTAACATGCTAAGTATATGAACTGATTAATTTCTGCTGCATTTGTCTAGACCAGTGTACTGGCTAGGGAATTCTGGGAGTTGAAGTCCACACATCTTAAAGTTGCCAAGGCTGAGAAACACTGGTCTAGACTGTCGTGTATGTGGGCCTTGTACATAAAGTGGCAAAAATCCTAAAGCAAGACCTGTGGGAATAGAGATTAAAATTAAGGATTTCTTCATAAACGTGCAGTTTTCTGATCTGATTTTACTCATTTATACCAATTTCCAAAGCTGCAGACAAATAAAATATATATATTTTAAATGGAACATTATACCTGTTTTTCCATTTGTTCTTTTTCGCCCTTAGGGTTTTTTTCCCTCTTAATTTTTCCAACTGGGGGAAACCTCTGTCCTAGGCCTTCAACAGATTCCCCTCAGGAGGAATAAAATGCTAAGTTGGTCCTTATAATAAGAAGATGAAATTTACTGTTGGACTATTCTATGAATTAAAGATAAATCTCCCTCTTTTTTACTCCTTTATCTTTCCATGTATCAGATGTCTGTGATAAAAGGAAATCATGTATGTATAGCTAAATGTCTGATCATGTGTTGTGCTACTCTGTATGCTTGTGTTGGTCAACAACCTATGTAGAACAGGAATTCACTCTTTCTGATGAATGAGATTGCAGGTCTAAGCACATTTAACTAGTGAGCAAGCCCCACTGCAAAGTGGGGCATTTCTTCTGGATCAGTATGAAGTTTGTTGGAAGCCTGCAACTTAAGTAGATTTCTAATATATTTTCATGCCTCTGCAAAATTGCATCCCACAAATGCTTATATTCTAATATATATTTTCGGGCCTTTTGACTGTAAAATAAATTTTATTTATTTGTGTGTGTGTGTGTGTGTGTGTGTGTGTGAACTTATTTTATATCATTAACCATTGTCCTTTGATGAGCTTGTTCTTTTTCTGGCTTTTTAATAAGCATGGCTTACCATTTGGTATATTAGAAATCTGCTTCTTTTTAAAGCACAAAGGACATGGGGAGACTCATTTGTCCCTCTATTTTGCCACAGAGTACAATCTCTGGTTTATGAAATAATATTTTTTTTGGCCTATGTAAGTTTTACTTTAATCATTTCTCTCTTCAAATGTGTGCTAAATAGCATCTGCCTAAATCTAGACTAGAAATTTCAGGTTTCAATTATCAACAGCCAACTAGAGTGACTAGGGCATTATTCTCCTTGACTAGGAAATTTTTTCTTGGTGGGTCAACAGTGCACTGCTGTATAAAAATAGTCCATAAGCTCCTTTTTGGAACTGATGCTATTAACTTCTGGTCTGTAGAGATTTAAAGTTGCTATTTCTTGCAGCCAAGGTTTTTGTTAATGTAATTGCAAACCCAGTGGCATTTAGAAAAAGTTTAGCCAGCCTCACAAAAAATAATGCTATAAAGATAAAACATATTTGAAAACGTATTACACTAGTATAAAAATGTGTGTAAAAATCAAAGAAGTATGTAATGTTTTATATCTCTGAATATGTTTGGCTAAACAGCAAAAAATAAGGAAAGAAATACTCCTAAAAGCCTTCTGATGTCTAAATAAGACAGTATATTCATTTGGACTTCTGCCTCAAGCAGCGCCTTCACTGCAGATAAACTATTCTGCACATCAGTGTCAACTTCTAAAGTAGTTGCCCAGGGAGAGTTAATATCTGTGTAGAAATTGTAAGGCAAGTTAGCTGCCTGGTTTTCCCAAAATTGATTTTAAGAAAATAAAGAAGGAAATAAGAAATAGTCTCCAGATTCCCTTTTCAGATCCTTTATTCATGTGGCAAGTTTTCTAAAACGTTGTTACAAATGTGTTGGCAATTGATGGTTGAATAAAATTCATCTTTTTAATTTTTGTAGGATTCATTCACAGCAGTTCTAAAGATGCCATAGTCTCAGAGAAAGCTGATGAAACCCAACCCCATCCTTTGAAGGAAAAGGGAGAGATGGTGGCCTTGGAGGAAAAAAATAAAATGCTAGAAGTTCAGTTGGCCTTACTTAGAGAAAAGTTAGAAAAAGAGGAAAATGAGAAGGAGGGATTTTCCAGAGAAATAGCTAGGTTGTCTCAAGCTCTTTCTTCAAAAAAAGAAAGAGCTTCTGGCTTGAATAGGGAACTCCAGCAGCAGCAGGCAAATTATGAACAGGCAGCACTTGAAATAGCTATGCTGAAAGATAAAAACAAGAGTCAAGAGGAGAAAATTCAGACTCTGCTTCTAGAGATAGGTGCTGCTAGCCAAATCACTGTAGAAGAAAAATCACAAGTAAAGATACCTGAAGCAGAAATCGGTTTATTGAACATGTTAGGGTCACATTGCCCTATGGTAGATGTTGACTTGGCAAATCAAGGAAAGATGTCAAGAGATGAGCATTTGCCAACTCATATTAATGCTGGTCAAAAGAGCTCATTTCACTGTAGCATTGAAGGTATCTGGAAAATAAGCCAGCAGATCATTCATGCTTCATCTCAAAAAAGCAGCTGTATTGCAGACCTCATGCAACAGGTTGAGCAGCTGCAGAGGAGAACTTTGGAGGCTGAGGAAGAGAATTCTCAGCTGAAGTTGAAACTGAGTGAAACTATTAGTCAGAGAGACACATCTGTGCAGGAGAAGACATCTCTCCTCAATCAGCTAAGGGACCTGCAACAGGAAAATGCTTTTTATGTCGAAAGATATAAGGAAGAGGTGAATAGAGCACTTGCCCATTTTGAGAGAATAAAAGAAAATGACCTCTTGGAAAAGTGTAGGGCAAAGGATGTCAGAATAGCTTCTTTAGAGCAAATTGTGAAAGATAAAGATTCAGCCATTTTAGTGATGGAACAAACGGTTCAAGACATGGAGAAGAAACTTAGCATTTCAGAAGCCAAAATCAGAAAATTCACGGATCAGGAATCACAACTGAATTTGGAAGTTCTAGAGCTGAAGAGAATGCTTGAACTTGAAGGAAAGAAGAAAGAAGAGTCAAAGCAAGCCACAAAAGAGTAAGTTTTTATTACCTTCCTGCTAAATAATATAGATACAAATATAAATCTCAGGTGAGATTAGGCCATCTATATTCTGTTTCTCCCAGGGAACCAGAAATGCTTCATCTAGCATAGTTTTTCAATCAGATGATTTCTGGGGGTTGAATTCCCACTTCTAGGCTTCAGTAATTGAATTGCATTATCAATCAAGTCGTTAAGTGATCTATTGTCTTAATATAAATTGGTCAATTTCCTTTTCCCCTTGATTCTATGTCGAAAGAGCAATAAAAGTAATTACATTCTTCTGGGTCATCTCTGAACCCTTTTCTAAATCTTACATGAAAGTTGCCTAGAAGAGTATAATATCTGGGGACAGTGATAAAGGACTGAAACTTAAAAACACAAAGGCTGCAGACATATGTAGTCGCTTTGGGGCAAATACCACAAACATAATAGGGCTGCTTCTGAATCAACAGTCTTGGGAATGGATTGTATATTTCTTTTGGACCCAGTGCTACAGAACTGTCAGCCCTTCAAGGTAGACCAGACTAGGAAACCAATACCATGTATGTCAGTACTACTTTTATTGTAAAGCTTTAGTAACAAAATCTTGCAAGTCTGAATGCGCTTCCCCTTCCCTCCCTCCATCTGTGTGTGAACTAAGGAGGGGCTTGTCTGAGATGTTTACTCACGTTACATTTTTGACCTGGGCTCAGGCCCATTTTTTCTGACTCTTGCCTTGGTAGCAGCTCTTCCTCCTGTCCCTCAAAACCATTCCCTCTTCCCTCTACAAGAACATCATGCTTAGCAAGCTAGTTAAATGGGTGGGATAAATGGAGCTCAAAAACCATGCTCAAATAATGCTCATGAATGGCCTTCTCCCCAAGCTGGAGGAAGGTATTGAGTGGATTTTCTGGGACATGTAATCTTCAACATTTTTGTTAATAATTGGATGATGAGGTGAGGAGATGCTTAGCAGATCTGAAGAGGGCATAAAGCTCAGTGGAACAGCTAGTGCCTTACAAGACAGAAACGAAATACAGAAAGATCTTGCTAGGTTAGAGAAATGGGTTGAAAATAATAATGAAATTTAACGGAGACAAATGCCAAGTTCTTTAGTCTGGAAAAAGAGATCAGAATGCCACATTTTGAATGGGGGAGGATGTTTGTACTTAGAAGAGAAGATTAACACACACTGCTTCTGGCTGTTCTTGTCTAGAAGCTTCAATTAATGCAAATTGCAGCAGCTAGGTGCTGCAATATGGTACATACTAAAAGATCTACAGGTTGCCAGTTGTGTCTGCACAATTTAAGATGTTAGTTTTAACCTTTAAAGTCCTGAACAGCTTAGGCCAGTGTTTCTCAACCACAGCAACTTTAATATGTGTGGACTTCAACTCCCAGAATTCTGGGAGTTGAAGTCTACATGTTTTAAAGTTCCTGAGGTTGAGAAACACTGGTTTAGGTAATTTTAGAGAGGCTGCATCTCAATAGGAATCTGTTCAGACCTGTCCAGAAGGGTACCAAATGTGCCAGAAGGTCTCTGGAACTGTTAGAACACAGGTGGTGATAACAAAGATGCAGATTTGGCTTATTTTTCCAGACTTCCCATGTAACATTGCTGTGGAATCCAAAAGTGGTTGTGTGTGGGAGAGAGGAAGAAGATTTCTGTAGAAATATAAAGAAGTTTCCTTAGTGAGCTTTTCCATCTATTGTTACCCATGGTTGATGCTGACTAGGACTTAAGTCAAAAGATGAAGTCTATCATGGCTTTAGTGTATTAGGGAGAATCTGTGCTCCATAGTCTGTATATAGCTTCTGACCCATTTTGGTTTTCCCTGAATTCCCCCCAAACTACATCATTTCTTTGTTCTATTTTCTGATCAAATACCAGTAACAATTGGTGAGTTAAGCTTTGCCTGTCTGTTTCTTTTGTAACCCACCTGGACATAACAAACAGAACTCATAAAATTGGGGATGAACATTTTGGGCCCATTCAAGTGACACCGTTGACAATGCCCTAGGGCTCTCGGAGGCTAAGACCAAACTGAGAGATTAAAGTAGTACCACCAGGCACAAATAATTGCTCATTCCTTTTTGAGAAGAACACTTTCTGGATAAGAAGTAGAGACTGAGGTGATCCAATTGTGCTTGTAAGCTGCTATTGAAATATGTTAGACTCCTGACGCTGTTATATTCCTGATTTGTTAAACTAGAACTCTGCAGCTTAGGGAGTTATTTCTAAACAACTTCATTCTCTCTCACACACGTGCACACAGATGTCCTCTGTTTCTTTTTCAGATTAAAAGAAGAGCTATCAAAGAGTACTGATCTTTCTTCCCGTCTACAAGCGGAAATCCAGCAGAAAGATGAAGGATATGCAGATCTGAAGGAGAAGTTGGCTGATACCAAAAGGCAGATTGAGCAGGTTCAGAGACAGGTCTGTAAAAGGAAGAAGTTCTTTCTTCTGTCACTCTGTATGCAACTCTTGTCTTCCCCACCCACTCCTAATTTGGTTAGTCATGCTTGAAGATGTAAAATTGGGTTAAATAGAAGCATTGCAGGGAAGAAACTAAACAGATCAGCTTTCCATTGTTATCAGTTGAGAACCTCTTTTAACGGTCTACCGATGGTGGTGGATATCTTTTGTTTTAGTTTTGTTCAAAGCTTGTTTAGGCCAGGATCACTGGGCAATTTCCATTCCCACTGATGCAACAGAGCTATTGTTAACCCCCAGATCTTCCCGACTCTTTTCTTTTTTTCCCTTGCAGACCAAGATCTTTCTTTTCTCCCTGCTGTTAGGAGCTCCATTTGCTCTGCTTTCAGAAGATGACACATGTTTCTGCTGGAAGTCATCTGTCTGCTCACGTCCATGCTTGACTTGTCCCCCTTCTCTGTATTTCAAATTGCAAACCAGATATGTGAAAAAGTACCACTCACCAACTGGGTATAATGCGCCCCCATTGAATCTTTTTACAGGTGTGCAGCATGCGTGCTGAAGAGAAATTGCTGCGGAGTAAAGTTAATGAACTTGAGAAGGCGAAAGGCCAGCTAACTGAAGAGCTAGACCTCAAGCAGCGGACAATCCAGCAATTTAAGAAGGTGCCACAGAACATTTTGATCTTGGTAACATTGTGCAGGGGGGGTTGGAGATGACTTGCATAATATGACCATTGCTCTTCAGTCTGTGCTTTGCATGTGAAGCTCCTTGTTCCTGATGGAGCTGGGAAATATCCCAGCTTGAAATTCTAGAGACCCACCGACAGGCACCAGTAATAACAAGCAGATGGATAGACTAATGGTCTGACTCACTATTTTATTTATTTAGCATTATTTGTATACTGTCTACTTAGTCAACTGTAGGCAGCCTACAATTCTAAAAGTAAAACATCACTCATGTTGGCCAATCCCACAGCCACCCACTGAAGGGCTGAACACATTATTTAATGCTCTCTTCTCCTAAAGCAGTGGCTTGTGAATTCTGGGAGTTGAAATCCACACATCTTAAAGTTTCCAAGTTTGAAAAACAGTGTCCTAAAGCTTTGAGAAAGGATACGATCTTTACTGTTTTCTTAAATGACGAGTAGGGATCATCCTGATGTCAGTGGCAGGCTGTTCTGCAGATAGAAAAGATGATTCTCTGTGTCCTTGTCCCAATTCTTTGTGGAAAGTTGGGGGCTCATAGCAGGCCCGCTTGGCTGGCACATACTGGACAAATTCCACTTGGAGCAGTTGGTCCTAAAGAGAGCAAGGACCTTTGGGGGTTTTCCTAAGACAAAAGCACAGAATTGATGTAGCGTGTGGAGGTTATGAGTATGAATGCAGAAATCTCTAGTTCACACCTTACAGTGGCCGTATACTGAATTTAAAGGTTTGCCTTAAAAGCATCATCTCTCTCTCTCTCGGCTCCTGTCAGCTCTACTAGATGGATCAGAACTCCAGGAACCAGCTCCACAGTCAGGCTAAAACTATTGTAAATACTCATGGATAATACCATCCAAGGATAAGCCAACCTGTGAAATTGCAACCAAAATACCAGGAAAATTTTGCCACCCACAGATAAGCCAACCCACTTATCCATACTGGCATGCCTTCTTCCATTTGGCATATCTTCTAAACTAGGTTTCCTTTTCTTCCATTCACGAACTTGTATTTATCATTTACCTCAAATTCTCTGGCAGCAACAGGATTGTTCATCTCCTCCGCTCTACTAATAACTTTTAGCTTGAAAGCTGCATAAAATGCTAACAGTTGGCAAATTCCAGACATGGCAATTACCTATCTACCGGAAATGTGTGCAGCGAAAGGCAGGAAACTGCAAACTTTTACATCATCATTTAAAGCCCATGATTTTAAAAAAAAAACTGAGCTCTGGTCTGCAAATAAGCTGAAATTGATTTTTTGGGTGCTTTTTGGAGCCAACAATTCTCAGTTTATACGCGAGTATATATGGTACTTTTATTGAGATTGCCTATAATAACTGAATCCTGGGAATCTGTGCTGTACCACCTCCCCTTGTTATACTCATGTGAATTAAGGAAGTGTCTGAGCCTATTCTGCATATTTTCTGCTTGTTGTGAACTTAAGATACGTTTTTTTTCCTTGTTGCTTTGGTAATGGGTCTCACCTGTCTTCATCAATGTCATCTTCCTTACTCTCTACAGCTGCCTATCTGTGACTATAACATTGGCCGCCCTTACAGTAAATCTGTAAAGGTTGCAGCAATAAATGAATTATTTTGTTCAAAACACAGTGAATGTATAGAGTGAATATAAAATACTAAGTAAAGCAAATGATCTGGATTTTTTAAGTTTGGTTTTTGTCATCTGTAGCTGTCTAAATGATCCCAGCCATTTTTTTCTAAGGGGACTCTTTCAAGATCTAGTAAAGATGTTTTGGGGGTCTTCATCAGGCAAAGTGTGACCCAGTACAGAAGCTGATTTTACTACAACAGAGCATTCCCTTTATTATAAACTATTGGTTCTGTCCATTGGCCTTTACCCAATCTAGACCTCTCTAGATGGAGCTGACTACAACTCTAATGTTGTCTGAGAATTATGTCAGTTTTAGCCCTAAGCTATCTAGAGGGCAACCAATTGGGGAAAGGCTGGGCTGCTCTACACTGAAATTTGCCCTTCCTTCTACTTTACTGATGGTGGCACCCTGTCGCCACTTCCATATCCCCTTCTGAACTCAAACATATATTTTCCTGAACCCACACAGCTATCATATAAACCCTGAAAAACACGGGGTTCCTTTAAAGAGCAGTTGACAGGTACAATGAGGATGCTTGCCATGCTGGATCTGAAGCATCCTTGCCCACTTTCAATCCAGATATTGTACAACTCTACTGCTATACACTGAAAGTTGCCTTTCTTCTATACTGAGTCATGGAAAGCCAACCAGCCACAGTCTTTCCAGAGCTAGAGTCTGTCTTGAAACAACACACATCTGGGTCAGGCTACTTAATTTTTATCATATTCGGATGCTAATAATGCTGTAGTTACAGTGTGACCCATCCTTAGAATAGGCAGCAACTGCTAGTAGTGTCTAACTCACCAGTGCAGTCCAGCTGGCTTTGACCTAGATAAAGCATAAGTAAAGTCTATGCTTATAGCAGATCTGTTGTTTTTTTTTAAAAAAAATGCTTAGCCTTCCTTCCTTACAGGGGAAAAAAGTGTTTTATTAGCTGTTGTCTTTCATCTACAATAAAACATTCAAAGAACAGCCATCATTGAAAACTTCTTACAGTGAAGTTCTAGATAGATCTACTCAAAAACAGACTGAATGTACTGCCATGTGTGTTTAGGACTGCTACCTAAATGCAGTTGAGCACAGTGACTCTGACTTTAGGATCATCCAGTTTTTATGGTAAGAAACTTTTATAAAACATTTAGTATCTGTGTCTGGACTTTCTCTTTGTGTCCAAATCAGGATGATCTGAGTAAGAAGCTGGAGGACGCTTTGCAGCAGTACCAGAAAACATATAAAGGTATGTAACAACTAAGAGTGTGTGTGTGTGTGTCCTAAATATTTGTGCTTCTTATTCTCTCTGGATTTTATACATTTTGTTAATCTATATTTGTTGATTTGAAATACTACTTCAATAAAATCCCTGTTCCTCACATTAACGTTCTGGAGGAAACGGATTATCTGGACCCCTTTCAGTCAGGTTTCAGGCCAGGATATGGGACAGAGACTGCATTGGTCGCACTTATGGATGATCTCTGGTGGGAGCGGGATGGAGGCAGTGCATCCATCCTTGCTCTCCTTGACCCCTCAGCGGCTTTTGATACCATTGACCATGGTATCCTTTTGGGATGGCTCAGAGAGTTGGGGGTGGGCGGCGTAGTTCTGCGCTGGTTCATCTCCTTCCTCCAGGGCCTATCCCAATCGGTGGTGATAGGGAGTGAGAGATCCCTTGACCCCTCTATTGTGGGGTGCCGCAGGGTTTGGTTCTCTCTACTCTCCTATTCAACATCTACATGAAACTGCTGGGTGAGATCATCCGTCACCAGGGGATAAAGTATCATCAGTATGCCGATGATACCCAGTTATGCATCTCCATCCCAGGTGAGGTAAGTGATGCAGTGACTGCCCTTTCTCGGTGCCTGGGGGCTGAAGGGGTCTGGATGGGGAACAACAGGCTTCAGCTGAACTCTGGTAAGACGGAGTGGCTGTGGATTGACGGCTCCTCTGCTTCCAGGAAATTGCCATCTTTAGTCCTGGATAGGGTTGCACTGCCCCAGACAGACTCGGTGTGTAATCTGTGGTTCTCCTGGACTCACAACTCCTGCTCAAAGAGCAGGTGGCAGTCGTGGCCAGGAGGGCCTTTGTGCAAATTCAGGTTGTGCGCCAGTGACGCCCGTTCCTGGAACAAGAAGCCCTCCGAACAGTCACTCATGCCCTGGTCATCTCCCATATAGACTACTGCAATGTGCTGTACATGGGGCTATCCTTGAAGATTATCTAGAAGCTTCAGCTGGTCCAGAATGCAGCCGCATGGACCATTTTCGGTGCCCCTATGTTGGCACATATAACATCTTTGCTGCGCGAGCTGCACTGGGTGCCAGTTCGCTTCCGGCTCCAATTCAAGGTGTTGGTTATCACCTTTAAAGCCCTACATGGCATGGGGCCAGGTTACCTGAGGGACCGCCTCATCCCCATCACACTGGCCCACCCCACCCAGTCATCCAATGAGGGCCTGTTATGGACTCCGTCTGTAAGAGAATTTCATCTGGCGGGGCCCAGGAAACGGGCCTTCTCTACAGTTGCCCCCACCCTTTGGAACATCTTGCCCCCGGAGGTGAGGCAGGCCCCTTCACTCCTGACCTTCTGGAAGGCCCTGAAGACTTGGTTCTGCTGTCTCGCTTGGGGTGGGAAAGTGGGTAACCATTTTGGGGGTGGCTCACACCCTAGAGTCCCTCCACCAGCTTGGAATTTTATAGCCTCTTGGATTTTATATTTATTTATTGCATTTTATAATTGTAATATGTTTGATTTTTATGAGATTTTAACGTTTATGGCTGTAGTTTGATTTTATTGTAAACCACCCAGAGTCCCTCTTTTGGGGGAGATGGGCGGTAATTAAATTTGAATAATACATACATACTTACATACATGCCTCCTTTCTGCATTCAGCAGAAAGCTGTAGTGGGGAATCACTTGGGCTGGGAAAGTGGTGCTGAGGCCTACAGGAAGAGCCATGTCTCCCTGTCCCCACTTAGGAATTTCTTCCGTGGAAGGACTCCAAAGAGGATTTACAGAGCAGGAATTTTTTATTCAATCTTTAGATGTATGTTCCAAAGAGAAAATCATTGAAGATATGAGACTGACTTTAAAGGAGCAGGAACAGACTCAGTCTGAACAAGATCTAGTTCTTCAGGCCACATTAGAAGAGAATGAAAGGTGTAAGACAGGTAAGCTACAATGGAGGATGAGGTTCATTATTCCCTCTGCTCACTTGCACCTATGCCAGGCAGCCTTTGAAATGATACGTAGATTTCAACTATAGCTTTCAAATCGATTGCCATCAAGTCATTTTCGACTCCTAGTGACCACATAGATAGATTTTCTCCATGGCAATCTATCCCTAACCTGTTCTTTCAGGTCTCCCTGAATACTCTCCTTATCCTGCTTCAAATCGATATAGAAATAGTTATGTAAATTTCTGTCTCTCCAGCAAATTCCAAGGGTAGAGCTATGTTACTCTGTTGTGTCAAAAACAATCCTGTAACACTTTTCATAAATGAGCAACATCTTTAGGACAAATATAGTTCAGTTAGCTGGCTGGCATGCATATACAGGTAGTTCTTGTTTAGCGACTGCCTTGTTTAGTGACTGCTGCTACGACGGTGATGAAAAAGTAACTTTGCGATCAGTCCTCACATTTATGACCTTTGCAGGTCTGTAAGGAAAAGGAAAGCTGAAGTAAGGTCATAAGCACGTTCATGGTTTCATTTAGTGACTATTTTGCTTAACGACCAAGTTGCTGGTCCCGGTTATGGTTGCTAAAAGAGGACTACCTGTATATAAGACACACATGCAACTTGCAGGAGAATTAAAACATGGAAATCACACACTTTGGGTTCACGTGGCATGAAATTTGACCAATCCAATCTCTGATCATTTGAAGTTTAAACCTGCACAAGCTCTTTGAATTCTGTAATCTGTGTAGGCTTATAGTGACTATCTTCAGCTGCTGTTAATGGGATTCATTTGGACTCTTGGAATGATATGTCATCTTGCTAATGCGCATGTTTTCCTGTAGAATTGGAAGAATGGGAAAAAAGATGCCATGAGCTAAAGGAGCAGAAAAATGATCAGAGGCCACAAGACATTAATGAAGGCTATGAAAAAGGCACACACTTGCTTCATGAACAATTAAAACAGTTCCAAGAGAAATTGGAGGTAATGCTTCAGTTCCTGTCACATTTGAAAGGCAATATGGGACTTCATGCCAGACTACTTGTGGGGATCATTTACATTTTTTATTTGTTTCTCAGAAAAACTAATAAGTTGGCGTTGGTAATCTTGACAGAAGGATCAAGGATATTTTATAACGCTATGATCAGAACAGCATATTCCAGTTTTTACAAATACTTGTATGAGTGATGTTTTACCTTATTCTTTCTAGCATATTTTTAGTTGCCCTCTAGTAAGAGCTCTCAGTCCAGTCAACGGTAAAAATACCAGTCAGATTGGTACAAAATTACAATAAAACAACGTTTAATTAAATCAGCAGGTACAAGTAGCCACAACAGAAATACAGGAAGTCTCTCAATTGCAATGGGCAAAAAATTGAATGAATGAACAAACAAACAAGCAAACAAACAAACAATATGGGAAACTAAAGGCCTGGCAGAATAAACTGTCTTTGCCAGTTGCCCCCAAAATAATAGAACTTGGATCTATCTAATGGGCTGCTTCTAGAGAGTTCTGTTCCCCAGTAACTACACACTACACTGGATAGGAATATATGGGAAGATGTGTTTCTTTCGATGCTGTCATCCCTGGAAATGAAGGGCTTAATTGGTTTGTGCTGGCATTGAATTGGAATGTACTGTTAATGGCAGGAAGGAAACCACCATTTTGAGCAGAATTGGTAGAAAGGAATATGGCACCTACTCCTTAACCTTACTCAGCTGAATATTGAGTCTATGAGCAGGAACATAAAGGAAAGTGGAAGCTGATTCAAGGAAATCACTATGGGAGACGGTGGAAAACCTGTTTCCCCTTCCAATATGAAAGGAGTGAATGTATATGCATCCTGTTTTTATGTATGTCATGCATGCAAAGCTTTAAATCACACCACCAGGGTGCCATCTTGCCACTTTTGACCACACCCTGAAATGCAGGATGACCTGGCAACAAATAATGGCCATCGGGACTGAAAAGACTTGTGATTCCTTGATTAGAAGCAACTTTCATGAGACTTTCACTTAGCTTTGTACAAAGGTTTTGTTTCTCAAATTCAGATGAAGCAGGAATCTTCCATTTTCTTTGCTTTAAGTCAGAGGAGATGAGGAGGGAAATGAAGATTGAGCTCACAAGTGCAGAACTTACCCTAGAATGTCTTCATCTGCTAAGTTAGGGTTCAGTGTTACATGTGAATTCAGCTGATATTTGAACACATAAGTAAAGACTATTTTCAGCTCTCTTTGGCAGGCAGGCAAGCATGTTTTGAGGGATTTGGGGGGTTGGGGTGGAGAATTTCAAATTTTAATGGTTTTGTCTCTAGGGCTTTTTAACTTCCATTAGAAGAAAAGGTGTAACTCCAACTCCTTTTAAAACAGGAATGCAAAGAACAGCACGAAACAGATCGTAGGAAGTGGCTGGCAGAAAAGATGCTCCTCATAACTCAGGTGAAAGAAGCAGAAACTCTCCGTAACAAGGAGATGAAAAAATTTGCTGGAGATAAAGAACATTATGCCAAGCAACTCTCAGAAGCAGTAAGTGACTTTTTGTTTTTCCCTTGTATCTGGAAAGATCCAAAAAATGCAAGAGAAAAACTTGTGAATGAATGACTTCCAATTTATCTTGTGCCTTACTACTGAGTGTACAATTTCCAAAAGTACATCTGTGTGTGTACATAGATTATGCAAGAGCGTGCATGCACATACACACATTACAATATAGCTTTAAAAACTAGGAAGTCCTTCAACAGCAATAATAATAATAATGATAATTTCTAAGGAATTCTAACAGGGCACTCTACACAAGGCTGCCTCTGGAAATTATGCAGAAACTACAGTTGGTGCAAAATGTATTATATTACTGAACTAAAATTCCTGTAGTCATATAGCACTGTTTTAGGGTCACTGCACTGGTTACCAGTAGGTTTTGGGATGCAAGTCAATATGCTGGTTTTGACCTATAAAAGCCTATATGTCTTGGCACCAAGGTACTTACAGGACAGGCTCCTTCACTTTGAGGTGGCCCACTCAATTCATCCTCAACGTGTCCAGCGTGGACCTTTTAATGGTCTCCCAAGTAAGGGAGGTGAAGGAGGGTGGGGTTTGTGAGCAATGTTTCTCTGTGGTAGTCCCCATGTTATGCAACACTCTCCTCCTCTAGATTAGATTGGCACCCTCATTGTTGGCCGGGGGGGGGTCCATGGAGTATGGTCACAAAAATGTCAAGATGGTGGCCACAATGGTATGTTGCAAATAAAAACGGATCTTTGATTGTATTGTCATGGCCGCCATGTGAACACCCCACCCCATTGTTGGCCTTCTGGAGACTGTTAAAAGACAGAGTTTCTCCCAGGGGCTTTTGGGGAATGAATGGTCACAATTATACGTACAACTTTATGGTCCATGGTTGTTTCTGTTTATCAGCTTTTATATTTTTACTTTGCTTTTATGATGTAAACTGCAAGGAATCATTTATTGTCAGCACAATAAATTCTTCATCCATCCATCCATCCATCCATCCATCTATCTATCTTTTCTCCAGGAAAAACTTGTGGCAGAAAAAGATCATGACCTTCAAAGATGGAGAGTAGAAAGAGACCAACTTGTGGCGGCTTTGGAAGTTCAGCTGAGTTCTCTAATCTGGACTAAAGCACAGAAAGACAAAGAAATAGAAGAACTGAAAAAGATGGTACTGAAATCTTCTGGGAAGGTTTGTATCGTTATTCTTTCACAAGTATCCTTTTTCTTTTGCCTCTGGTGTTCTCAGTTATTCAGCCTATCGTGGGAGCAGGGGTGTGATTAAAAAAAGCAAGACGGTGGTCTTGGCAATGCAATCAAAGGCCTGTTGCTTTGTACGTACATACATGCATATTGATTACCTTGCTGGGACCACCATCTGGCATTTTTTGACATCCATGCTCCACAAAACCTGCCTATTATCACTTCACAACATTGATTGACTGACTGATTTGTACACCACCTGACTCCCAACAACTCTGGGCGGTTCACAAGAAAACAGAAGAATTATAAAAAAAGAAAAGAATGTAGCAATAAAAGAAGATAACCAGAAAGGAAATATGGGAAAACTGGGCAGCAACAAAAATCACATCCACTCCTTGGAAGTGGCTATACCCGTCCTAACCAAGGTCTGGGTGAAAATCCAGGTCTTCAAGGCCCTCTGAAATGCCAGTAGGGCCGGAGCACCCAGATCTCAGGGGGAACCTCATTCCAGAGGGCAGGCCTGGTGGAAGTCTCTCTGAGAGGAGTTTAGGCCCTGGAGAACAACTTCACCTTCTCAAGGAAACTTTTGGAGACAATGCACTCATTGGTTTTCAGGAGAATATACACACTATTTCACCCAACATGATGCTAGGAAAGGTCTGTCTATGCAGTGACGGCGTAGCCCAGTTGCACAACTTGAAGGGACAATGTCAATCATGCTTGCATTGTGTGACACTTTGAGGAAGAGTTTCTGTGGAATGGCCACGAGAGGATTTCCCAGTTACATCTTGGTGGCCACCAGGGGAAGAATGCTGAAATGATAAGATGGTGGGTTGAGCAAGGGGGATTTTTCCTCTAAGCCAGCCCTAATAGAAAGCTAGTGTTTCTGTGGTCTCTTTTCAGAACTTCTCAGTGGCAGTACAGAGCCCTGTAGGTTACATAATTAAGCACAGTTAAGCACTGCATTCTCCACATTCTCTGGCTGCAGGCCAGGCTCTTGATATTTAAAGTTGCTGATTGAAAGTTCAGCAAGAATCTGCTGTGACCTTTGGAGGTACAAAATCATCATCAGTCTCAATCTCTTCCCTTCTCTCTAAGTGTTTCCACGGCATGGGTTGGTTTGCAACTGTCAGGTCGCTGCCGGAACCAACAATAGTGACAAATACGAATTTATTCTGATAGGCAGGTTTTCCAAAAGGCCTTCCAAAGCTTTTAAATATAGATTGGTTTTAAAGAAATAAACAAATACTCTCATAATTAAAACAATAATGCAAGAGCAGACAGTCTTTTCTCTGGGGATGGAGGGGTATTTTTATGCCCTACAGGGAGATGCTACCAGAGTGGGTGCCTTTAACATGGTTGGACAGCATTTAAAGTCCAAATGAATATTTTAGTTTTTGCAGTGATTTACCGTAATGCACCCAATTTGCAGCTTAAATATTTGATTGGGGAGGGGGGGTGTCAGGTTTTAAGAGTGCCCTTTAAAACTTTGCAATTCTGCCCCCCCTCAATAAAAGGCAAAAACAATGTCCAAAATGTTTGGCCTTTTAGCTGCACAGGAGAATCTGTGGGCCTTAAATGCAGCACAGGGAGGCTTTAGCCCTAACTGAACACAGAGCAGAGTATTTTATGAGAACCAATGTTCTGAAAAAGCTAAAGTGTTGAATTAGGGTCAGGTAGGTAAAAGGTAAAGTCTCCCTTGAGCTAAGTGCCATTGGTGATGATTTAATGCCCACGTAGATTTTTTGCCAACAATATGGAAGTGAATTGCCATTGCTGTCTTCTGGGATGATCAGGTAGACTGTAGAGAGTAAGGAAGATGGCCTTGATGGAGATATGCAAGATCCGTCACCAAGGTGATGGGGTGGGATGGGGGGTGAAACATATCTTAAGTCCCCAGCAGACAGATAATATTTGGAAGCAGATCAGGCAAACACCTCCCTAATTCACTGAGCTATAAGAAGGAGGAAGAGGTACAGCACGAGACTTGCAAGATTGATGCCAGTCCCACTAGGTAGACCAGACCAGGAAATCAACTCTACAGGAAGGCTAAAGCTACTTTTATTGGAACTGATTATCACAGCAGAATCTTGCAGGTCTGCTGCAGACCTTCTCCCACTTCTTAAACTCCTATGAATTAGGAAGGTTTCTATCTGAGCTGCTTCCAGATGTTATCTGTCTACTGGGGACTTAACACACAGTATGTTTCACCCCCACCCCCATTGCCCTGTCTACAGATCTTGCATATCTCTGTGAAGGTCATCTTCCTTATTTTCTACATAGTCCAAGATTCAAATCCCTACTTGATCACAAACTCCTGGGTGACTTTTGGCTAATCTCTCTTCTCTCTCAGCTCAACCTATACTTCCATTTTATCTATAAAGCCCTACACAGCATATAGCACGGGGATATATCAGGAACTGCCTTGCCAGAATTAAATCTGCTGTCTGGTCCAAATGTTTAGGAAGGACCTATTGAGGATCCCACCCCCTTGAGCAGTGTGTACGGGGTGTGGGCCAGGTGGCTGACCTTTTCAGTTATAGCCTTCATGCTCTGGAACACACTTCCCCTGGAAGTACATTTGACCCCATCCTCCTGGGCATCCTATGAGGCCATTAAAACCTCCCTATTTCAATTTGCCTTTGACCTTGAAGTATAATGAGCACCAATTACATTAATCACTACATTTTAAAAAAATTATATGTTGTTTTTTCTGCTTACTGCTTGTGGTCTTATTCTGCTTTTTTGTGCACTGCCCAGAGTCTTCACTGATGGGGGCAGTTTATGAATATTGAAAATAACCAAGTAAGTTTATTTTATTTAACAGAAATGTTGGGAGAGAATGAGGAGAGATCCCCATGCATACCAACTTGGGTTCCCAGAGGAAAGGCAGACTACAGATGCAATGAATAACGAATATGTTTTAATTAAATAATATTGAACAGAAAATGTACTGAAATCCCGATATTGATCCACACTTTGCTACATTTTAAATTGTGTTCTTGCCGATCCTGTCTGAATCTATTTAACTAAATATACAATATCTTTTTTTTTTCCTGTAAAAGGAGCACAAACTTATCACTGAAGGATTTCAGGATGATAATTCCAAGGAACTAACAGAGATTAGCTGCCAGAATATTGCCCCTGCAGTGTTGACTATTTCAAATGGAGCAGAAGAAACTCAGGTGGAAGATCCCAGTAACTCTAAGCCGGTACAGGTAATGGTAGCTTACAGTGTAATTCGAGTCTGCTTGAGCTCAGGGGCATTTACTCCTAGGTATAGGAGAAATGTGGTTCTCTTCCATTTTGATGACCACCTAAGGAGGAAGGTCTTAGGGTGAAGCAAAGATGTAAGTGTGTGCAGGCAGGAGCAGATCTCCCCTAATATACCCATGGAAAGTTTTGTGTATATAGATTTACCATCATGGTGGGTCTCAGTTAGGAATGGGGCAAGTTTGGCTTTGCATCCATTACATTCTAAAGTTCTCCATTCCTTTAAGAGCAGCTCTGGTCTGGTACGCTATACAGAAGCTGGTGTGGCAAATTTCTTGCATCCCACTCAAGATCGTTTGATCCATGTTCTGTGGCCTCTGCATAACCTGTGACCCTTCCCAAATGTTAATATCTATTAGAGTGTGAGTCTAGTTATAGCAACTCCGCTGTTTTCTCTGATGTTAAAATTTTCCAGTAGATATCTAACATACGAAAAAAACTTATTCCACCTGATCTGCATCCAGCAACACGCTCCATCTTCCTGTGATAAGAATGACCCCTTGCCAGAACCGCAGGCATGTGACCCCAGTTTGGCTGATGGAAGCTCACGGGCAGCTTCATATCAACAAGGAACAGCCATCTTGGAACACGCTGCAAGACAAAGGATTGTAAGTTGGAAAACGCCCTGTGAATCAAAAGCAAAGCAGCTAAGCAAAACCCAACAGCTGAATGAGTCACAAGCTGTCTTGCAATTGGTCATGGGCAACAAACTGAGCTGGATCAGAGTTCAGGACCTACCATCAGATGCAACACAGCCCATTTTGCAAATGTCCCTCCGTACATAAGCTCATGAAATATCTCTGTGGGTTGCATCTTTGTCTCTTGAGACTCTACTAGGCTGTAGCATAAGAAGAACGGGAAAGCAAACCCACAATCAGCTTTCCTGCAGAGCCTGACACCATAAACAATGTTTTTTTACCCAGCGGCAATCCAGTAATCAGTCCTTAGCCATTGATAGAGCAAGAAACTAAGGTCCTTATAAGATAAAAACGGGAATTTGGGTGTTTTTATTTTCCTTATCCTGCAGCATCCCTTTTTCTTTTTGTGTCGTGTCTTTTTGAACATTAAGCCCAAAGACAGGGCCTGATTCTTCTTTACTGAACTGTGAGCTGCACTGGAAGCCTTTCCAGAAGAGGAACGATGCATCAAGAGGGAAGAATTATTGCAAATACATTTAAGAGAGAAGTTATTGGCAGGAAAGCAAATCAGGAGACAATCTAATGGTTGTAAATATCTAAAGATCATTTTTTCCTGTCTTCCAGAAGCTAGCTTATTTCTGAAATGGGCAAAAGAAATCTTTGTCGAGGATTAAACCCTCACACTCATGCCATACTGAATATTGATCTTGTACTACATGTATTCTGATCCAGCATGAATGATTTGTTCGGTGAGCTGAGCACGCCAGAAGCTACCCACTTAAAAATCTAATATTGGAGCAGTTTCTCTAAATTGAGCAAGACTGGATTCTCTAACCTGTGGTTAACTTTCAACTGTATGTTTACTTTGGAAGAGAAGGATTAGAAAATACAGTCCAATACTTCTTCCTCTTAGGGTCTAAAGCAGTTGTTCTTCTTTGCGTGTTCTCTATTACATTGGCTAAATTCCTGAATTAAAGACCGTTAGCAGTAGGCTAGTGCTGTTAAAAGCATGTGTGCATGTGAGAGAAAGACAGATAACACCCATCATTTTTCTTGCTTTGAGGGCCACAACTTACTCCTGCAATCAACTGGGGGGGGAGGGGGGTGGCACATGTGATGTCACTAGGAGGGTGGATTTATTTTTTATTTTTCCTTTTGTGGGAGATTTATGGTCAGGGGAAAACAGAAAGCAAATAGCTTGGGAGACCAACTGCTAACATTTCCAGTCTCTTCCGATGGGCCAGAATTGTGCTACCACAGTTGAGCATCACAGTGGCCAAATACTGGCCCTGCAAATTTTGGGTTGTTTGGGGAAGAATAAGGCGGTTATAAAGGCGGAAATGGAAGTGTTGTGTTCCAGAAGTCTGCCAATCCTAATCCCACCCAAGAAACGAAATAATCTCACCCCAAATGGCCTATATTGTGCTGAATGTGGATGGCACAGTGCTGGAAGTCATGTGCAGTCAGCAATCATCAGTGGCCTGCTGTTTATGCAGACTATTTTTATAGTTATTAGAAGAAAATGGTTGCTTCATCTGGCTCTTTTGATACAGCAAACTTCAAGTTGCCATAAAAAAATGTGTTTGGCGTCATGAAAACAATTCACGATAAATTTTCAGAGATTCCAGAGACCCCGAGACATTGCTTAGAACTAATTTCTTTTTAATTGCTGCTTCAGATGCCACTTTCTCAAGCAAACACAGCCCATAATTCTACATAGTGGTATCCATTATTAATATGATTGACAAAACCAAGCACTTGGAGCAGGAGACAAAGTTGAAATTAAGTGCTGGATGCTGAAAAGACACATATTCTGGGACAAAATGAGTTCTTTGGGGAGGATATTTCACCATGTGGGCACCATTGTGGTGGAAAACAGGTTCTTCATCTTGGCCTCTTACACCACCGGTGGCATCAAAAATCGTATGTATTTCTGAGCAATGCAGATCTTAAAATCCCATTAAATTCTTTATTCCACAGCTCAAAGAAAAACCAGCTGACTTGTCAAATTGCAATACTGCTGGGAACATTGGCTCATTACTGCAACATTCTAGCAAGATATCTTCAGGAGAGAATATTCAGGTAAGCCCCCATCAGAGAGCCAGTTTGGTGTAGTAGTTAAGGCACCAGGCTAGAAAGCAGGAGATTGTGAGTTCTAGTCCTGCTTTAGCCACAAAGCCAGGTGGGTGACCTTGGGCCAGTCACTCTCAGCCCTAGGGAGGAGGTGATGGCAAATCATTTCCAAATGAACTTGCCAAGAAAATTGCAGTGACTAGTTCAGGCAGTTGCCAGGGGTAAAAAACGGACTTAAAGGCATTAAAAAAAAGCCCCCATCCAGCCAAGGTAGTTTCCTGATTTCTTTGGAATGTCTCTACGCGCATGTAGAGCAGCAATTCAGTGCTCTGAAACTTACTCTTCGGTGTGACTTCCTACCTATTCAGGACTGTAAATTTCAGAACCTAACAATGAAATCCTATAGGTGCCTTCTCAAAATAGTGGTTCATATAACTTCCTCCATGTATTCAGTGTATATGTAACTCCCCTTCCTGCTTCTATTTATTACGTTGAACATTCAGGAGAAGGAAGTTTTGGTACCGACAGATACCTCCAAGCCTACAACATGTGAAGTTCAGGCCAATGAGTATTCTCACATTAGAAGCTATTCTCCTGCATCTGAAAGTGCAGCAACTCTCTAAGTATTAAGTGGATACTTGAAAGAATGTGACAGCAGCATTGGGCAGGCTAAGTCTCTTAGATGTCCCATTGAGCTCAATGGCATTTAATCCTAGATATCTGGATATAGAATTGAAGCCCAAAACACTCTACTTCTTGGTGTTGGATTTTGCTTCACTGAAAGGTGTTTAGTTTTCAGATGAACTGATATTTTGGGAGTAAATCATTTGAAGCTTATTGGTGCACTTCTGTGTTACTACTCAATGTTTTGTCCTCTAGTAAAAACTGAACTTCATTGAGTTTTCCTTTGATGGGACAAGCTTTTGATATCACACTATAAAGCTTACTGCAAAGATTTGTGCAATGAAATAAGAGTATGCAACAGAGCCATTTTTCCTTAGAGACTTCTGTTGAATTTCTCACCTTCTGAAATGGTCTGTTTTCTTCTTTATTTTATGGGCAAAGCAAATATTATTTTCCTCTGCTTTCTATTTTATGTCATGTTATTGTACTCGTAGGACCAATCAGGTGCTGTCTTAGATTCTTGTGAAGTATCTTCTGAGAGTGACCACACTAGCCGCTTTCCAAAACCTGAAATGGAGATTCAGTTTACACCTTTGCAGCCCAATAAGATGGAAGTAAAGCATCAAGGAAGTCCTTCCACGGTGACTCTTAAGGTGCCCAAGACAAGGAAAAGGAAGAGCAACACCATGGACAAGGTATAAAGTTTGGAAAAAAGCAGATATTCTTAGCATGTTTCTTGTACTCTTCTCAAAATAGTATTTCTGAAAGAAATCTAAAATATTCATTATTAAACCACCAAAGGATGTTATCCCAAACTAAAGAATAAGTCCCACTGGAAACAGGAGGACACGCTTCCTTCTAAATGTACAATTATATCTGATTTCTTAAGGATTTGGGATATACAGTTATATGTGGTTTCTTAAGGATTTGGGATCATCTGGATCCATCTGTATTATCTAGGGAGTTGCTTTGATGCTAAAACATGTACACCTTGCTTTAATTGTTGCCAAGAAAATAATAGGAATGTGTCCATGAGGCCACCAGGAGTTGGACTCAACAAAAAGGACTATTTTTTAAAAAAAATAACCTGCACTGACATTTATATACTGTAAGTAGTAGTCTTCTCTGTTTAATTTGTTTGAAGGAAAGCAAGGTCTAGCCTGAAAACATGGACCCAGTTTATCTCAAGTCTTTTTTTACTAATGCTTTCTTCATGACTAGCTGATAACCGTCTCTGAAGTTATGATGAGAAATGAAATGCCATATTGTGAGTTGCAGACGTAACTCCAGACTTCTAGGCTTCTGTACATGACTGAACCCCATGTGGGCAGCTCAAGCCCGTACATCAAGCATGTCCCCAAAAAAAGAAAACCCCAGTCCAGGGAATCTGAATGTGCAGCTGAGATCTGATCTTGATCAGTGCCCACAAACTTACCACATTGGGAGCGGCAGATGGTGGGACAGGCTCTGACCATAATATGTAGGGTTGAACTTTTCAGTAGGGGCCTTGCAGGTTAATTATTAACCTTCATGGTAGGTTGTGGTAGCTTTTGGTCAATGACACAGTATATGGTTTCTTGGAATAATGTTTTATCAAAAATTATGATACCATTTCTTAGCTGTCAATACTATTTTTTTTTAAAAAGTCGCATTTCTAAAAGGGTCTGTTTAACTCCAGGTTTGAAATTATATATGAATGCTTAGAGGTGAATGCATGGAAAAATAACTTTGTCTTCTCAAATGTGCTTCCTTCAAGAGCAATATGCTGTCAAGTTTCTGGAAAAACAAACTTAGAAATAAGGGCATTTCTGATGTCAGTCAGGTACTGAATCTCTTTAAGCTTTATCTGGTAGATAAATGAGAACAAGTAGATAAGAGAACTTTAATCCTTCTTCACATTTTACCCCAATACCACATTTAGATTATAACAACTATCACAGCTGATCTTTTATCTACTATTTCTTACTATCTCTTGTAATGAACACCTGCTTTTCCAATATACAGTAAAACATCAGTTTAATGGGCCATTTTGGGGAGAAAAGGGTGTCCATTAAAGCCGAATACACATTAAATCTGAATTTTTGCATCAAACCTAATTTTTATTTATTTATTTTTCCAATTTCTGTCACCGCCCATCTCTCCAGAAAAGAGGACTCTGGGCGGTTTACAATAAAATCACGATTAAAACATATAAATTATAATATAAATAGATCTATAAAAAATAAAATAGATATAAAATATAAAATCCAAGCAGGGCAGATCTTGTTTGTTGGGGAGAGGTCTATCACACTAGCCACCCCCAAGATGAACTGGTGCCCCTCCTACCCCAAGCGAGGCGGCAGAACCAGGTTTTTAGGTTCTTCCGGAAGTCCAGGAGCGAATGGGCCTGTCTCAGCTCCGGGGGCAGAATGTTCCAGAGGGCGGGTGCCACTGCAGAGAAGGCCCACCTCCTGGACCCCGCCAGGTGGAATTCCTTTACCGGCAGGATTCATAGCATGCCCTCTCTGCATGACCAGGTGGGGTGGGTCAATGTTAGGGGGATGAGGCAGTCCCTCAGGTAACCTGGCCCCATGCCATGTAGGGTTTTAAAGGTGATAACCAACACCTTGAATTGGACCCAGAAGCAAACTGGAACCCAGTGCAGCTTGCGCAGCAGTGGTGTCACATGTGCCAATCTTGGGGCACCGATAACTGCTCGTGCAGCCGCATTCTGGACCAGTTGAAGCTTCCGGATACTCTTAAAGGGTAGCCCCTTTTAGAACGCATTGCAATAGTCTATGTGGGAGATGACCAGGGCATGAGTGACTGTTCAGAGGGCCTCTCGATCCAGGAAAGGGCATAACTGGCACACAACACGAAGTTGCGCGAAGGCCCTCCTGGCCACGACTGCCACCTGCTCTTGAGCAGGAGTCGTGAGTCCAGGAGGACCCCCAAGTTACGCACCAGGTCTGAATGGGGCAGTGCAACCCCATCGAGAACTAAAGATGATAACTTCCCGGATACAGAGGAGCCATCAACCCACAGCCACTCTGTCTTACCAGGGTTCAGTTAAAGCCTGCCGTTCCCCATCCAGACCCCCACAGCCCTCAGGCACTGAGAGAGGGCAGTCACGGCATCACTTACCTCACCTGGGATGGATATGTATAATTGAGTATCATCAGCATATTGATGATACCTCATCCCGTGGTGACGGATGATCTCACCCAGCAGTTTCATGTAGATGTTGAATAGGAGAGGAGAGAGAACCGAACCCTGCGGCACCCCACAGTGGAGGGGTCAAGGGGCAGATCTCTCCTCTCTTATCACCACCGACTGGGACCGGCCCTGGAGGAAGGAGGTGAACCAGCGTAAGACTACACCACCCACCCCCAACTCCCTGAGCCTACCCAAAAGGATACCATGGTCAATTGGATCAAAAGCTGCTGAGAGGTCAAGAAGAGCCAGGATGGATGCACTGCCTCTATCCCGTTCCCGCCAGAGATCATCCATAGGTGCGACCAATGCAGTCTCTGTCCCATATCCTGGCCTGAAACCTGACTGAAAGGGGTCCAGATAATCTGTTTCCTCCAGAATCCTCTGGAGCTGCAACACAACCACTTTTTCAACCACCTTTCCCAAAAAGGAAAGGTGGGAGACAGGGTGAAAATTGCCCAGTATAGTAGGGTCCAGGGATGGTTTCTTCAGGAGGGGGTGTACCAGCGCCTCCTTGAAGGCAGCTGGAAACTCCCCCTCCCTCAAGGATGTATTAACAATCGCCTGGACCCAACCACAAGTCACCTCCCAGGCCAATTTTACCAGCCAGGAGGGTCAAGGGTCAAGATGGCATGTGGTTGCATTTGCAGTCCGGAGGATCCTGTCCACTTCCTCGGGCCCAACAGGATCAAACCGTTCCCAGATAACAGGGTAAGTACGTCCCCTCGGCATCTCCCCAGACTGTGCCTCACGCTTAGAGTCCAACTTAGAACGAATTTGAGCGATTTTATTCTGCAGATGCTCAGAAAACTCCTCCGCATGGCCCTGTAAATGGATCGCTGAATCCGCCTTACCCAAGAGGGATCAGGTAATCCTAAACAGGGCTGTCGGGCGGCATTCTGCGGATGCAATAAGAGCGGAGAAATATTGATGTTTCACCGCTCTTACCCCCACAAGGTAGGCCTTAATAGCAGCTCTAGCTTGTGTTCGTTCAGATTTGGTCCTTGTCTTCCTCCAGCAGCACTGTAGACGTCTCTTGATCCTCTTCAGAACCCTCAACTCCTCTGTAAACCACAGGGAGTGCTGGGTCAGATGAAGCAAGAGAGGTGTCATCTTGTGTCAATTTACACCATTTGCCGAAATACATAATTACCTAAATGGCACAAATGGACACAAATAACATAATTTTGTTAATGATCTCTACTGCTTGGAAGCAATGATCATTGTTTAGGGGTGAAACCTTAAGTAAAAGATTGTCCACAGCATTCAAGTCCACTGAATTGGAATCTGGCGAATTGAGGTTTTACTGTCTCTTGGTCAGAACCGATGCTAACTAACTGAAACCTGTCATTATTTATTCATATCCCTTAACACTTTCGTGAGACTACGGTCTGAACCTTGTGGATTTGAAAGTAAATTTTATTTGAATAGGTCTTATTTTACTGCTTTAATACAAAAATAAAAAGAGGAAAAACCGAAAAAGTGTGTGTGCAAATAATACACAAGATGTATAGAGAGAAATTGAGAGAAAACCTAAATCAAATAAAATATAATCACAACAATAATTATATATCAATTAAAATGGGTAGTTTTTGAACAGTGAATTGAACCTCACCCACATGGAATTATATTGCCCAGTCTTTTTTCTTTATGCCAGTAAAAATCCAATTCAACGGCTGAGAGGTGACTCATTTTGGCAAGGCATATCTGATACACCAGAATCTTTCATGATGATCCTTTGGGGCAAATACAATAGTCCAAATACAATAAATCCAAATGTCTTCAGAAGCTGATAAATTCCAAATGTTTGGAATATAAATTAATAACACATTGACATCTAGAACCTGGTTATAATTAGGAATAACATATTTAAAGCAAAGAACTGAAAATGATGGGCTGGCTGCACTGTGAATTGCACCACTTGGGGATATATGTACATTCATTGAAAGATCCTTTTCCCCAAATGTTAAAGGGTTTAATCTTACTTCATTTGAGGCCGAATAATACCTTAAGCAGAACAGAATACCTTTTCAAAGAGGTATTTATACAGGTAGTCCTTGTTTAGCAACTGCCTCAGATAGCAACCGTTCGCAAGTATGAGGGTAATAAAAATGCATTTTCTGACCAATGTGGGCATTTAGGACAACAAAAGCCTTCAGTGTGAAACTGATTAAGGTCTGGTCAGTTTCAGGCAGCAGCTATGAGCTGGCTAGAGGGCTCTAATCATCAACAGTAATTAAGGTCCCAGAGCTGAGCTTGTTAACTTGTGGTAGTCCCACTGGCCCAAAATATAGAGTCAGTTGGTCCCAACCAGCAGGGAATAAAACAATCAAAATTCTTTCCTTACATTGCCTTTTCTAAATTCCTCTTTCTGTTCCTTTGCTCTTTCTCCAGATTTTGCCTTCCTATCTTCTAGCAGCCAACCTTATATTTTGTCCATGTTGAGTGACAGTGTCTAGGAAACATTGGGAATCTAAGTAGTCAGAATAATATCATGTGATTTAGGCTCTTCGCTGTTTCTAGCCTCTTCGGTATGTAGTGAAAGAGATGGTTGGAACTGAATGGCCATAATTTCCAGTGAGAGAAAGGGGATAAAAGTGGGAGATAAAAAGTTATCGGGGGACTTTCTATCTTTTTGACCTCAACACCTTGAGCAGAAGTAGACTTCTCAACTATCGTTAGTTGGACCTGATGGGATCCATGAAAATCAGAGTGACTGATTTTGCTAGCTTCCCATTCAGACTCTTTTCCATTCATGGAGTAGGTAATGGGCAATAAAATATACAATTTCTAAATTCAGTCTGAACCACAAACTAATACATGTGAAGCGATTTCAAGTATTCATTCTTGCTTAAGAACTGCCTGTATATATTAGACCAAAACCAGCCACTCTGATATCCTTAGTGAAAATCCTCAGCAATCAGAAGCCAGATGGTGTTCTGTGAAAAATTGCTGGATGTTCCTCCAGAGACCTGTGGCTGATTCTGAGTCCTTCATTTTGAAATTGAAATGGCATCCAATTTAATATAAAGCAAAAGTCCGCTTGTAGAAAAAAAAACATAGAAGAATTTATAAAGTCGATAAAAATGGCAGAACAATTTAGCTTAATTAAGAAGCATGTTTCTTTCATGTTCTCAGGTTAAACAGTATGGAATTAATACAGAATAGGGCAGAATTATAGATGTGGCCAAAATACAACTGACACTATCCTTTATCCTTGGTTGAAACTGCTGGGGTTGTAGCATCTAGAAAATCAGATTGCTCTGTACCTGGTAGAATAATTCATGAAGATTGCCTTACATTTAATTCGAATTCAAGATTAATCATAGCAAATATGTAATGAGATTTAAGTGCCCTCCCATGAGATCTCATAAGAGTTTGGCTTTTAAAAAATGCTATTTTTTGAATGCCTATGACAACATACAAACCGAATGATGCTCCATCCAGCGTGTGAAAAGGTTGCCTGTTCTGGTTAAAGCTGTCCCATTTCCCTCTAAGAAGTATCTAACAACTCAGCGTGGAGACCGTAGGTAAAGGTAAAGGTTTCCCTTGACGTAAAGTCCAGTCGTGTCCGACTCTAGGGGGCGGTGCTCATCTTCGTTTCTAAGCCTTAGAGCCAGCGTTGTCCGGAGACACTTCTGGGTCATGTGGCCAGCATGACGACACGGAACGCCGTTACCTTCCCGCCGAAGCGGTACCTATTGATCTACTCACATTTGTATGTTTTCGAACTGCTAGGTGAGCAGGAGCTGGGACTAGCAACAGGAGCTCACCCCGCCGCGCGATTTCGAACCGCCGACCTTCCGATCGGCAGCTCAGCGGTTTAACCCGCAGCGTAGCTCATTGTTAAATACACCATTCTCTTTCTAAGGACTTCTCGAAAAATGAAAATAAGAAGAATGTAAAATTGCCAGCTAATATGAATGTATGGTCAGATTCAGTATGGAGACAAGGGCAAAGGGTATGTGTGCTGATAACTTTAATATGATGCCGTTGTAGTAATTGTGATGTGGAATAGCTTTATTTTGATAATATAAATAATTTAATTGTTATATCGCATACATTCCTGATTTGAGCAATTATGTAAAGCACATGTTCTGTCATATGGCAGGTAAAAAGGAGATAAATTATCAAGGACTGTAGCTTGCCTTAGGCCAGAGTAATGGGCTCTTCCTTTCCCTCTAGCATATAACTATCCTTTTCCCCTCTACAGAATGCATATGCTTGAACCCAGATGTCTCCTCTTTAAAGTATTTTTTATCAGCCTTGTGACAGCTAATCTTCATTATCTAAACCTTTAGCCAACCGAATGCTCAGTCTACTCCAACTCTTATGACCTCCAGATGTCTGGACTTCCCTGGAATTCTCTCACCAGCAAAGCCCTTCCTGAGAATTCTGGGAGATGAAGTCCATACATCTGGAGACTTGGCCAGATTGGGGGAATCTGCCATAACTGCATCAGCTGGAAACCATATACAGTAGCCAACATGGAGCTACTAAGAAATAAGACAAGGACAGCAGAAATGAATTCCAATGCTTTGGAGTGGGGATGTATAAGATGTTGGAAATACCATGTGCCAGAGCTAAGTCCTATATCTAATATTCAAACATGGTAAGAACCTGATGCAGATACACTTTTTATAAAGGACAGTCTGGTTTGGCAAGTTTCTTTAGACCATAAATAAAATCTTTTAAATATACGCTTTTATGTTTTCTATTGCTTCAGACTGCTCCTAACTCCTCTCTCAGAAAGGATTATTCCTTAAGAAGTAAACATTACGCATCAAATATAAAATCAACAGCATCCCAAGGTGGAACCCTACAAAAATTTGGTAATCTCTTGCAGAATTCCCCAACAATTATACAATCTAAAGGTAAGGAGCAAAACAAAAAAGCCTATTCCTTTAGTGTGAGACAATTATGAGATATTTCTGTTGTTCCATATGGGACGCTGCATATTTTAAAAGGGACAGTTGGTGTTTTAAAACACAGAGCAGAAGAAATTAGCTTCAGACATCCCCTTTTGTATTCTTGTTCTTTTTGAATTGCATGTAATACTTTGCTGGAGGGACAGTGAAACTGTAATTTAATCACAATTTCAACCTGATCTCATTCAGAGACAGATCTTTAGGACAGAACCCTTCCCTTTCCTGGAATGATTGCCTCTTGATTGCAAAGTACTTCAACTTCAATATGTTCTCCTTTGAGTTTGAATCAGCTGTTCCAAAGTTACTGGAAACCTTCCAATGCTGCCTTGACAATTCTGAAATGTCAAAAGAGCCCCTTTCAAGCTTGAATTCAAAACAAGGTCATTTTGAGTTTAGACACTTCTGGAAGGTTTGAGACCCTTGGAGAGAAGAACCCATTTTGAGTTTGAAAGGTTTTAAGTTCAGAATCTTTGCACACCTCTAGAAGGTTCTATAAACATTGATGCTAATAATGGTGTAATAGACTGTTGAACTAGGACTGGGAAGATCAAATTTCAAATTCTCACTTGGGCATGACTGCTCTAAAGTCACCATTGCTCTCTGTGTCATAAGTTTGCTTAGGATAAAATGAGTCAGGGAATAAGAACCATGCAAGCTTATTAAAGGAGAAGTGGAATATACATGTAATTATTTATCGAGATAGGCATAAGGAGGACAGGAAATGCAGTTTGGTGAGTGAATCAGTAATGCTCAATATGAAACCATGAAGGACAGAATACACACACCATGCACTGGCAATTTGTCATCTTCTGATTGTTCTGGACTACAACTACAGAAACCCTTACCAATTGCCATCTTGGTAAAGCACTCTCCCCTCTCCCCTTAATCCTCTCTCTCTTTTTAGTTTGATTTTACATACTTCTACTTAAAATAAAACCTATGGAGTCCAATGGGGCTTGCTCCAAAATATCACTTACAAGGTGTTCTTTTTTGCTGAATGGATTTCAGTTGTATGGGTCGTGGCTTTTAAAAACTACTTCCAGGAGAAGAAAGGAAGAGCATTCCTTTAGAAAGATTAGTCTTTAAACTTCTTATTCACTGATGGTCTAGATCAAGGGGTTTCAAACATTTTCAGGGTGTAGAACTTGTTAGTTGTTGTTTGTTTAAAACCCTCAAATTCCTATTCAAGAGGCAAAGCTCCAGGGATAGGAAAACGGCTGCGTTCGGGTGAACCTTTTTTCTTCCCCCTTACTCTCTCACAGAACCCCATCAAGCTCTTGCACAGTGCTAGGCTTCCACAGAACGCAATTTGAAAAACTCTGGTCTAGATAAGAGTAGAGCAAGTGGTAAGATAGAGTTGTACTGCTTTAAATAAAAGAGAACATTTCCTACCATGCCTCTTCTAGCAAAGAAGCTGATGGCAACAATGAAATCTCCCAAATCTACCACGGAAGAATCAGTTAAGGAAAATGATGCCAAACCCAAGAAAGCTAAACGAAAGCTGTACTCAACCGACATTTCTACTCCTATTGAATTTTCTAGTCCTGTGGTAAGTGATTCCACAAAGCACTTTGACCAACTCAGGGTGGACAGCCTTTTGAAAGCTGGGAACTACACCCAGCTGGGAGTGGTGTGTGTGTGTGTGTGTGTGTGGTGGGGGGAGATGTAATAAAAAGAGCCCATGATGCCCAGAAGAAATACGGTTAGGTCAAAGATGGGGTCAGTGGTGGGATTTTCCATGTTTTCGTTTAGCAAGGAGAGATAGTTTTAATGTTTTGTATTTTAAAGACAACTGTCTTTAGCCAATTTTAAGGCTTTCTCTGAAAGAAAGGCAGAGTATAGGTGAAGAACAGGCATTATAGAATATGATGCTGGCATATTGCATGGACAGACAATATAGATTTAGGATATTTTCTGATTTTTAAAATTAATATTATTTGCTTTCCCTAGAGGCTGGCTTGACCCATCCCAGCCATCTTCTAGGAATATGATTGAGACAGATGCATTTCCTGTTGTACTCACTTCATGGTCCTCTTCTCTGCTCTCCTTAACCCTCTCTCTGTCTTTAGCTTTATTTTAAATACTTCTACTTAAAATGAAGTCCACACAGTACAGTTGGGCTTGCTCCAAAGTAAATTTGCATAAAGTGATAGTCTTAATCTTCATCTGTTAAAACGACAGGATTTCAGCAAAATCAGCATTTCCCACCTTGTTCTTTGTCTTGCCTTCAAAGCTGATGGCTTTTAGCTTGAATAAGATGTAATGATTAGGTATTAGTTACTTCAGTAAGCCTTAAGCTTACATTTTGCCCTGCCTCTCTGGTGCAAGATAAGACAATATCAAAATCTCCTGATATGGATCAACTAGAATGCAGTGTTATATCCAAATTAAGAGTAAACTGTGCCTAATTATAATAAGGCCAGCAAAAGCAAGCAGAGTTCATTACCTGTATTTGAAGTTGGCTTGTGTTTATTACCTTTAGGTGAGATTAGCCATTATTTACCTGGGTTTGGAGGCTTTATTGATTCCAATATCCAGATTTGTCTTGTAGCTGTGCTGGAGGAAGACACGTATGTTTCAGAGTTGTTTGGGGTACAAATGGAACAAATAATAATCACCCAATTAAACCTTTGTTTAGTGTTTCATGGCAATTCACATATCTCAATGTTTAATTATGTTTTGTTGAAACAAGTTTGCACATAATGCTAAGCCATAACAATTGGGTTCACACATATTAAACTAGGGGTCAAGTAGCTTGTCAGACGGGGAGCACCGTCATACAATAATAAAAATATTAACAGTATTTTTTAAAAATAATAAAAATTGTCAAAATTTTGAGAGAGCTTTTCCTTGAGAATCTTTTTTGTCTTTTGTCTTTTTAATTTTGAGGGTCAGTGAACATAATCTAGGGATGTTCTCAGCAAAAATCGAAGTACATTATTGCTTAGCATTTGGTGCAGATCAGACCATTCTTTATAGTTGCTCAAGGTCAGTCCTTAGTCACCTAAGAGCCATGAATTCAGATTGCTAACCAGCCCTAAGAGATTACAATCAAAAACAGTAATGACTTTCCCACATCATTTGGCTTCTGACTGGGGCTTCTAGTTGCACAACTACTGAACACTGGGTTATTTCTTTATTTTACATCAGAACTGGGACAGCTCAAAACCCTGAAACCATCACCAAGTTCCCTTAATTATAAAATTATAAGATATCATGGCCCTCATCATGCAGTAGTTGGGCACCAAAGATACTTGGTCCACAATACAGGCCCCTCTAACTTGGCAGCTCTCTCAGTCTTGGAGCTTTATCTTCTGTGTCTTTATTGTGCCAAGAAAGAATTGGCCTCGGTTCTCACAGTTTGGCCAAGTGCTATCTGCATACCTGATTGGTTAGAAAAATTCTTTCATTTCTTTTTTAGATGGTTATGGATCAAAAGGAAAGTGATCATGAAATCATCAAGCGACGGCTCCGAATTAAAAAAAAATACTAATGTTCTTTTCATGGAGAATCATGTACAAAATTATTCCATAGATGTTATCAATGTTGTAATTGCTAATTCATTTGTTTTCAAAACTGCTTTGTAGATTTTGTTGCTACTGCTGTAAAAATGAGGGATGCGGAATTAAAATGTGTTGAAGTTTCCTTGGTCTTTTTTTTTTTTTAATGTAGTCTCTTCAGAAGCCATATCACACAAGGCTGAATCTGCAATTCTACCAGGTGGTATAGTGGTTCAGGTGTTGGGGTAGAAGTGGGAGAACTTGATTTTAGTCCATTCTCAACCACAAAGAAAACCAGTTTACTGTAGTGGTTAAGGCATAAGGCTAGAAACCCGAAGATCGTGGTTTCTAGTCCTGCGTCAGGCACAAAGCCAGCTGGGTGACCTTGGGCCGGTCACTCTCTCTCAGCCCTAGGAAGGAGGCAATGGCAAACCACTTCCAAAAAACCTTTCCAAGGAAACTGCAGGGACTCGTCCAGGCAGTCTCCAGGACTCAAAAACTGGCTCAAAGGTGCACACACACAACCACAAAAGTTTACTGGATGATGTTGGGCCAGTCACTCTGTCTTAGCCCAGCCTACCTCATAGAGCTGTTGTGGGAAAGAGTGAAGTGGGGAGTGTTATATATGCTACCTTGAGCCCCTGAATAAAAGGCAGGATGTAAATCAAATAAATAAATGCTCACAAACATTCTTTGGTCACAGAACCTAGCATCTTCACAATCTTGGCTTGAAAAGATTTGTAAAGCAAGCCAAGTTTCTAGACCTTGAGTTGTTAAACCTGACAATAAGGATGGTACCTCTGCAGTCCTATTGAACTGCTGCTGTTAACATCCCTATCATTGGTGATGAGGCCCTCCCTGCCCTAGCATTCAACAACTCTGGTGTTGCAGATTTCTCTCCTTCTGTGAGCAATTCCAAGGAAAACTTGGAATGCCAGAAACGGAGTGTGTGTTTTGCTTCTTAACACTTTGGTGCAAGTACTGATAGTTGTAGGGAATTGCCACTTGGGCCACAGAGGGCGATCACTCTTACCAACTTCTGTTACTGGTCTAACCTGTTGCAACAAACCCTGTTCGTATTCTCTGCCTTCTGCATTCTCTGCCTATTGCTTTAGGTGTTGTAGGTTTCTGCTTCAGCGCTGGCAGAGCTTAATGCTCCACACTCAGCTTTTCTTTTAAATTCAGTGCAAGAGTTCAGCCCCATTAGAGCTGTGTGGTGCTGATGTAGCAAATTCTCAAACTTTGGCTTCCCCCTGGGATAATTTCTATTTTAAAATTAAAAAATAATAATAATGAGTGCTCAAAGGCTCAATCTGAGCAGGATATGTTTACTTTAATGACTGCACATTTGTGCAACTGGCAGGGAAATTAAGCACTTCAGAGGTCTCACTACACTGATTTCTCTCATCTTCAATCAATGCAAAATATGTCTACTGAATCTTCTTGAAGAGACACTGAGGTACCATATCCTCCTCCATGCCTTCCAGATGATCTATGTGGGGTATCTGGGAAATAGAAATACATCTTTGCTTCCATTTTCACAGAGAATTTGCAAAAGTCTCAGGACAGAGTGTCCTGAGACTCTTGCAGGTTCTCTGTGAAAATGGAAGCAAAGATGTACAGTATTTCCAAATATTCAAGGGAAAAGTCTGGCATTTTTGTACAGTAAAAGTCATTTTGATCCAGCCTTTGGAAAGTCAACAGTTTCTAAAACAGTACTTGAGGCAATGTGCCTTCCCTTGGTGCCCAGACTCCTGGTCCAACCAATGTTGTTATTAAATTCTAACGATACTAATAATAAGTTGATGGGAAGCTAATTCTTCAGTTTGCCTTTCAGTAAATGTGTGCTTTGTGGTTGATCATTGCTTTCCATAGAGCCATCTTGTGTAGTATGCATAATATATTTTCAAAATCCCAAATATGCCCACTGGTCTAAAAAGTTGGAGAACCTGGGCTGGAGAAATCTTCCTATATATCTGAATAGGCCTGTATAGAGTTACACTTGATAGATCAGTTGCAACCGGCACAAATAACACCAATTTCATCATTCGTGTGATGTCATGATGCCCATGATGTCACTTGCTCCATTTTTATCTCCCCCCACGGAGACCAGTGGCAATAACATTTCTACATTTTATCAACCAATAACATTTGGATGTCAAGTTAGTCATCTTATCCCTCCCTGGCCTATTTCCTGCTTGCTCTTTCAGTTCTACTTACACATACATTTTATATGTGCATTTTCCCTTAAAAACAGGGTTTTTGGGGGGAATGAATAATAGCTTTGCAAATAATTAGTGTTAGGTAAATAACAGTGCCAGCTTTGAGCTAGTTGCGACTATGCACACTTAACTGTTGCAAACACACAGGACTGGTGGCCCTGCTTCATCCTGAGCTCTAACTCAGGAGATTGTTCATCAAATAAAATGCAATATGTTTGTTTCTGCAACTGGCTTTCTGATTGATTTTGCCTGGATCCCTGGCTTAGTTTAAACTGGAAGATAAACAAACCTCCGCTAGATGGCACTTCAGCACCTTTTAAAAATGAAATGTAAAAGAATCACAATCTTAAAAGATTCCATCCTGAAACTGTTTAGGTTGCAGAAAGAAAAGAAAAATGTTTATCTGGACAAAAGCACAGTGTAATACAACCAAACAGGTTACTGTTGAGGACTTAGTCAACGTCCGGCACATCTACTTTGGGCAAGAAGTATTAAATGGTACATGGCACACTCTTTAAAATATTCTCCAGGTTGAGCTTCTGCAAATAATGGATGCTCAGTCAAAACACCCATCCAATAGCGAGAATAACCCTTGGAGCTCTATTTCATTATTTTTCAGTAGTGCTTCTTTTTAAAAGAAAGTTGTCAGTGAGGGGTGTGCTTTGAGTACTGGTCATGTCTGGCTAATATGCAAGAGGATTAGAGGCTGTAAATCTAGATGGGTAATGCATAAAAGACAAATGTGTCAGCAGCATCATAAATCTGCAGTGGCTGGGCTCACCCATCTCCCTAAGCCATAATGCAATTTATTCAATTGTAAATTTAGCATGTTGTGTGAACTCAGCAATTGAAGCTAATAAACCATGGTGTATGAACCTAGGCATGTCTAGTACATAAAGGATAACCTGAAGAGCCACCGCAGATAAGTATTCCTGGTAAAGCTTGTTTTCAAAGTGATGGTGCTCCCCAGTTGGAGTGAGAAGAAACTTTAAAGTAGGAGATGGAGGAAAAAGGAAAAGAAATAGCAGAAGATATTTCCCAACAAAGAGATCTACCCTAATATATTCCTGTTGCGGATCTATTGTCTTTTCCTTCAAAGTCTTTGCATGTTCTGCTAAAACAAGGATATCCACTTTGGCTAAACACATGTGTGCACCAAGAGCTTTGCTGAAAAAATCCAGCTAGTGTTTGCTTTTAACAACTGCAATGGCTATTAAAGGATTTTACAGGTATAAAAAAGGCTTACTGCTTTTCTGCTTTGTTCTGTTAATCAGTCTCACAAATACAATGTTAGATCTGACTATTTGTGTTTATATTATATTTATATGCATTGAAATAGATACATTGCAAATTCCACTTCTGTTATACAGTCTGCTTGGGCTGTGTTGGGAGAGAATAATAGAAAGCACAGAAAATGAGATATGCATTGGGGTGGAGTGATGGATGGCATTGTTGGCCATGCTGGCTGTCACTTCAAATTTGGTTGGTCTAGGTTCAACCACTCCCTTCCCTTCCCTTCCCTTCCCTTCCCTTCCCTTCCCTTCCCTTCCCTTCCCTTCCCTTCCCTTCCCTTCCCCTCCCCTCCCTCTGGTGTCAAGTCAGTGTTGATTCCTGGCAACTGCAGAGACTTGTCCAGGCAGCCACCAGGTGTCAACACTGACTTGACATCAAACATCAGAAGGAAGGGAAGGGAAGTTTTCTTGGCAAGATTTCAGAAGTGTTTTGCCATTTCCTTCTTCCTAGGGCTGAGAGTCAGTGGCTTTGTGCCCAAGGTGGGACTAGAACTCACAGTCTCCTGGTTTTGAGCCTGGTGCTACCCAATGTTTATTTCATATTAATACTAGATCAGATCACCAGACTCACATCAGTTCCTCTGTCAACATACTTGACTTTTGAGATTGGCTTCAGAGATTGTCCTCTCTGTGCCTTCCATATCTAAGATCAGATCATCAGAAGGGACAGGATCCTCTGGATGCTCCTATGACTTAGACCAATGGAGAATCGCCCTTTGCCCTCATCTTTTGAAAGGTTATAGTCTGGTTTGATTGATAGATTGTGGCAGTTCAGATATTGCCACTTTTTGATGGGTGTTCACATTCCTCCTTATTCCTTTATCACTGATATTCTAACAAGCTTTGACATTGTTTTTTAAATACAGAATGTTGAATAACTGTTTCCAAACTAGTGTGGAGATTCCAAGTTGCTTAGATAATAACAAAAATGTGGATCCTTATTCGGACAGGTAACAGAAATGACATTTGGGTAGAGAAAGAAAAAGAATTCATATTTCGAAAGTGGGCTGGACGTAAGTGGTGGGCCTACTTGTGAGCTTCTTGTCAACCAACTCTTCATATCCTTGTCAACAAACATAAATCTTTAGTACTTTATAAGGAGCTTGATGATGAAGGGCTTTCTCAGACCTTATTGCACAGGGAAATGGGAAACCAGTAAATATGTTTACATTATATTAATCCACTGAAAGGCTTCCCAGAACCTGATAAAGTCTTTATTTTTTGAATGCCTTCAAGCAAACACAAGTTTTGTCAAGACTGTAACTAAATTCAGGCTTTGCTGCTTGTTCCTCCTTAGTTTTGCTGTCCTCAAAAGCTTGGATATGACCTATGGATGTGACTCTTTCTAAAGCTGCTGCCAAATTTGTAAGCTTTGGTATGTCAGAAGGGGAAAATGATTATAACTGCTTTATTTAATAATTCAGTTGAAATTAAATTTGAATTTAAAGAAAGGAAATCTAATGATTTTCTCCTGCCTCTGGACAGCATGCCACATAAAGAATGAATGTAGTCCTTGCTCAAAAAACACCTTTATGGCTCCTTATTTTGCTTAAGGAGTTATGAAGAACTCCAAAACATGCCCTGTACTTTGTGAACTTCAATCGGTCTAATAAAAATTTACATCCTTTTTTAGGCCAAAGACTGTTCTTATCCTTTGTTTGGCATGCTGTCCAAGGATGAGGAGAAAATTTCCTTTCTCTAACATAGGCAGCAGCACCAAGCCAACCTTGGCTAAACTTGAAAAACCTTAGCAAAGTAGGGTATGGCTTTCACTTGGAAAGGAGACCACTAGGAAATCTCAGGCCTACAGACTAGAGAACATTCAACAAAAAGGCTCTGGCAAATTATTTCTGGATTGTTATTAAGGAAAAAAAAAACAGAATGGCATGGGGTGGGGTGTTGTTTTGTTTTGTTTTAATTGCATTGCATGATTGTTTTTACTGTATGCCACTCAGAATTATAGTAGAGTTGAACAGTCTTATAAATTTCTAAAGCAAACAAACAAAGGTAGTCCTCAGGAACTGACCTCAACTCAAGAAAGACTTTGTGTGATGGTTGCCTTATTCAGAAAAAACACAGACTCACCAGCCAGGGCTAAGGATATCTGGTTTATTAAGAATAGAATGCATACACGGAGAAAGACGGGAATGAGCACATGGCGTGCGAGGTAGCTGGTAAATACCCGCGGTGCGGACCTGATCCTTCCCCACCCCCCATTGTCCCAAAGTCCTGACCGACGGTGAACCCGGAGTCTCGATGGGCGATCAGGGGGCGATTCCGGAGTCTCGATGGGCGATCAGGGGGATTAGCGCTGATTACCTCTGTCCTCTTCCTGTGTCCGGAGCAGGTGTGTCCCCCGTGGTAATGCAGAGATGTCAGGGAGATAGGATGATGGCTTCCCGGGTCAGGGCAAAGGTATGGCTCCTTTGTCCTTTATCTGTATTGTCTTTCAGTGTTTATGGGATTAGCACTGATTCTTTCTTCCTCCCTCCCCTTCACCGGAAAGGCATGTTCCCCGTTGTGATGTATGTATACATCGCAACGGGGGACATGACACTTTGTTTATTTGGTTTTAATATAGATTTGTTATTTTTATATGGCAGCACAGCTCTTTTTGCTTATGGGGTTTCTGAACTATGTCTTTATAGGAACAAAGACATTTGGCTTAGTTTCCCCAATCAAATACTGAAACTTAGCCAAGAAAGTAGTTTACATTTTAAATTTTACTCTTAGTTGCAGATGATCATATTTATAGTCATTTAGTTGAGAATTTACAACTCAAGGGCGTTTGTAAATTAGGAATAGGCAGCCTAATGCTGGTGACCATGTCCGTTCCTGGAGCCTGTTTCATTGGTGCTTGCTAGTCTCTCAGCACCGCTTGACTTTAATGCTTGTTTAGATATTTTAAATTAAAAATAATAATAAATGGGAAGGTAGCAAAGCAAAGTGCCAGTCTCTAGGAGAATATTTAATTACAAGAAAGAGTTTGGCCCTATAGCCATTCCACGAAAGTAACAGTAGTGAATGGCTGGAACCCAGGGCTGTTTTCGAAAGGCCCACTTGCACAGAATAAACAGCAGGGGTGTCTGCAGATTATGGCCAAAAAAGTCAAGATGGCAGTCATGATGGTGTGATTGAAGCTCCACCTGTTTTTTATGTGCTTCAATTGTACTGTTGGCACCATCTTGATTTTTCTGACCATACCCTGCAGACTTCCCTGGGTAACATGATGCTAGAACACAGGAGCTGCAGGTAGCATTTTCATCTGTTTGTCTTCTGGTAAGTTGCTGTTTTGTGATGTCACACCCACTGCAGGAGCCATTTGGGGATAGTACCTGTTCCATGTTCTCAAAAACCCTAATAGGTCTAGGCTGATCATGTACTATAGAGATTTTCAATAGCAGAATACAGCCTTGGAGGACAGTCCTGTGCTTCCAATTTGATTTCTTCAGAGCGTGTGGGAACATAAATGAAGCCCCTGTTACTGACTCATTAAATCAGCTGTGTCTTTTTCCACACTATCACAAAGCTGCTTTAATGAGTCATCAGCAAGTCCTGCATTCACACTCCTGTGCTCTCCAAAGGATCTTTTTAGAACTGAGTCTGAAACAACGCACAGTCTTATTACCCTGTCATTTGATGAGGTTCCTTAAAGATGCCTCCAGGGAAGTAGAATTCTTCAAAATCTTTGGGAAAAATTTAACTCCCCTATCCCTGTATAATGCTGTATAGCAACTCCACCTAATTGGTTCCTCAAAACCTCAAAGTGGATACAGTGGGCCTGATTTTTTTTCCCAATTTGGCCAGAGGTATTCATGCAACTAAAGGCAATTTTAACCCTATGGTATGGTTTGGTTTTCTGGGGGGGAAATGGTGTGTGTGGGGGGGTAAGTTGGAAGTAAAGTCCACCTCTCTATTTTTTTCTGCTCCTTTTTTCTTTTCCTGGACAATATGTTCAGTTCTCTTTCTTCTGCCCTTAATCAAATATTTAGTCCTCTTAAAAATGCCATACTGTCATCTTGTTAATGTTAGCTACACTGCAGGGAATAAGATGAGGTTCTTGCATAGCATGGTATTATATGTCACTCAAGTGTTCACCCAGAGGGGAAATGGACCTCCTTGATGGAACACAGATGAAAGAAAGAGAAAGGAGCAGGGTGGCTGATTGTTCAGCATTTCCTACAGCCTTGCCAGCTCACGTTGCCTCTTTTCTTTTTACAAAATTCAGGCATTGGTGACTGAAGAGGGATTGGTGTCTTCCACCCTATCTAGCCTTTTAAAATGATTTTGCAGCACTGAAAGATGTTTATCAGTTCTGGTCCTCACAGGCACAAGACAAAAACACCCAAATACCAAATAGCGGTATGTCTCTCTGTATCTAGCTTGAGAAATTGTTTTGGGCAGGGAATACCTTTGAATGCCTTGAGAAGAGTATTTTATTTAAGAAACAAGCAGCTCACATTTCCTTAGTCCAGTCTACAATTGAATGACTATTCAGATAAATGCAGTAAAGAGGGGTCTGCAGGGAGCGAGTCAAAAATGTCAAGATGGTGGCCTCAACCATGCAATCAAAGCCCTTCCCCTTAAAGATGGTTCTGGCTGCCATCTTGACGTTTTCACCACCCACCACTCCTGCAGACACCTCTGAGGCAGTACAAACCTATTGAAGTAACATGGTGCATTACAAGTAGGAGCAACACAGACAGGAACAACTATTGATCATTGGTTAAGCAACAGATGAATCCTCCCACCTACTTATCCTTAAAATCTCTCTGAAATCAAGGAAGGAAAGAAGAGAACCCCAATAGTATTAGCTTGGAGCTGGAATAGATGCTAGGGAAAAAAAATTACAGGCATTTCCAGGTGTGTACTAGGTACCTCTGAGAAGGCTCTCTTTGATAAAGGGCTGCACAGATTCCAAATATGGTGACATCTAGAACAGGACTTCAAGTGATTACCTCAATAAATGGCCAGAGTCCTGCCTGAGAAGGCGCTTCTTCAGAAGGTCCATGTCAGGCTCTGCCTGAGACCCAATAAAAACAGACACTAGAGTAGACTTTAGGTTCTGGTTTTATTTGGGAATAGAATGCATGCCCTTAGAAAGCTGAGAGTGAGGGGAGCGCGCCGGAACGGGATTTAAATAGCCCGCGCCGGTCAGCGCTCCACCCCACCTTACCCCAGGTGCGCCCCACGAGTCCCATCAGTTCGTCCTTGCCAGGTGAGAGATCGTCCAGCCCCCTGCGCCTCAGGCATTGCCTCGATCGCCTTCCTGTGCGGTGATGATCCATTGCCGGGCGATCAGGCTTCTAATTCCTCGAAAGCCCGGGCGCGCCCTTCCAAACCTCGTCTGTTTAGTTGTTATTCAATTTCTTGTCAGTTACCTTTTATTGTTGCTTCCTGGGTTGCCGGCCTCGGTTGTTACATTGTTTCTTTAGACCCATTACTGCTTTTTGTGTTTCTCTATTGCCCTTGCCTTATCAGCCAGGGACCCATATTCTTGTATTGTCATGCGAGCCGTTGCGATGTCACAAACATCGCAACGGCGATCATGACATACTGCCCCCCCCTGAGAAAAATCAAGCCGAGGGTTTGGAGGGATATGCAGTATGGAAGTTGCGGATTAGCTTGGGAGCCTGGATGTCGCGGGCAGCGACCCACTCAGGGTGTGGAAAGTGTTTCCATTTTACCAGGTATTGGAGGGAGCCCCGCAGCTTGCGGGAGTCGAGTACCTCCTTGACCTCGAAATGTTGCTGTCCGTCTATCATAACTGGGGCGGGGGGGGAGTGCGTGGGTGCCACCGGGAGGAGTCTCTTGCCGGCTTGAGTAAGCTACAGTGGAACACCGGGTGCAGCCGCTTTAAATTATGGGGCAGGTCCAAGCGCACCGTGACTGGGTTCACGATTTGTGTCACCTGGAATGGCCCAATAAATTTGGGGGCCAGTTTCTTAGACGGTTGCGGTGATTTAATGAATTTGGTGGATAGGTAAACCAGGTCCCCTACCCGAAAAGTTGGTTGTTGGCGCCGGTGTTTATCCGCCTGCAGTTTGTATGTGGCTTGTGCCTCCTTAAGCATGTCCTTGATGACGGGCCAGGAGTCTGCAAGTTTTGAACCCCAGTCACAGGCAGCCACTGCTGGGGACGGGGGCTGAGGGAGCTCTGGGATGGGGACAAATTCCCGACCTGACACCACCCCAAGGGGGGTTTGTCCCGTGCTTTGATGTATTGCGTTATTGTATGCGACCTCTACAAACGGGAGTAAGTCCACCCAGTCGTCCTGGTGGTAATTTATATAGGAGCAGAGGAATTGTTCCAGTGTGGCATTAAGGATCTCTGTAGATCCATCCGTCTGGGGATGCCAGGAGGTTGACAGGGCCTGCTGGGTACCTATTAGTTTCAAAAAAGCCCGCCAAAACCTCAAGGTAAATTGTGTGCCCCTATCGGTCACCAAGCAGGAGGGGCAGCCATGGAGGCAGTACACGTGTACCAGGAAGAGTTTCGCCAGCTGTTGTGCTGACGGGATCGAGGCACAGGGGATAAAATGGGCTTGTTTTGAGAAGTAGTCTTTGACTACCCAGATGACCATTTTCTTTTGGCTGGGCGGCAAATCCATGATGAAATCCATCGAGATTTCATCCCAAGGGTGTGAAGGTTCAGCCACGGACTGCAGCAGCCCCTGGGGTTTACCGGCCGGTCGCTTGGCCATCGCACACACAGGGCAGGACACCACATACGTTTTGACGTCCTTCCTCAGCGAGGGCCACCAAAATTGGCGTTGAGTTAGGTGGAGGGATTTTAGGAATCCAAAGTGACCAGCCTGTTTGCTATCATGCGACCTGCTGAGGATAGTTGGTCTTTGTGAGTCAGGGACATATAACCTTCCCTCCACCCAGGCGAGGTCCTGTTCCATAGTCACTTTGTTAGGGTTGGCGAGGAGCCAGGGGTCAGATTTTAATGCTGTTATAAAATCTGTACATAACCCACCTGGCATCTGTGGTTGCCTGCGGCTTGGGGAGAGCTGCACTGGAGTCGTTTGGAAGAGGGGGGAAGGCTGTCCCTGAGTGCGGCTCTGGGTGACAGCTGCTAAACCCAATTGGGAGTCAGAAAGCACAGTCCCTATGATGTCGGAGATAGGCTCTGCATCCTGGGGTAGTCGGGAGAGTGCATCTGCCAGGAAATTCTTTTTTCCTGGGATAAACTTCAGCTGGAATTTGAACCGGCTGAAAAACTGAGCCCAGCGTATCTGCTTGGGACTGAGGTGCCGGGGCGTACGGAGTGCCTCGAGGTTGCGGTGGTCTGTCCAGACCTCAAAAGGGCAAGTCGCCCCTTCCAAAAGGTGCCGCCAAGCCTCCAGTGCTGCTTTAACTGCAAATGCCTCTTTTCCCCACATGTGCCAGTGCCTCTCTGTCTCGGAAAATTTCCGGGAGAGATAGGCGCAGGGCTTCAGGATTCCGGCAGAATCCTTTTGCAGTAGGATAGCTCCAATTCTTGTATTGTCATGTGAGCCTGGGGATGCCAGGAGGTTGACAGGGCCTGCTGGTTACCTATTAGTTTCAAAAAAGCCCGCTTTTTTTTTTTTGAGACAAACTGTCAATGACTGGCTCACTCTCTCTTGATGGTTTACTCTGTTTTATTCCTGTCCCAGCCTCCTGACAATCTCTCATACAGCCTCAGTTCAAAGATCACTCCATCCCAGGATAGCTACAACTCCTCTTCCCCTAGGCTCCAATGCAATTTATGCCTATGGGATTGCACTGAAAAAACCTCCAGACACCTCACCACCCAAGAGAGCTGGGTGTCTGCAGGGTATGCAATGTGCATTAGAAATGGGCAGAGCTTAAGTTGCATGTTGTGGCCACCATCTTGACTTTTTTTAAGCACATCCTGTGGATACCCCAGCCAGGCAGTACATAATACATGCTGCACCTGTCCCCAAGCCCTTTCTGCCCCAACCCTGAGAACATCTGAAGATCCCACAGAATAGTAGCAGCCTGAAACCCACAATCCTGAGCCATGTCTGGAGCAGGCAACTGAAGGACCTTACCTCATATCCCATTCCCAAGAGCACCATGCAAGATCAGGCAGCCTGTTCCTCACAATCATTGTCCATACAAGACTCTTCCTATCCAAGGCTTAGAAGAAACAGAAGATCTGGAACAGTGCATAGACTATCTATCTTGTCAAACTTCCCATAATAAGGTACAGAAGGCAAACTACAAATCCATGAGGAGAAAAAATGTTGTCATGATCTGGATGACAGAAAAGTTGAACGAGCAGACCTTCCATCACACCTACCAGCAGGGTCCAGGCTACCTGAAAGTCATGAAGAAACAGTTCAAAGTGGTCACCACAGACAACAAAGGAAGTAGAGTTGCCGCAATGGTCAACTGGTCACATTGAGTAGACACCATCCTACTGGAGCAGAGAGAGGTCATCCTAAGATATACAACTAGCAGCAAAATTCCACCCCAACTTCAGAAGCCTCAAAGCTGCAGAGAGAACCCTGATGCTGTGGCCACCAATCCCTGTAAAAAAGACTCCAATTTGGCCTGTCTTCTTAACTGCTTAGCAGGCCGGATCCATTCCAGAGGATGATGGTCTCTGTCAGACACTCACTCACCCATCTGCAATGTCTCAGCAGCTGCCACTAGCATCAGTGACTCACAGAAGCAATAGAATCAGCCCAGCATCAGGGAGATGAGGTCAATCCTTTGACTTGGACTTGACCCTGGTACCGAGGGGAAGATATGCTTCAGATTTCACACAAACTCCATATCTCTCAGCTATTCATTAAAAAAGCCCAACTTTTGTAAGGCTGATTAACAAGGCAAGATTTATTTATTTATTTATTTATGAAATTTATATAGCCACCCATCTCTTATATATGACCCTGGGTGATATGACAAAGAATTAAATTACAAACAATTAAAACAAATTTAAGACCAGGAAAAAAGCAATATAAAAGCATATAAAAAACCATTATAAAATACATAAAACTCACAGTCAAGGTAATCCCATTCATCAAAACAATCAGTACAGCCACTGCACCAGCCATCGCACTTCTGGGTCCCCAAGCCCATGGGCAAAACCATGCCTGCAGGGACTTGCAAAAAGCCAAAGGGGTCAGGGCCAATCTGATCTCTAAGGGGATGATGTTCCACAGGGCAGGTTCCACTCCAGAAAAGGGTCTCTTCTGGGGTCCCAAGAAACGACACTCCCTGGCTGATGGGACCCACAATATGCCCCTCCTGCTGGACCTGTTGGGATGAGTAGATGTAGTTTGGTCCCTTAGGTGTTTAATGCCCTTTGTTGGGACTGTTGAGATTTGTGGATAGATATTTCCTTTCCCATCACTTTTCTACCTCTTTAAAGACTTTATTTCCTTTGCAAGATGGGTGGATATGGGTTTTTAACCTTTAACCTTCATATTTGGAAGACAGAACAAAACTGGGGAGATCAGCTGACATGATTTTAGTTCAGCTGCCTCTTAAAAAGAAGTATTTTTAAGATCTCTCTTCTCTGCTAACTGCTTCAAGTATTGATTTAAAATAGCGAATGATCTTAAATGTTAAAATTACTGTAAATTCTGTGAAGAAATGTCATCTTGAAGAGCCTGGCGGCATGCTTTTCAGCTCCACTCATGAGCCTAACTTGTACAATTCAAAACATTGCCTAAAGGACAAATCAATCTTTTCCCCTTTTGAAAACATGTTCTTTTAAAATCAGGAGGGATTGAATAAAAGGACCAGCCATTCAGTGCATTAGGAGTTATTTTAAAAAAAATGAATAGTTACAAGCTTGAATAGCAGATCATGGAATTTTATTTCCAAGTGCCATCTCATCTACTGTAAACTTGTTTCCACAGTCTTTGCTGTGGTCAGTCCTATGTAGTGTGACAAGCAGACCCACTGAGATAAGGCTATCAGACTGAAAATATCCAGAGTAAAGTAAAGAGATAAAGAAAATACCAACTTTTTGCTGATCCCTAGTGGCTGCCTGGATTTTTCCAGGTATGAAGGAATGTAGACCTGGCCTTGGGAAGGGAGAAAGAATGATCTAACTGCTAAGGGTGAAATTTCAGGAAAAAAATTGAGAAAGGGGAAGTGTGAGAAAGAAACTCAAAATAACCCTGCCTTGATTTTGTTTGGTATAAGATGGAGTACAGAGAAACTTAGCCAGGCTTTCAAATTTCTGTTATTCTACCAACAACAATAAAGAGCAGTCCTGGAATTCCTGCGCATCTTTTTCTTGGCCTTGGCTTTCCTTGAAAAGCAACCTAGATCTGCTAGCCTTACACCGAGAAATACATACTAAAGGCTGGGTTTACTCATTATGTGTGATGGTCCTGGTCCTCAGTTATTAATTCAGAGTCTCTCAATCACAAGCCATCAAAAGACGTGGAAGAGTTCTTTGTTAATACAGGTGATCAGTCCAAGGCAAAGCTCAGACTAAGGAAAGCCCATGCAACTGCTGTTACAAATATCCCAGTACCGGCCCCCCTATGCACCCGCCCCTCCCTGAATGCTGGTTTCCAACTAACAACTCCTCTAACTCCCAGCTGCAAATACTTTAGCTAACAAGCTCTGATAGCACCAGCCAAGCTGACCTTGGAGCTGTTCAGGCCTCTCAACAATTCTAATTAACAATTCTAATTAACATACCTAACTGCCACTACAAGCATGCTAAAACAATGACTACAAACCCCATCATATATACTGGAAGGATGTTAAATCCTGACATTATGTGTGGTGAGTAAGGAATATGATCTTGATAGAAATATGCAGGAACTGTTATCTAGGCAAAAGAAGGTGAAACATTTTTTAAGTCCAGAACAAGGACACCACATTTGGAAGTGTGGCTCAGGCAGATGCCTCCCTAATTCACTGGATTATAAGGAGGAGGAGGAAGACAGCACAAGATTGATGTCAGCCCTACCAGGGCCGCAACTAGGGGAGGGCAAGTGGGGCATGTGCCCCAGGCGCCGCACTGGGGTGTGTGTGTGCCAAAATGGGCATGGAATCCATGTTTGCCCTGGGCACCACAGACCCTATTTGCGGCCCTGAGCCCTATTAGCTAAACTAGACCAGGAAATCAACTCCCCAGGAAGGCTAAAACTTTTATTGAGATTGGCTATAATAACAGAATCTTGCAAGGCTGATTGTGGTCCCTGCATATTTTCGTCAAGGTCGTCTTCTGCACTCTCTACATTCTGCTAAGTTGCGGTGTTCTTAGCTATGATTTATTAGCCCATACTTACCTTGGTTTTCCAAGTACACTGAGCTAAACTATAGTTTACCAATCTAAATGGCTGGCTTCCCTCAGCACTCTAAGTCAAAAACCAAACCAAATGTTTTATGGTTATATGCTTTAGATTTGGGGGAAAGAGAAATCAAATGGAGTCATTCTGTATTAGCAGCATGTCAACATCCAACAAAAGGAAGTCAGTTTCTTGCCTATCCTGCTAGCAAATTAAAGTGAACTGATACAAGGGTCTCGTAAGAACATTTGTGCTATAATAGAGCTCCCTGAATTGGGATTTCTTTTTTCACTACTCAGGAGGGAAAAATAACCCATTGAAACTTTGAAAGAGCAAGGACGGACTTGGCAGATTTTTAAGTAAAGGCAAACATTTCTGCCAGAATTACATTTCAGGGAGCAGAGTCCCTTGTTGCAATAGTGATGTCACAGACAGCAATAATTATGTCTCATAACAGCCATTTAGGAAGTCATCTCTCTGCACTTAAAGCACACACTATTCAGTTTGAATTTTTCTCATATTCATGAAAAACAAGATCCTCGCCCCCCGCCCCGCCCAATTTACAGTAAAAAATAATAGCATAGGCCAACTTCTTTTATGCAGTGCTCTGGCTGCATGTTTTATTTAGGTGTTTTCCCCACTTGTCCCAGATAATGGGATAAATATACCCTTGCAATATTTTTTCTGCTGTAGCTTTGCCTTTCTTTCAGCTTCAGCCCATACCTGAAGCAGCAGCCTTAAACTGAGCTTAGCTGTTTCAGTGTTGGAGTTGTGTGTTAACCCCTTTGCTCGCAGCAGTTCCAAAATCTGACATGACGAGCTGCTGATCTCAAGCCCGTTAGCCACTTCAGGCTGGTGCAGACCCATTCCCTCTCCATGGAAAAAACTGGGCACAGCTTTCCCCAAACCCACTGCTCCTTCTAGCCTGCTTCAAAGCTGATGGGGAGCCAGGGTGGGGCTTTTCAGTAAAGAGGGAAAAGAAAAAGGTTTCTCAAGACATCATCCCTGAGGTTATAGAGACAAACAAGGATTGGCAGCAGGGACAGGAAATGTCATGCTGATGTAGTTCTTTGACAGCCTTTGTGGGGAAAGGCTTGTCATGGCTATGGAGACCATATGTTCTTTGAAAAAATAAAGGACAAACCTGAAAAAGGGGGTAAATCTGAAAGAGGTTTATAAGGATAATTTTTTTTAATTGTTAATAACTACAAAGGAAAATTCATAAAAAAAACCAAGAAAAACTTTACAAAACTGCATATTCCAATAAAGGACAGCTTTCTGAAATAAAGGACTGTCCTTTATAATAAAGGACAGATGGTCACTGTAGTTATGGCTGAAATAAAAGGAGAGTTTATTTCTAGGAAATTTCCCTCAGCCCCTGTAGAGGTGACAAGGACCAGGTCCAGTTCTTTATTTAAATAATCCTGCCATGTCTAAAGGAACTATTCCTGCTCTTAAACAAAACCATTTAATCCTTTCCTGGCTGAAAATAGATGAAAAGGTGGGATGAGACTGACTAAAGAGATCCAACCTGGTAAAATTGTGGAGGCAGATCGAAGAACGGAAAGATCAACAGTGTAACTCAGTAAAAACCACAGACATTCCCTGCAAACTGGAGACACCAGCCTAACCCCATCATTATTCCACCCCTCATCAGCAAGGATATCATCGCTATTTCCAACACTGTGCTGCCACCTCTACAAAACACGGGTTTTCTTATCAATAAAACATCTCTTCCTTTACAATCAAAGGGACTGTAAAACTTACCAAGTTTTCCTTATACGGTCCCAAGATCTTGACAGCAGTTCAGAGCTCTAGAATTTCCTGCCCCACAATTCAAAATTCTTATCAAAGATTTTACCTTTCTATTGTTTTCTGTTCCTCTGTTCTGTAAGCTGGAACTCAACAATTGTTGCTTCAATGAAGTGTGCGATCTTCCTCTTCAGAGCTGCAGTCCATTTCTTGCCATCCACAACAGGCCCTTAAACTGACCTGCATGCAGCGCCCAATGGTATCGCTTCTAATTTCCCAAATAGAAAAAAGGAGGCATTAGGACTGGAACTAGTGTACCCTGACCTTGCCTCCTCTTTGGAATCTTATTATCTTAATTATCATTGGAAGGGAAATTCCCATTTCTCTGACACAGATCCATCCATGTTTCTTGAGTGAGATGGAATAAAATGGGAATCCCAGGTACAAATGGCTTCCCCCCCCCCCCTGTTAAATAGTTGATCTCCTTTTTCTGTTACTTGGTTGATCTCTCCAAAATCAGACCAATGGAAGAGAGGTATTAAATGGTACCAGGGAGATCAATACTGGGTCTTCTACTCTTCAATATTTTTATCAATGGTTTGGAGGAAAGGGGGGAAGGAATGCTTAACAAATTTAGAGATGATTCAAAATTGGGTGGGGTAGCTAATACTTTGAGAACTGTTTTGGTGTAGTGGTTAAGACACCAGGCTAGAAACAGGCAGATGGTGAGTTCTAGTCCTGCCTTAGGCTTGAAGCCAGCTGAGTGACCTTGGGCCAGTCACTTTCTCTCAGCCCTAGGAAGAAGGCAATGGCAAACCACTTCTGAAAAATCTTGTCAAAAAAACTGCATGGATTTGTACAGGCAGTTGCTGACTCAAAGGCACAGACACATATACAAAGCTAATATTCTAGAAAATGGGGGTGGGGTGGAGTGGGGTGGGGAGATTAAAAAAAAAAACCTAGCAGGTTGGAGAAATGGACTGAAAGTATGAAAATATCCAAGTATGAAATGGGCAGAATGAAGCTCAACAGAGATATTTAGGAGACTGAAATCACATGCAGAGGAGGAAGATACCCAGTTCTGGAGGGAGGTTCTTTTTCCAGCAGTTCCCACCATGGTTGTAGGTTGCAGCACAGAGCCTCCGTGTTTCCCTAGGGAGTGGGGGAGAGGGGCGTCATGCCTAGCTTGAACAGGCTGGGAGGCAGAGAGAGGCCAAAGTTCAGTGCAAGAAAATTAATGTGAACATGGAAAATCAAGCTGGGTGGATTTTTTTAAATTTGTTTTTGTACAGGGCTTGCCAAACTGCCTATTACATCTACTCATTGCTGAGCCAGGTAAGAAATCCCACGAATGGGAAATCAGCCTTAGTCCAAAGCCATAGAGCTCCAAAATGACAAACCTTTTTTTTCCCCTTTCCTTTTCTTCTTTCCCAATTTGAGCTGCACAAACTAAAAGAGCACTGCCTTGGCTGACCAAGAGCGATGAGAAGTGCAATCTTGATGCTGGCTGGGTCGGTACAAAAGCCACATGTGGAGAGGCTGTTAAGTATTTCACTGGAGCTGAGATGCCACTCTTGGCTTCTGCCTTTCTTGTGCATAAGAGGCAGAATTAGAAAACAAAGTTAAACAAGTTCTCTTTCTAATGGCATATGTTTTTTTTATAAGAATTTTACTAGATTTAAAGCAAAGATAAAAACTACAAAAAAGCAAAAAACTACAAAAAGGAAAAAGGAAAAAAGAAAAGAAAAGACCTCACAAGAAAATGAACAAGGATGATCTCAGATGATGTTTTAAATAGATGTATTTTTAAAAAAAGCGCCCTTGCTCAAAATGGAAAACTTCCTGCAGGGTCCATCTTCTGAAGTGTTTGCTCTGCTCCCAGATTGATTCTTCATGGGATCCCACAAGCTTATTTCTGTTCAGCAGCTGAGCTGGTTTATTTTTGGTTCAGCTGCCATTCAGTGGGAAACATACTAAATCTGGTTTTCTGGTTGTTGAGCTGGATCTCTGCAGAGCTTGGGAGTAGAACATTTTCCCTTTGGCTCATGAATAAGTTGATCAGTTCTTCGGCTCCCTCACTTCTCTGCAGAGGTCATGCCGCCATAACATCCTGCTATGACTTCTTATCCTTTTGATACATTGAACAGAGGAATGGATCTTGTGACATGGAATCTTAGTGGCTTTGCAGCTAATCCTAATTGCAAATGTTGAGATGGTGAAATGCAAACCAGAACCGGCTTTGGATAAAGGGGCAGAGCCAGTTTTTTGCACTCCTCTATTTGTTAACTGTAGAGGACACTGACTGACACATGTGCATTTGATGGGTTTGGGCTATGTGGTGGTGGTGGTGAAATTTATACCTTGGTTCCGCCTGAAAATGTTTCTGAGCATGGAGAGATTGACAGGATTAGAGAAATGAAAGTCAAGCATCTGGCAGCCCATTATTTCAAAGGAATTGTGTGTACTGTGTTGAACTGTAACAATTGTGGGGGGAAGGGAGGAAACTTTCTCCAAGGATGCTGGTTTTCAAGACTTTTGAGTTGGGGCATCCAAACTCAGTTGGATCTTTCGATTTCAGTTTGAAAACTGAGTCCTGACTAAATGTTTAATAGGACTATGAATGCTCTGAAATTAATAATTGGAAGATGTACTTTGGATCTCTCATAAGCATACTGCTTTACTCAGTAAAGTAGTTCAACTTGTTTCAGGCTTCTCACAAACTGAAAAAAAAAAAGGTGCTACTACTAAAAGAGTCAGTTAACTCAGTAGATGGATTCCTTAAAGCAATGGCACAATCTTTTCCAGGCTTGCATAGAAGCCTGGAAAATAGTTGTGCTACTGGCAGAGAGGTGCTGCAATTGCTTGTATGAGGTCCAAAAGACTTCTGAATTATTTCTGAAGCATGCATCGCATAATGTTTAGTTTCATATATTCCAATCAGAATTATTTGCATTTAATTTAAGTCATTTTACCGTTAGAATTGTAATGAGAAGGAGAAAATGGCTGTGTCATGTTCACTGTTTCAATGTACAGTATACATCGTAACGTTTCACATGCCATGGTGCTGTTTGGGAGGAAGCTGCTGTGAAACCTTGTACCAAGCTCTGTGTCTGTGTTCATTACAATGGAATGTGTTTGGGTTATGTGCTCTGCTCAAGGACTTTTCTTGCGGACTGTCAGGAGCCGTTAGGAGCACCTGGGATTGTGAGCCTGGGAAGATTCTACAGGGGGGGGGGGATTTCATTTGCACCGAGGGTTTTTAGTTTGCATTTGGCACGCTTTTATCATTCTCAGCTTTCTCTGTGATCCTGCATACTATTCTTTAATAAATCAGATATCTTTGAATTCCTGCTCATGAGTCTGATAGTGTTTTAGAATAGGCAACCGTTACAGGCTGTGCCTGCTGCTCCATTCTTCAGTCATGTCCCTTTGACCTGGCCACATGGTCCTCTGTGCATTGGAGGCAGATGGCATGAAGTGATGGACTTGGTCCATTGTTTGGAATCTTGATTGTGCCAAGTTCTAAATTATGCACATGCATCTGTGCCCACTTGCATCCTAAAGCAGGCTCCCTATTTCAGACCGTTGGACTTTGAGGACATTTTGCCAGATGATGGGTGTACAGGAGAGGGGTACAATCAGCTTATGTGATCCTTGTCTAATCATCAAGTGATTTGAAACATGCAAGGACTTTACGCTTTTCAGTTGGGGTTTAGCTTGGGACCATTCTATTTCTGGGCCAGTAGAGGAAGTAACTGGGATGAAATGATAGACTACTGCACTGGTAGAATACAAATATAGGGTTAATGGGCCACTTCCATCTAAGGAAGACAAAACCAGCCAGAAAAGCTTGAGTTTGGTGGAGGGCATGTCAAATGGAGAGCAGAAATCACACACTTCAATACTGGGAAGTGTCTTTGAACAAAAATGTAATTCAGAAGCATGTTATCAAAAGAGACAGCAAATCCCTGGTTCATCCTATTCCCCTTTTCTCCCCAAATCTGAGGACTTCAGATTCCCCAGAGGAACCAAAGCACACTCCCTTTCCAGTTCTGCACGAGTTCTCACAAAAGTGGTGGAAGATAATTTGGCAGAGCTTTAATCTGGATCTCTTAAACATGCCAATTAAGTCCATTTGTACAAAACTTTATGGACATCAAATCTGCCCAATATTCCCACTTGATTCTAATTGCTATTGTATCCATTTTCATGCTATCATGTGAAGCATTGGCTGGATTAATTGCATTTCATTTGCATGTTGGAATGTGAGTGTAAAATTTGCCCTTATAGGATGGGTGTTACATTTTTCAGTCTCCCTTTTCTGCTGCCTTTCCTCCTTTACCCTTGCAAATGTGTGCCAGAAGCATAATAGAATCAAGGTGCTGTAAGGTTTGGTGGCTTATTCTATTGAAATACCTACGAGGATGGAAACTTTTCTTGATGAATGCATATTCTGAAAATCAGGAAATGCCGAAGGGAGAATAACAAAAACCCTTTGACAAAGACTCAGATGCTGATCATGAATTTGACAAGCCCTGCCTTATTGTCCTCAGTACAATGCACATCTCCCAACAAAATAAAATATGAAAGTATGGAAATAAAGAGCCTTGTTTTCCCCATTTACATTTTTATAAATCTTTCAGATTATGAGAAAAGAAACCCTGAAACAGTTTGATGATATAATAAATGGTCCAGGTATCTTCTGGTTTTGTCCTTTGTTGATATAACAGAAATAATAAGACAACAGATTTTTCAGCAGAAGTTACCCTGGTAAGATAGATTCAAAGCCCAAATGAAGAACACGTAAGTGGCTCAGATCTTAGGATATTTGTGTCTACCCAGGCTCAAGTGAGTATCCATTCACTACCTGATTTCACATGTCTGGGAAAAGCCAGAATGACATTATACTGTATGTCATATGACATCATCATGCAAATGACACAAAATATGTAATTTGCATCAGTATTACATACTCTGTATTATGGTGCATGTCATTTTGGTTGTCCATTCACTTCTCTTGTTGGCTGCCAGGTTCCCTGCCTTAGTTCCTTTTAATTTATTTTAAAATATTATTTAGAAAGAAAGAAAGAGCCTCGTGTGGTGCAGAGGGGCAGGCAGCAGTATTGCAACTGAAACTCTCTCCATGACCTGAGTTCGATCCCAGAGGAAGCTGGATTCGCTCTCGGGTAGCCGGCTCAGGTCGACTCAGCCTTCCATCCTTCTGAGGTAGGTAAAATGAGTACCCAGCTTGCTGGGGAGGGTGACGACTGGGGAAAGCAATGGCAAACCACCCCGATATAGTCTGCCAAGAAAACATTGTGAAAGTGGCGTCCCCCAAAGAGGGGGGTGGTTTGCCATTGCCTTCCCCCCAAATTTATTTTTTTTAAAAAATGATAACCTAACATGCTGCAAAGCAATCACCATCCTTATTTCCAAGACTGTATTTGAGAGCCCAGAAACATTAAACAGTTTAAACCATAGAGGGATACAGTCCAATATATTGTTTTGTAGTGTACCTATTTGCCTAGAAAAAAACACAAAGGAAACCTGTAGTGGTAAATAGTAGGTTTGTGCAAAATTTACCATTCTGGGAAAGGAATGTTCTACTTCTTATTCAGTTTTTTCGCTGGATCCAGCTGGTACTTTTCTGAAATTTTATAATTCAAGCCAGAAAGTTCATGATGTTCTAGACATGGTGTTCCAGATGTAACGGACCTTTTTTTTTTAGGGCTGGACAATGTTTGAAACACCTTGAAGGACCAACCCTGAAATAGCTGGATTGATATGGTCCAGAGGAAAAAGGATATTCCTGAGTACTTCCCTAGTAGATAGCATCTTGGGAAGGCTATAGGGAATGGTGGGGAGCAACTATATACATTAACTTTTTGTTAAACAAATGCTTCCCTCTCGTAAATGGATATGGCAGTAATTTTTTTGGATTATGGATTGCGGTGCATAGATATGTCCTTCAAAATCTGTGATTTGATTAATTTCAGTCCCGCAGTGGACATCAGCTGCCACTCTTAAAAACATTCTGCAGTGTATTTTTCTTTCATCAAAGATACCTAGAAGGCTGTTTTTGAAAATACGCCCCATGATTTGTTTTCTGTTTGAGTTCTGTGACAGTGTGTGAAAAACAGGTCATGCCTTAAAGCATATTGACAGTGGAGTTTCTTATTAGTTCAGAGACAGTCTCCTCTGCAGAGATATTCAGCTGTAAAGATTGCCTGAGTAAGACCTTAGCCATTGCCTTTAAGATCACAACTGTTTTTCCTCACCAAATAATGTCCGAGCCCATCAGAAGTACATCGCTGTGCTGGGCTCAAACTTTCCTCGTTTAATTTAGTGTCAAACTGTTAATGTTCACCACAACAAGGCTGTTCAGCTCATTTAGAACTGTCCATGAAACACGCTGTGACATCCAGCAGTCCTCAGAACATTATGCACTTGTTTTCTTTCATAAATGGCCTTTCAGAAACAACAGGAGAATCATTATCACCTCCTTGCAAGATTGTTCTTTAGTGCCCCTCGATTAGGATTTCTTACCCCACAAAGCACAGCTCCACATAGTTAAGTTTTAAGTAGATATAGTGGGTATCCCTTCATTTTGGCCCAGAAAGCTGATATTTTAGAAGGAAGGCAAAGCTCAGTTAGTAAATAGCACTTGAATAAATAGCATGTGTATGTGATAAAATGTAATATGGGGCCTGCTGTTTTAATGAGTTTCGTCTGCCAAATTTCCTAACTCACATTGGCTGAAGCAATCAATATACCCTGTGATAAATTTTCCCTTGTTTGCCACTGTGGGAGGACAACACTTAGCCTACTGATTTTAAAAGTCTTAAACTTCAGAGTCAGATGCCTCCTCTCTTAGTTGTTTAAACGAAGTTGGGCTTAGGCAGAACAAAGTAACTCTGTATCTCTTCTTCTGAGATCTGAAAGATAGTTTACAAGAATACTGTAAGCATAAATGTCGGGGGGAGGGGTTGGATTGGTTGGTGGGGAGGGGAATTAACAGAGACTTCTCTGTGGCAGCCCCTCAGTTTTCTTTTAAGAAAAGCTTCTAGGGGAAAATTTGAGGGGCAGCAACTATGGTGCAGAATGAGAGGAAGAAAAAAGATAAATGAAGAAGAATTGTTAAAGATTGAGAGAGCTAGAGAGAGAGAAAATGCTAGAGAGAGCTGACAAGGGAGAATAGAACAGGGTCATGTAGTGATTAAAGTATTGGTTTAGGAATAGGAAACCTCAGGTTCAGATTCACCCTCAGCTATGGAAGTCATTTAGGTCAGGGTTCCTCAATCTTGGCAACTCTAAGCTGTGCGGACTTCAACTTCCAGAATTCCAGCTTTGCTGGCTGAGGAATTCTGGGAGTTGAAGTCCTCACAGCTTAGAGTTGCCAAGATTGAGGAACCCTGATTTAGGTCACTTGCCATCTCTCAGCTGAGCCTACCTCACAGGGTTCTTGTGAAGAAAAATGGGAAGAAGGAATGCTAAGAATGCTAAGCTGCAGGAAAGACAGAATATACAAATAATGAATAAATAAATTGCCTGAAAAAAAGTAGTAGCTCAGGAAGATGGGGCAAGTGTGGGCTGGGGCTGGGGCTGGGGCTGGGGCTGGGGCTGGGGCTGGGGCTGGGGCTGGGGCTGGGGCTGGGAGGAAGGAAGGAAGGAAGGAAGGAAGGAAGGAAGGAAGGAAGGAAGGAAGGAAGGAAGGAAGGAAGGAAGGAAGGAAATGTACCCAGAGAGATACAGGTATCTTCATGGAGAAAGAAAGGGAATACTCTGAAGACATTCTGTGATTGTCCACATCTTTCAAAATAGCTATCTTAATGAAGCAAGCAGAAAAATTGTTAAAAATCCCCTTATACAAAACCCCTCCGAAGTCTGGAGACTGAATTGAATTCAGGTCACCCAGGCAGAAAGTTCCTTACTATCTAGCATTTGACGAATGATTAAAAAAAAAAAAAGTCACTGAACAGCCATTTGGTTCCTGGGATTCTTTCCGTGCATTTTTTTCGTCTGTTTAAAATAGAGGTCTAATGCTCTACTAGAAGAGGGCTACAACTGTAATCCATAAGGAGCCCCCATCAGGCTTGAATGGTGCTTTGCCAAACAGGAGTGAGGCATTACAGGGCAGATACCTCTGCCCTGGCTTCAGTGAGGTGTATTGGGGAAAAAATGGAAAACACGACTTTAAAACCGGAAGGGCTAAAGACAAATAGAGGCTGTATGCATATGACCTGGGGATAGGAAGGCAATGTCATGAGGACAGGCTAGTGGGGCATCTTCATGCTGTGGTTAGCAAGGCATGAAGATGAGCCGTGAAAAAGTTATATTCACGTTGCTTGAATGAGGTGACAACTTTCCATGTGATCTGGGAACACAGAAATAGGGTTGCAAAAACACAGATATCCACGAGATGGCAGCAAGAAGATAACTAGAACTCTTAGTTGCCATCTTGTGTACAGCCCAGATCTGGTAGCCCACTAAACAAGCAGATTTCAAGAATGTACTGTACTAATAAGCTAATTTAAAAGTGAACAGTTCCTGGAAACCGTGAATATAGCAAGGCATGCTTAACCTTCTCCTTCCCTACAATTTCCTCCTACCCTCATCCCTATCGTCTTCCTCGCTTCACTGCTTTTTCAACTGATTTTTCTTCCTGTTAGCTCCCCGGGTCTCATTAACAGGCTGGGAAACTGGTGAATATGTATCCCCCCCGCCAAAAGAAGTCAAATTGTCTTAGAAAATGAGAGCTTGGAACATGTATTTGTCAGGATAACCTCTGGTTCTGCCCTTGGCCTTGTACCTTACTGATGGTACAGTCAGCAATACAATTGCTATTCTTCTGCAAAATATGTACATTATGGAGAAAGAGAATATGCTTTATTTTCCAGTGAAATAAACATGGCAACAGCTGCTTTTCAGCTCAGCACAAAAGAGTCTTCAGCTTTTGCTGATTGCCAGCCCACAAGACCAACAGGACACATGTCCTGAACACTGGGGAAGAAGAAGGACATTGAAGCCAGATCTCTGTTCTACTGCAATGTGTTTCCCCCCCATTCCCACTCACCCTCTCCTTAACGTGGATGGAAACTGAGATCTTTCAAGACTGAAGTCTTTCACTGAATAAAATGAACCTCTTTTGTAGCATAATTTAAACAGGCAAACGTTTTAACTCAGAGAAAAGGTTTTTTTAAAGAAATCTAGATGATATTATTATTATTATTATTATTATTATTATTATTATTATTATTATTATTATTATTATCCTATGGGAGAAGGCAGCACAGCATGCATAATTTTTACATCTTTTAAATTTCTAAGCCAAGAAGTCATGCAGTTTCTCGCCAACAACAAGGCATATTTGGAAAGAAACAGCCACCTACACACAATCAATCTAAAATTAAGCATCTTTAATTGCTACTAGACAGCCTGTGACCTGCTGGGTCATCCTTTCAGAGATATTTCCTTACCTAAACAGAGAAACAGAATGACCACAGGCAGACGAAAAAGCAGTGGGAGAAGGACCAACTTCTGACTTCCTGCAGGCTTCCCCATTGACTTTGCTTGTGGGAAGCTGGCAGGAAGTGTCAGAAATCACTCCTCCTCCTCCTTGGCTGACCTGCGGAAATGCCTGCCACTTTGCTGGGGGGAGGGGGAACAAAGGGAGCTGCAGACCATGAGGAAAACTGCACCCCTGCTCTCCATCCTGGGAGTCCCAAGGGCCCCCTCCCTCCAAGGAGAAAGAGGGCTCACCTGTTGACTGCTGGCACCCCCCAGCCAGGCCTACCTTGCCAGCAGGTATCTGAATTGCTCCTTCATCCTTCCCTCATTGCCCACCACCATTAAGAGATTTCAAATTTTGGCCTTGGTTCCAAAGCAGCCAATCACTGCCCACCTGTCAGGCCCTGCTGCCAGCTGTTTGGGCACAGGGGACAGAGGGAGGCAGGAAAAAGAGTGGGGATACATCCTCCCCATCTTCCCTTGTGCCACTTAACCTACAGGTTTCTGGGAAGTGTAGTCGGAAGGTGCAATAGCACTGAAGCAGTTACAGCTTTGCCAAATTTCAATCCTACAGGAGTAATGGGTCCTGGATTTTGGATGCATTCTTTAAGTTAGCCCCTTTGAGGTACCTTGCTTGAAAAATTGTTGTCCTATTATGCACTCAACTGAAGGTTACAGACAGACAAACAGACATGAGAATTTTAGTAGTGTATAGGTGAATGTAAGGTACTGGTCTTTTTTCAGCAGAAGGCCATGGACCTGAGGAACAGTGCAATTTCTCTCTGCCACTAGTCTAGCTGATGCCAAGGATAATATGTGTCACCTCAAGAAGAATGCAGCAGGAACAAGTCTGAGCCTGTAAATGTCCATCTCCGTGCAGCCCACCCAGAAGAATCCTGCCTCCAAACGGGTGGTACGGGCACCACTTTGCAACTGGCATGAGAATGGATGGTTTGCATGACATCACCAGCTATTCAGAGATGAATGAATTTACTGTGGACACTGTTCTAATTTACTGGAACCCCCAGTAAAGCAAAGCTCTTTCTGAAATCACTTTTTCTTTAAAATGAAGCTTCCAGGAAACCCTTGCTGCAGTTCCGCAGCTTTGTGGACACCTCTTTTCCTGTTTGAGGGAGGAATTTTTTACCTCCTTGTTCCCAGACTCAAATCTCCCATCACCTAACAGCTGCAATGAAGCTTTCTACTCTTTGCACCTCCCCAAGAGTTTCAGCATCCTGTTTTTGGAGCTTTTCTCCTTGTACATGCATTGTTTTAGAATTTGTCTTCCTTTTTTCCCCCTTCCCAGACCCAGGGAGTAACATGCAACCAAGGTCACAATTATTGGGAAAATATGCTTGCAGAATTGTTGGCATGGTAGCTTCACAAGTCACAGGGGCTTCTTAAAGCAACAGTGAGCTGACGTCAGTTTGGCCATTTGGTTTGTATACCATTCATCTTTTTCCACATAGTTGTCCCTCATAGCAAGCTTCCCAGATTATTATTATTTTCTTGCAAACCGTCAGGTAAAGGTACATAAACAGAAGTATAGAAAAACAGACTGGATCAGGGAGAGTGCTTGCAATTAATTTCATTTTGTTTTACCTGATTTTTGGTACTTTACACATGACGGTGGATCAGGAGTGGGGCATTTATTGGGTACTAGTCTTTGCACTGTCCTACTGGCTGCTAAAGAGACAAGGGGTCTCTTTAGCAGCCAGCGGAGCATGTTCATGGTGTTCTCTGCAAATACTAAATCTGCAAAGGGGGAGCATAAAGTTTCAATGTCAGCAGATAACTCTAAAGAGTGAAGGTAATTTTGAGTCCACTTCAAATGGCTTTGTGAAGATTAGGTCTCAAAACACAGGTGGCATGGAAGTGTCTTAGAAAGATTGATGCATTCAGCTATAATGGAAAGAAATGGGCAGCTCTTTCTTTATAGAATGCCCCTGCAGTCAAGACAACATTACATCACTCACAACAAACACCAGATCGTCAAAATACAAGAAAAAAGATGCACCTCCTCAGTCTTCCTTGTGATAGTAGAAGTGATGTGATTCTTGTAAACTTTCAAGAATACAAAAGGAGACAAGATCAGTATTCCTTAACTGAACTCTGTGAAATCATGCTGATGGTGTTAAAGAGCTAAAAAAAAGATAAAGATGTCCTTTGAGTTGAGTGGGATTTCAGTGACTGCACAGGGACACATAGTTTTATTGGAAACAATATAGAAGTGGTTTCCCATTTCCTTCTTCTGGGTTGTTTTTCAGTTTTCCAGTCTAGCCGGTGGTTCTCCATCCAACTACTAACCAGCTCCCCACCCCTGCCCTTCTGCTTAGCTTCAAAACCTGGAGAATATCAGTCAGGTGCCTCCTCATGCTGAATCCTTTAATTAAAGAGGGAAGCAAAAAAAAAAAAAAAAGAGCAGACATTTGACTTCAAGGAATATATGGTAAGATAATTACTAGAGAAGTCTGAGGCATTGGGACATAAGAATCTGAAACATTATCCCAACACATCAAATGACAGAATGAGAGGGCAAATCATCCACAATCCTGCTGGTGAGGTGGGGAAGATCCAACAGTAGGAAGCCAACCTTATCCTAGCTGCCTTGCATAAGTAGGTCATGAAAGAGCAAGGAGAAATCTCTCCTTCCTTCCTTCCTTCCTTCCTTCCTTCCTTCCTTCCTTCCTTCCTTCCTTCCTTCCTTCCTTCCTTCCTTCCTTCCTTCCTTCCCATCTCTCCCCACAATAGAAATCAATGAGGAAAATGATATAATGGTGCCAGGAAACTGGAAAAGCAAAGCTATGCAGCTTTATAGCTTGCCAACATCCACCCACAATGTGCCTCTGAATCTGCTGCAATTTGACTTCTACCACTATTTAATCTCTGATGCCCCAGCAGTAAGTCCCTTGGAGAATCCTATTGTAGCTGAGAAAGGATCAGACAAATCTCATCTCCCAAACTGAACCTCTCCCTCCTTCTCTTCTTCCATCACAAGGGAAGATCTGACACCCTAAGACACTTTCCCCAAGGCCTTAGGATTATTCTGGGGGATTTAAAAATCAGAGGTACAGCAATTATATGTTCACATGCACACAAACACACACAAATACATTCAGCTCCATTTAAAGTGATTACAACTAAACATTCCAAAAGTAAACTTATTCCTATGCACATTGCCTAGAAAGAAAGAAAACAAAACTCAGATGAAATAATCCACTGAATATTTAATTAACTACTACAGAATAAAATTATATATAAGATGAAAAGACATCGGTAAGTTTAAATAAGAAAATCAATTCAGAACAAACATAGAACCGATTCCCAAGCAATAAAAAAAGGATGATTGGAAATATGTAACAACCCACAAAGCATCAGGGGTATTCAAGTATGTCCTTTAAGGTATCTTCAGCTGTTTAGGGCTTTGTACACTAAGTTCTTGAACCTGGTTTGGTGACATATTAGCTACTGGCTACTATTGCAGAACTTTTAGCACAGGTGCAATATGTGTTCACGATGGCTTGCCACCCAATAAGATAAAAGCTTCATTCTGTAATTCTTATTGGCCTATTATTTTGCAGACACTGATTTCTGCACCTATAAGCCTATTACAATGTTCTCTACATGGGGCCACACTTGAAGACCAACTGGAAGCTAGATCTGGTACAAAATGCAGCAGCGTGAGCAGTGATGGGCACTTCACAGTATGCCCATGTGTCACCACCACTACATGAGCTTCATTGGCTGCCAGTAGGCTTCCGGTGCAATTCAAGGTGCTAGTTTTCACCTTTAAAGCCCTTCATGGCTTAGGGTCTGGTTATCTGAGGGACCACCTATCTCCAATTTTCTCGGCCTACCTGGTATATTTATACAGAGTGGGTGCACTCCGTGTCTCTTCTATTAAATGTTGGGATTCCAGAAAGCCCTTAAAACCTGGCTCTCTTCCTAGGCCTGGAGTTAATGTGTTTATCAATGTATTTGTGGGGCACCTGTCATATCTGAATAATTGATCTTTTTGGTTGTTTTAGTCTGGGCTGTGTGGTTATGTCTGTTTAATGGTTTTATTTTTTTCTGGATTTTGTAAGCTGCCCAGAGTCTAGTAGAGTTGGCAGCTATAAATAAATAAATAAATAATAATAATAATAATAATAATAATAATAATAATAATAATAATACCGTCCTTGGCTGTATAACTTAGGGAACTCAGACCTCCTATCACTATGCTGTTTCATAAATAAAGCTTATTTTTCTTTTCTGTCATGTAAGCATCAGCCTCAAGAAGATTTCCATATAAAAGTTACACTCCTAGATTTCTCTCCCCATCCATTCTTTCTGCTGGATAAAGCTACATGACGTCCAACCTTTGTAGCTTCCATCTAGTCCCAAGGGAGCCCCAATTAGACCATGCTACAGGAATCTAATCTTGAGGTTAGCAGCACCAGAATCAGTCTGTGGGCACAAGTGATATACCAGACAAAGCTTGCAACAGGGACTCCTAGCTGGATTGGCTAGCACCTTCTTCTCTACTGGTAGCTGATCCCAATAAAAGAGGCATTGGATTCTTGGGTACTGGTGTTCTTCAGCATATGAGTTGTGTGTGTATGTGCATGTGTGTATGTTTGGGTGTGTATAAAGACCCTACTTCTGCATTTTTGAACTGTCCTAGGAAGTCCTTCAAGCTTACAGTGACAAGAATAACAACAATGACATTGTACTGTTCAGAGTTGGATGTGCAGAACATATACTTTGTGAGGCTGCCCTTGAAGAGTATTTAGAAGCTTCAACTAGTGTAAAATGCAGCAGCATGGGCAGTTACTGGTACCAGTTACTCAGCACATGTGACACCATTGCTCCGCGAGCTGCATTGGCTTACAGTGTGTTTCAGGGTGCAATTCAAGGTGCTGTCACCTTTAAAGCTCTTCATGGCTTTGGACCAGGTTACTTACAGGACTGTCTCTCCCCAATTGTTTCTACCTGTCCTATCCAATCTGGCAGGAAGGGCATGCTCTGGGTACCATCAGCTAGGGAGTGTTGGCTGATGGGGCCCAGAAGGACAGCCTTTTCTGTAGTGGCACCCAACCTTTGGAACATAATTCCCCCTGAGATTAGATTGGCCCTGTCCCTGTTTAGTAAGGCTGTGAAAACCTGGCTTTGTGCTCAAGCCTGGGGCCCTGGGCTTGGGTTAGACTCTGTCTCCTGGTTGTATGGATAAGTTGGATCATCCTTGGCTGCTATGTATTTTTATTTTGGTTTTATATTATGTATTCTGTGGTTTTGTTTTATTGTAAGCTGCTAGAGTCATGTAAAAGTGAGATGGGCAGCTATATAAATCGAATGAATGAATGAATAAATAAATAAATAAATAAATTTCCTTACAGTCAAGGCCAATCCTTAGAAGGAAAACAAACCACAATGAATGAGTGAATGTAAAAAGCTTTAACAGAACTGGCTAAGATGAAAATCACGTTCTACTGGTCAATTAAACAGTGATAATGGCCTCTGTATGTTTTACAGCCAGTTATACCTAGGAGGATTGGGATAAAAATGAGACGAGCTTAGCTTGTCACACAAACATTTCCTGTCAAATATATCCATTGAACAGTGTTGGAAGTCCCAGCACTGAAGGCTTTCAGCATCAAACTACTTGACCTTTCCCTGATCTCAATTTAAGATTGGCAATTTTTCAGTCAGGGGCAGCCCTCCATTGGCAGGGACATAGATTAAAGAAGCTATCAAAACGTCTTTCTAATTTTTATGAAATGCCTGACTATGCAATCTTTGTCTACCCTGAATTTCAGCTTCTGCTCTTCTAAAGGGAAAGCAATCTTATTTTTTATGATAGTTTCTTAGAAAATTGGATTGCAGTGGAAAATGAGTGCTGCTGAATGGCCTACTGTAGGGTTTTTTCAGTTAGAGGAAGAATCTTAATTGTACTAATAGGTGTAATAAAACCTCAGTTCTGTTTCTTTTGTGGGGTTAGTAATTTGTATACTGTATAACTCATTCAGAGAGAGAAACAGAAAGGCAAATATCTGCCCTCAAAATAGCAGCAGTTGTCTGCTAGATTAAAATGATTCTTAAAATTCTTATGCAAATAATACTTGCAAAAAGCAGTATTTTATTCACTCCTCTGATCTTTGAAGTAGCGTACATAATATTTGAAAAAAAAATAATTTTGCTGTAGATAGAAGGAGTGGCATACAATTCTGCTATTTCAAGTGACCTTTCATGGACATTTCTTTTTCTTTTTGTCCCTGAGTAGTTTGCATATTATTCATGCTTAATCACGGCTCCATGCACTACAGCTACTTTGCTTCAAATAATTTGCAGTGTGCTAATAAAAGGAAGATACAATTTTCTTTTTTCCTCCTCCTCCTTGTCCTCCTTTTTAGCTCAACTTCTCTCTCTTTCTCGACTTCCTGAAGCTAATGTATTTCAGTGCCTTTTTGGTGTTATTTAATGATTTTTAACACAACTTAGGTTTTACTACAAGGACAGTTAGGTAACAAGTTTTGAGGGAACCATGTGGTGGGGCAAAAAAGTAAATAAAGAAAACAAAGGACAAATCTGGAATCGAAACTAAAATGTTTCAGTATGTTTCCTGGACTGTGCAAATAGGAAAATAATTTGAACCTGGGGAAACCGCAGTTTGAATCTCAATCAGAATATCATGTAGCCCCTCAAACAGAGACCAGAACAAGCATGGCCATGCAGAAAGAAGAGTGATAAAGATTGCAATATGTGCATGAAATTTCAAAGATGGCAGGTGAGGACAGCATTGGAAGGCACTGTTAGAGCCTGCAACAAAACACGGGAAATACAACAATTTTTAGAGTATCCTACACCCAATTACTTGTTCTAGCCAGCATTTCTCTCCTCTACATATTCCTCTCCACCCTCCCACCCAGGTTCCTTTTTCAGCTGGTCTTCAATTTTCTACACCTGCCGCAAATTCAGCTTTACATTTTTTAAAAAAAGATTTATAATTCTTACAAGGGGTGTACCCCACCCACAACAGTGCCACAAACCTCAGTCTTTCCTAATCACATTGATACCTCTGTTGTGTATCTCCAGGGTTGTCTGCAGAGTGTGGTCAAAAAAGTCAAGATGGTGACCATGACATTGCAGTTGAGGCACCACCAATTTTTTAATGTGCATCACTTGTACTTCAATGGCACTGTCACAGCTGTCACCTTGACTTTTTTGACGATACCCGTTGGACACTCCTGTCTTCCTCTTCTGAGTGGAAGAGTGGAAGAGTGGCATGGTGTACATCTTGTACATCATCTGCAGCTTCCACCAGTGAGAAACTGGCGGGAGAAATCAAGGGAGAATACCTCATTTTAGCTGAAGGCCAGCAATATTTGCATTATCTAATTGACTTTGTGTTTGTGAATTTTTCTTCAAATGTGGGTGGGTAAGGTTCAACTGTTCCTTCCTCACTGAAGTGTCCACAGGGTGTGGTCAAAAAGTCAAGTTGAGGGCCATTATGGTGCAATCAAAGCTCCAGTGGATGTGTTTGATTGGACCATTGCAGCCACCATATTGACCTTTTTGATCGTACTCTGCAGATGCTCCTGCTTTCTAGCAATTTTGTTCCATTCCTGTAGAGTAGATTGGAGGTGCTTGAGCAAGTCCTTCTTCTGTAGTCATCACTCCTAGCTATTCCTCAGCCCCTTTTTTTCTCCTTCTGCCCATCATTCTTTCTTTTTGTGCTTCATCTTTTATCATTCCACCTTCCAGCCTTGTCCCCTAGCCCTGTGAAAAGAGGAGGGGAAAAGGAGGCATCCAGAGTGAAACAGAAGGAAGACATGAAGGACAGAGGAGGTAAGGAAGCTGTTGTTTTTCAATAATATGTAGTGATGTCGTGACTGTTGGAAATCAGCTTTGGACACACACAGACTTTCTGCAGCTATAAGCCAACTGACTATTTTTTTTTTTGGTCCCTTTGAGTCAGTAATGACTCCTGGCAATTGCCTGGACAAGTCCCTGCAGTTTTCTTGGCAAGGATTTTTGGAAGTAGTTGCCATTGCTTCCTTCCTAGGGCTGAGAGAGAATGACTGGCCCAAGGTCACCCAGCTGGCTTTGTGCCTAAGGTGGGACTAGAACTCATGGTGTCATGTTCACTGATTCAATGTAGTTTATACATCGTAACGTTTCACGTGCCATGGTGGTGTCATGTTCCCGTTCCGATGTTTATGGTTCCTTGTAACGTTTCACATGTCATATCTGCAGTTGCGTGCCTGCCTGGCCATGCTGGTAAATTTCCTTTGTGCTGACTTGTGATCTTCTGGAATGTATGTTTGGGTTATCTCTGCTGTTCAAGGTTACTTTCTCAGGCCGATTCTAACGGTTGCTAGCATCTGGGGTGGGTGGTTGCTATGCTAGCCTGAGGGGAGGGTTCGCAACGGGAGCAAGGCTTTTTAAGTTTGTAATTGGCGCGCTTTTGCTCATTCTCAGCTTTCTTCATACTTTGCATACTATTCATTCAATAAATTAGTTTTCTCTAGTAACTACTGATGAGACTCCTTTTATTGGAATAGGCAATCATTACAGGCGGTGACACGCATTTCTGTTTGGGAGGGACCTGCTGTGAAACCTTGTACCAGGCTCTGTATCTGTGTTCATTACAATAGAATGTGTTTGGGTTATGTTCTCTGTTCAAGGACTTTTCCCTCAGACCATCAGAAACCGTTAGGAGCACCTGGGATTGTGAACTTGAGAAGATTCTACGGGGGGAGGGATTTCACTTGCACTGAGGGTTTTAGTTTGAATTTGGCAAGCTTTCATCATTCTCAGCTTTCTCTGTGATCCTGCATACTATTCTTTAATAAATCAGATATCTTTGAATTCCTGTTCATGAATCTGATAGGGTTTTAGAATAGGCAACCTTTACATAAAGCTGAGAATCCCCAAAGTTGTACCGTTAGCTCCTACCAAGATCAGTTTCTTGCAAGGGAAAATAGTTAACAATGGTTGAGTCCAAGCTCACGACCAGGGGAATTGAGGAGACGGCTAGCTTGATGCCCGAATCAACGGTCAAGAGCGGAGAACTGAACCTCACCCCAAAACCTTCAGACTCCCGGGATGGATCAAGTTCCGATGTGGAGGAATCTAACGATGGGGAAGAGCCAGAGCAACCAGCTCCCAGCGAATTGCTCACAGATTGATCACCTTGGATGAAGTAGAGGAACCCCACCCAGGGATGTCAGGGGCGTCCTGGAAGTATCGGTTCCTGCTAACCCCAGACAAAGAATCTACTACAGTGTCAACAGAGAGAAAGCCGAACACGCAAGGGAGGAAGGACTCTCAAACCCCTGAAAGGCTAAGAGTGATGGAGGCCAAAATGGAGTCGATAGAGTACATGCTAAGAAGCCTGTCTCTGTCACTGGAGGGGCAGGGGAGGCGCGGAGGAGATCCTAGCTTCCCACAACCATCCCCCATCCTCCCATCCGGACCGCTGGCGGAGTGGGGCCAGAGACGGCTCTGGGATGAATCCCCACCCCACAGGGCTCAATCACCAGTGTCCCCACCCCGAAGAGGGAAAGCTACTGTAACCTGGGGCCCAACCACTCAAGTAGCTGCCAATTCTGCTCCAACCGGAGTGCGGGTGAGAGACTTTTCTGTCAAGTTTGATGGGGATCCATCAAAGTTATCTTTCTTTTTAACTAATGCTAAAAGTTACATGAGGCAGTTTGGAGCATACTTCCCTTCTGAAGAGGCTAAGATAACTGCCATTGCCACCAAGTTGAAGGGTTGAGTGGCTGACTGGTATGTTCAATTAAGTGATGCTGACTCCCCTGCACTTGATTATTTCGATGATTTCATGTGGGCGTTAAAGCTGCATTTTGAGGATCCTCTGGCCAAGGCAAGAGCTAAGAAGGTGCTGAAGGATCTTACCCAGGGCCAAATGTCCATAGCTGAAGGATCTTACCCAGGGCCAAATGTCAATCCAGTTACCATTAAATTGGACCTGCCTCATAATTTGAAACACTTGCACCCTGTTTTCCATTGCAGCTTGCTTAAGCCTATGCACCACTCCTCACCCTGGCACCCTCAACCTCCTCCTCCTGCTCCAATCATGATTGACGGCCAGCAACACTTTGAAGTCAAGGATATCATTGATTCCCGCAAACTTCGAGGCACCCTGCAGTATCTCGTCCGATGGAAACATTTTCCTCATCCTGAATGGGTGTCTGCTCACCATGTTAACACTCCTGATTTAGTTAACCGTTTCCACCTTGCTTATCCTTTAAAGCCTGCTGATTAATGTAATCTTTCTTTTGGGGGGGCAGTATGTCATGTTCACTGACTCAATGTAGTTTATACATTGTAACGTTTCACATGCCATGGCGCTGACGCGCGTTTCTGTTTGGGAGGGAGCTGCTGTGAGACCTTGTACCAAGCTCTGTATCTGAATTCATCACAATGGAATGTGGGTTATGTTCTCTGTTCAAGGCCTTTTCCTGCAGACCATCCGAAACCGTTAGGAGCACCTGGGATTGTGAACTTGAGAAGATTCTACGAGGGGAGGGATTTCATTTGCACCAAGGGTTTTTAGTTTGAATTTGGCACGCTTTCATCATCCTCAGCTTTCTCTGTGGTCCTGCATACTATTCTTTAATAAATCAGATATCTTTGAATCCCTGCTCATGAGTCTGATGGTGTTTTAGAATAGGCAACCTTTACACATGGTCTCCCAGTTTCTAGCCTAATGCCTTAACCACTATACCAAACTGGCTCTCACTGACTCCTAGGGCAATAGATACAGAGCTAGCAGAGGGATTCCTTTGCTTTTCTAAAACACTTCTTTTACATGTCTCCATGTAATAAGTCTTCTATGAGTTAGGCTGACCCTCTCACTTCCTTCCTTTCTCAGTTTGGTTCTATTTTTCTTTCAACTTTGACCTGTGTAGATCAGCTTCTCACTGACTCACGCTCTCTCCATCATGGAGGAACAGTACACTCCAGGTTCTCAGTAGCAGATAGTTTGAAATAAGGGTTTCCTATCACTCAGTTTTGAGAGCCCCATCGGCATAGTGTTTAAGCCACCAAGTCTGAGACTGTGAGTTCTAATCCCACTTTAGGCATGAAATTAGCTGGATGACTTTGGGCCAGTCACTCTCTCTCAGCCCTGGAAGGAAGACAAGGGTAAGCCAATTCTGAAAATGCTGCCAAGAAACCTACATAGCCCTGTCCAGTCAGTTGCCAGGAGTCAACAATGACTCAAGGCACACCCACAAAAAATATCACTCTGTTTTAGTGTTTCTCCCTCCACACAGTTTTTCTGCATTGTAAAGCTATCTCCTACCCAAACTTGACTGCACTGAGGGACCTCTGGGATAGAACTCCTTAGTCATCTGGTCCAGCCATTCACTGTTGGATAGCTCATAGCTTTATGCAATGGGAAGATGACTGCTTTAGGTATTCCAAGACATGTTCACATTTCAGTGGTATCTCTTTCCATTTCCACAAACAGAAACTAACTGAATACATTAACATCATCCACTGTGCTTGAAGGTAGCAGGTGAGACATGGCAGACTTACCTGTATCCTCCAACACCTTGCTGTATCTCCATCACATGTTGCTGAGACATCCATTTTCCTCTGCCTAATAATGCTTCAGCTTCAGCAGTAGCAGCACTTAGTTGATCTTAGCTGATCTCAGAAGTTAAGGAGGGTTGACCCTGGTGAGTACTTGGTTGAAGGACAAATGGAGACAAAACACATCCTGCAAGAAACCAATGATAAATGACTTCCATAATGCTTTGGGGATGTGGTCCCCGGGAACTGTGAGGGCACCTTCATCTTTATTTTAGATAATGCAAAATAATGTCTTGTTCTGTCTTGAGAGGCCAGCAATATGTAAGACAGAATACATTAATCTGTTCCTCTCTTCCAAAGAGCAACCCGTCTTATTAAACGGTGTGGAAACTTGATTTATACACAGGTTACAAAAACCGATGACAACTGCTGAGTTACATCTCCAAAGTCAGATTTTAACCCAAGCTCATGTAGCATAAATTATGCTCAATGGATGGGTGAAATGTTGAATTCTTGCAAATCTGGATTCTTTACAGCTTTTCAATGAACCATCTTGCTCCTTTTAGATGCTCTCTATTTTATTATGCTGTGGATGAAGATCCCTGGATCTTCAGGAAGAAAAGCATCTCAGCCAGCTTTCTTCTTCCCTGAAGGCGGAGTCACTTTACCCATTCATGCTAATAACCTTTAAATATCTACCCTGCTGTGCTCTGTCCTATCTTGTCATCAATTAGCTTAATTGACAAAGAGTTACAGTATATTATTTGCTATGATTAAAACTATTAATACTTTCTGCAAGGAGAACATCTTTTTTTTTTTAAATCCAAAAATAAATGTTGCAACTTTCTCCGACAGTGAAGATGTTATTGAGAAGCTCATGCCCTGAAAGACCCTGAAGTACGAGCTTAATAACAAACTTGTTTTTCATATGCCTAAATATATATATATATATATATATATATATATATATATATATATATATATATATATATATATATATGCCATCTTCACATACTGAAGTTGCTTAGTATTTTAACATCTTCAGAGCATTTTGTGTATCACAGAGCTTGGCTCTATGAAGCATAGAGTCATTAGCATGTAGCCACTTTTAGGAATTGACAACTGAAGCCGAGAGATGGTAGAGCAGCTGAAGTCCATCCTCATCCATGGAAACTCACTGAGTGACTTTGGGCCTTCACAGTGCTGTTGTGGGCGTTAAAAAAAGGAGCATGGCGTATTCTTCTTTGAGTTCTTGAAGGAAAAATGAGGTGCAAACTCTGATGAATTAAGTGTAGATCAACTGAAAGTCTAATTTCCTCCCCAGTTGTTCTCCAGGAGGGCTCTGCAAACTTTGAAAATGCTTCCGACAAAGTGGCTTGTGCCCTGGGCAAGCACAGAACTTCTCTGCTATTCATTAATGTAGCCTGTCATTTTTAGGCTTCTGGGCAAGACTGGAAAAAAGTGCAGCTGCTTTAAGAAGCTGATTAGTTAAGGTTAATGTGACTCTTAATGCAGCTGCACCTTTTCTTCAGATTAGTATGAAAACCTGAAAAAAGAGAGGCTGCTTTAATGGTGAGCCAAGAGGTGCTGCACTCACCCAAGGTCCAAAGCATTTTTGAAATATCTACCTTCTTACTCTCCACTATTTATATCCAAATCAATCATTTTTTTTAAATAAAGCAAAAATGATGTATTGAGGAATTAACAGTGAAGAAGGGTGTTGGGGATAAAACTCATGAGTACTCCAGCTCCCTTTCCCTTCTCAGCTGTCTTTACAGCCAGGCTCATCCTGGTCTGTTTGTTTACTCAGTCAAGACCATGACCCCAATACTCAAACAGTTTATTTGTAAGGGTATGCAGAGCCTGGTCAGTCACACAAAGAACATGTTAGCAATGCTCCCAAGGTGAAAGACCCCCTTCCCACTGCCATATACAGGCTATATCTACTTTACAGGAGCAAAGAAACTCAAATTACAAACAGATTATTGGTTGCAAGGCAAGTGTCGAGCAACTCCATACTTGGATACAGATGAAGTCATGGTAAGATAAGCATGCATATAATGTGTCAGAAGAATTTACACTAAGCAGTTTCTTATCTCTGCTGAGCTAAGTGCACAAACTTCTCTATTTTCCTACAAGTGCTTCTGTATTTTTTTCTCAGTATGAGGAATTTTTGCAAACTAAAATTGTCTATCCAAAATTCTCCTGCCAGTCTTTCCATAAGTAGCCCCCTCAAAGATTAAGTGGCCACCTCAATGATACAATCCCAGTCCTTTCCTTTTATACTTGCCCTTGCCGTAACCCCTAAGAAGGAATTATACTAAGTCAGATCTGAGTCTGCAAAAATCTGCATGACTGCTAGATGGCAGCAGAGACTTAAAATGTGATGTGTTGATTTGCTGCCATCTGGTGGTTGCACTTAGTTTTGCAATCCAGATACGCTACGCCTACATTTTAGCCAAGCGTATATTCCGAAATACAAGTCAATTAAAACAAGCTCAAAAATTCTATGCAAGTTCATTTGGAAGAAAGTCTAGAAATCTGCGGAATGTATTTGTGGTGAGTAAACATGGATAGCAACCCACAAACTACTTAAAGAACACAGTGCTTTCAGTTGGAGATAAATGGTTTCTGAATCAGTCTGTAACATATAATTCTTAAGACGTGCATTATCTCTCAAAATAAGCTTTTGAAATACATTTTGATATGATATGATTTATGAGTCAAGAACTGCAGCAAACACCCTCAGGAGGAATGAAAACTGATGGATTACTAATTTCTAATCTGCAGGGGTTAGAGATCAAATCAGTTCATAATTGAATTTGCAAAAAGTGTTGTGTGTTGAAAAGGGCAAATGTCTATCTGGAATCCCATGGAGGTGAATGATTTGGAGTGGAAAAACATCTGGTCTCCAAATGCTTTCTCCCACTTCTCTCTAAATTGTAGCAAAGGCTGCTTTTTGGTTTAAAATCTGTCAGCGCTTGGTAATATCTATTTGCGTGTGATCTTTGGTTTGCCCTACATTATGTGACTCAAAAAAATCTCTTTGGCATAGGGATACTGCCACTGAAATTCAAATTCAGGATGAATGGAAAAGAACTTTTACCTGACCCAGATATAATGGAACTTGAAAGTATGGAATATAATAAAACTAAAAAAGGTTACTAAAACAGAAATATAAGAGATAAATCAAGAAAAGGATTTGGACAAGAAATCCTGGACAATGCCTCTTTACTTTGGGTTTACAAAGTAGCTTGGAAAAGGATCTGAAGAATTTTTTGGAATGCCAGAGATTGATGAAAGACCAGATCCTGCAACACCACTGGAACGAATTAAAGGCCAAGATTGTGAACCACAAAAGGAAGGAGTATAAAGTTGGACTATTTGATCAGGGATAAATTATTTGTTTGACATTTCTGCTAGCTTTTAATGAAGGTTTTGCTGAACCAGGACTGAAAAGATGATGATTTCTGGATTGCATACAGATATGACTTAGGTTACGGAAAGAAGAGGTTTTTTGTTTGAAGTTTTAAAAGATGGTGAAGAGTTATGTTAGTTTGTGCTCGATGAGTTGAAGGTTGGAAGCCACTTCTTTATTATTGCCTTTGTTTCTTTTTCCTTTTCTATTTTACTCTCTCTCTCTCTCTTCTTTTTTCTTTCTTTCTCTTGCACTTCTTAAACTTCTTTCATACTTTATCTTTTATTTTAGTTTGTATTTGTTTTTACTATGTCTATTATTTATTTTATTTTTATGCATTTATTTTCTATCCCACCTCTATTATGTTTATAAATAACTCAAGGCAGCGAACATACCTCATACTCCTTCCTCCTCCTATTTTCCCTGCAACAACAACCCTGTGAGGTGGGTTGGGCTGAAAGAGAGGGACTGGCCCAAGGTCACCCAGCCAACTTTCATGCCTAAGGTGGGACTAGAACTCACAGTCTCCTGGTTTCTAGCCCGGAGCCTTAACCACTAGACCAAACTGGCTCTTCAGTAAAAATTATTATAAAAATAAAATTTTCACTCTTACTGCACATGAATGTCTAATTAGACATCATTTTATTTCTGTGGACCGAATTAGGACTCATGGTCATTCGTCTCAGGCCATGCATTGTTGGCCTTCACAGCACGTTTGTACTAAGTAGATATAATCAGAGGGAATTTTGTGTGTGTGTGTCAGAAGCACCTACCAAGGCACTTCTGTATTGAAAGGATTTGCCGGTGATGTCACCGTTGCCCAGGGGATGCCCGAGGGGGGTCCTTTCATGTCCCTGTTATTTTTCCACCAAAGTGGTACCTATTCATCTGCTTGCATTTGCATGCTTTCGAACTGCTAGGTTAGAAGGAGCTGGGACAAGTTGACAGGAGCTCACTCTGTCATGCAGCAAAAAAAAAAAAAAAAATCAGAGGGATATGATGTTGAGCATTAAGTGGTTGGACTTTTGCTGCGGTAAACTCATTTTAGCAGGTAGGAAGAAGAAGATGATGTTCGCTCTGACATCTCCCCTATATGTCACCCTACAAAGTTAGAGATAAGAAACCATTTTTGTAGAGAGTTTCATGAAAATATAGCACTATGGGCTTGCTTACATTTCTGATGGAAGATTTCCTGGATTTTATGCCTTCAGTTGGTCAGCCAGTTTGTGGTGTCTGAGCTAATAAGTAGGGAATGGCATTACCAGGCAACTGGCAAATTTGCATCTTGCAAATTGAGACCATTTCAGAGGTGGTGTTGCGGGGAGGGCTGACCTCAGTTTGCTCATAGTCATATCCTTTCTATCTTAGAATAGCTGTATGTCCTGTGGGGCTTAGAAGCCCTCTGGAAGGTATCTCTTCATTTTGAAGCAATCCTGGTCACTTTTAGTTTCCTTTTTATTTTTCTATTTGAAAATATAATATTTAAATAATGTAAGTCACCACTATTTTTCAGAAAACTGAATGAGTGCAGATGGAGGGACCTACATATGCAGACATACCCATAGTTCATTGTATTAGTCCAGCCATAGGTGTTGGAAGGACTTAGAAGCTTGAATGATATATTTCCATTTCTATTCATTATATGCAGCCCCCCCCCCCCATCCCCTATCTGTTGCCAGCCATGCATGAATTCCACTTGCTTGTATGATATAAGTTTTCCACTTAGTCCAGAAGAACAACTTGCTCCAGCCTGTTACATTAGATAGTGCAGCTTTCACAAGATCTGGGGAAGATCTTTCACAAGATCTGTTTCTCAGTTTTGCAAAGGAATGGCTTCCTGCATCTAACAGCATCCAGAGCATTTCCAACAGTGAGATGCTAAATGATCCAGCAAGACTCCCTTATGAGAAAGGAAGTTGATAATTAAAACTATACTATGAGTCATGTCAAAGCACACACACTTCTCCTGATGTGTTTTTTGTTCATTAAAAATAATTTTTAAAATACAACTTTGAAGAACAGGAAGTTACTGCAACTTGAAGGACATGAATTGAGATTTGGGTGGCGTGCCTGTTTGTGGTATGATACAGTTAAAGTTAATAAAGACTTTAAAAATCATTTTGTTAGGAGTGCCATAATGAGGGTTTGGAATAAATATAAAGCAAGACTGTCTCCTAATGTACCATTGTGGCTGTCATCTCATGAAGCATTTGTTAGAAGAGAAAATGTGGGGAAAACAAGCTGGCTAAATTATAAAGATTTGTTAAACTTTGAAGAGGGTGAACATAAGCTTAAAACAAAGGAACAGTTAGAGTTGGAAGGTTTTGCATGTCATTGGTTCACATATGTGCAATTGTCAGAATGTTTTGAAGTGGATAAAAAGAATTTTAAATTTCTCAATGAAACAACTCAATTTGAAATGGAACTCTGGATAAATGATGAACATGTTATTACAAAGATGTATAAAATGTTGTTACAGATGAATTTAGAAGATGAACAAGTTAAAGAATGTATGATTAAATGGGCTAAGAATTTTGGATATAATTTATGTTGGAGCAATGGGAGAACATGTGGAACAACGGTTTGAAATTTGCTTTGAATGATAACTTAAAAGAGAATTTTTATAAAATGATGTATTGTTGGTATTTAACTCCTGATAAGTTGTCAAAAACGTATAATGGAGTAACGAATGTTTGTTGGGAATGTTCTCTTGGTGAAGGACCTTTTTATCATCTTTGGTGGACTTGTGAGAAGGCTAAAAAATTCTGGGATCAAATATGTGTTACTATTCAAAAGATTCTCAAACTGGACTTACAAAAAAACCAGAACAGTTTCTCTTGGGACTGATGGAGAAAAAGCTCGAGAAACAACATGGGACTTTGCTTTTATACACAATTACAGCAGCAAGACTTTTATATGCACAAAGATGGAAAGAACCACAAATTCCTGGAGTGGAGGAATGGATGATTAAACTGATGGAACTGGCAAAGTTAACAGTGCTGATAAAAGAAAATCATCGAGTTGGGATTTGTTGCTATTTGGCAACCACTTTTAGACTATTAGCTTTTGTCAGAAAAAAAATGAAGTTTTGATTTTGGGTTTTAATTATTAAATGGTCCGATTTAATAAAAATAATGTTACTAAGGTTTAACTAATTGTAAGAAATTATATTTGTAAATGCATTCATATCTGTATTGGAGAAGGTCGGAAGTTACTTTCTGTTTCTGTTTTCTTTTTCTTTTTGCAGTTTTATAGTTTTTCTTTTTTCTTTAGTCTTGGACTCTGTCTTTTCTATATTCTATGTTTTGTATTTGAACTATATTCTGAAAATTAATAAGGTTCTTTCTTTAAAAAATCATTTTTTAAAATACAACTTTCCTCTTGGGGTCTAACCATTTTTGCACCGTATTATTTATGCACAAGCCCCTTCTGCAGCTTGAAATTCCTGAAAAGGGAAGGGTGGAATTGTTAATGTAGTTATTGCTTATGCTTCAACTGATCTTTTGAAGCTTAATCCCACTGAAGACAATGGTAGCACTCTGATTCGTTTGTTTCTTTGTTTTCTTTACAGGGCTTATGGGCCACTCCAATCAGAATTGACTCTGAAGGATGTATAATTCACCCTCAGCAAGTCAAGATAAGAGCCAGTTTGTTGTAGTGGTTGAAGGCACCAGACTAGAAACCAGGAGACAGAGGATTCTAGTCCTGCCTTAGGCATGAAGCCAGCTGGGGAACTTTGGGTCAACCTCTCTCTCTCAGCCCTAGGAAGTAGGCAATGGCCAACTACTTCCAAAAAATACTGCAAGAAAATTGCAAGGACTTGTCCATGCAGTTGCCAGAAATCAAGACTTTGTGAAGGCACAAAGAAAAGTCAAGATAGAAATATTTTAGCACATCTGCATTGCACCCCCATGCTGCCAATTACCAACTCCCAATGAATGTTTCTATTTCATAGTAAGTCCCTTAAAACTAATGGGAATTGCATGAGGATAAAAATGTATTTTGATAAATGAACACTTGTGTCAAGTGTGTAAAAGAAATGGATACAAATTGATGTATTTCTCTTTCTGGCAATACATTTGTGGTTTTGTGTGATGTTCTCCTCCTGCTGTCATGCTAAATGGAGGTACAAAGCAATTGTGTAGGAAATTAAAATTTTAATACTCATGCTTCCTTCTGCACGTCATCTGTACGTCAGCTGTAGCCTTTAGCTTGAGCCCTCGGTATCAGGATGGAGAAGTGAACCCTATATACATTTGCTAGCGATCAGTATATCCAGCAAGGTATACAGACACAGATAAACAGTGCAACTCACAATACTTTTAGGAAGTCTATACTCAAAGCTTGCCTGCTTTTTACAGGATAATACTTAACTTCCTCTGCTACAGATAGTCAACAACAAAAGACCTAGAGGCAAAACCCTTTGGGACAGTTTAGGGCCCCAGAGGAAATGGATATCACTAAAATTGGAAATCAAATTATCTTGGGTTATGTCTCTTGAACAATATTGTGCCCTCATCCCCAAACCTTTCAAGAGCTAAAAAGATCTTACAAGGATAGCAGGAAAGCCTGTAGAATAGCTGTAATGGTACGTGAGAATGACCTTGGGAGGTGGAGGGAGAGACATGCCACCTAGGGAACGATCAGATAAGAGAAGGCATAGCCCATAATTGCATAATGGGGAGCAAAAGAAACTCAGAAAGGAACACCCTAACAGGTGTAAAGGATACAGCGGGAGATTTGTACTTTCAGACTTGCAAGATTCTGTTAATGTAGCCTTACAATAAAGTAGAATTAGCTCATCTGGTCGTGTTTCCTGTCTGGTCTACCTGGCAAGGCTGAATATAGGAAACTAGTAACCCCGCAAATACTCAGATGTCAGCTGGGATGATTTACTTATCAAGTGCAAGTAGAAGTAATGAGGCTGGATGTCTGTAGATGTTCGTTGGTAACAGCATTTTGCTGAGGGTTTGTGGAATCATTGGTGGTTGGAAGACAAGGAGGATTGTCAGATCTGCTCTGGGTTGCAGGGTGGTGTGATGAATGATGGGGCTATTGGAGGCTGGTGAGGAGCAAAGCCTCAGAAGAAGTCTGCTGACTGAGCAGATTGCTGGGGATGAGTGGTTGGTAGCCTGTGGATGAGTGAAGACCTGGCTGGGATGCATGACCGAGGAAATTTTCTGCAGTCAGACTGGCATCATGGTTGCAGCAGCACCACCAGTCAGAGGTTTGGCAGGATGTGGCTCAGGGTTAGAAGTGCCACAGCTAATTTGCTGAACAGGCCACAGTGTGTGTCCACAGAGTTAGTGGGGCTTTTTCCTCCGGTGATAGCAATGTTGACAATGATGCGGCGTCTGCTCTGGACTAGTCTCCTTGGCTGAGCAATGGCAGCAACAGTAATTTGATGGTGCTCACCCTTGGAGTGCTGGAGGCTTTGAGCAGCCAAACAAGGGGACTGTGCAGAAGCGGGAATGGGAGCAGATCAAAGGTCAAGAGAATGACCTGTGTCCAGCAGCAGTTGTGTGTTTGGCTGTGTTGTACAGTGGCCATCTAGGTCATCCTTTTCTGCTGCATGAGGTCATAACATTCAGAGGAGCTGCAGTATGCCCTAACTGTTCCAGTTCATGGTAGCCCCTGGGTCTTATCTCTACCCTCCTGGCATGGGATGGGCAAAATCAGGTCATAAGGGAAAACAAAGGACGCCATGAGACTCGGAGCTGAAATTAAGGGTTAGAGGCAATTTTGAATAATCGATTTGGGATGGCACAATTTTTGGCCCAGAAATCAAAAATTTCCTGACCGCGGAGTCACAGTGACCTCTGGGGATTGGACGGAGTGCATCAGGTTGTATGGGAAAACCAAGCCCGCCATGAGATTCCGGGCTGAATTTAAGGTTTAGAGGCACATTTGGATGCTTGATTTGGGACGGCACGATTTTTCGGCAAGAAATCAAAAAATTCCTGACCGCGGAGTCAGAGTGACCTCTGGGGATCGGACGGACTGCATCAGGTTGTTTGGGAAAACTAATCCGGCCATAAGATTCTGGGCTGAATTTAAGGTTTTTTGGCAGATTTGGCTGTTTAATTTGGGACGGCACGATTTTTGGCCCAGAAATCAAAAAATTCCTGACCGCGGAGTCAGAGTGACCTCTGGGGATCGGACGGACTGCATCAGGTTGTTTCAGAAAACGAATCCCGCCATAAGACTTTGGGCTGAATTTAAGGTTTAGAGGCACATTTGCATGCTCAATATGGGATGGCACAATTTTTGGACCAGAAATCAAAAAATTCCTGGGGTCAGGAAAACCTCACGGGGTGAGCCAGGCGGAATCAGGCCGAATGCAAAAATGAACGCCGCCATGAGATTCGGGGTGGAATGTAAGGGTTGGGAGTGCTTTTGCATGCTCCATTTGGGAGGGCACAATTTTTGGCCCAGAAATCAAAAAATTCCTGACCCCGGGGTCAGGAAAACCTCACGGGGTGAGCCAGGCGGAATCAGGCCGAATGCAAAAATGAACGCCGCCATGAGATTCGGGGTGGAATGTCAGGGTTAGGAGTGCTTTTGCATGCTCGATTGGGGACGGCACAATTTTTGGCCCAGAAATCAAAAAATTCCGGACACCGGGGTCAGGAAAACCTCACGGGGTGAGCCAGGCGGAATCAGGCCGAATGCAAAAATGAACGCCGCCATGAGAATCGGGGTGGAATGTCAGGGTTAGGAGTGCTTTTGCATGCTCGATATGGGACGGCACAATTTTGGCCCAGAAATCAAAAAATTCCTGACCCCGGGGTCAGGAAAACCTCACGGGGTGAGCCAGGCGGAATCAGGCCGAATGCAAAAATGAACGCCGCCATGAGATTCGGGGTGGAATGTAAGGGTTAGGTGTGCTTTTGCATGCTCGATTTGGGAGGGCACAATTTTTGGCCCAGAAACCAAAAAATTCCTGACCCCGGCGTCAGGAAAACCTCATGGGGTGAGCCAGGCGGAATCAGGCCGAATGCAAAAATGAATGCCGCCATGAGATTCAGGGTGGAATGTAAGGGTTAGGGGTGATTTTGCATGCTCGATTTAGGAGGGCACAATTTTTGGCCCAGAAATCAAAAAATTCCTGACCCCGGGGTCAGGAAAACCTCACGGGGTGAGCCAGGCGGAATCAGGCCGAATGGAAAAATGAACGCCACCATGAGATTCGGGGTGGAATGTCAGGGTTAGGAGTGCTTTTGCATGCTCGATTGGGGACGGCACAATTTTTGGCCCAGAAATCAAGAAATTCCTGACCACGGGGTCAGGAAAACCTCACGGGGTGAGCCAGGCAGAATCAGGCCGAATGCAAAAATGAACGCCGCCATGAGATTCGGGGTGGAATGTCAGGGTTAGGAGTGCTTTTGCATGCTCGATATGGGACGGCACAATTTTTGGCCCAGAAATCAAAAAATTCCTGACCCCGGGGTCAGGAAAACCTCACGGGGTGAGCCAGGCGGAATCAGGCCGAATGCAAAAATGAATGCCGCCATGAGATTCGGGGTGGAATGTAAGGGTTAGGTGTGCTTTTGCATGCTCGATTTGGGAGGGCACAATTTTTGGCCCAGAAACCAAAAAATTCCTGACCCCGGCGTCAGGAAAACCTCATGGGGTGAGCCAGGCGGAATCAGGCCGAATGCAAAAACGAAGACCGCCATGAGATTCGGGGTGGAATGTAAGGGTTAGGAGTGCTTTTGCATGCTCATTTGGGACGGCACATTTTTTGGCCCAGAAATTAAAAAATTCCTGACCCAGGGGTCAGGAAAACCTCATGGGGTGAGCCAGGCGGAATCAGTCCGAATGCAAAAATGAATGCCGCCATGAGATTCGGGGTGGAATGTAAGGGTTAGGTGTGCTTTTGCATGCTCGATTGGGGACGGCACAATTTTTGGCCCAGAAATCAAGAAATTCCTGACCCCGGCGTCAGGAAAACCTCACGGGGTGAGCCAGGCGGAATCAGGCCGAATGCAAAAACGAAGACCGCCATGAGATTCGGGGTGGAATGTAAGGGTTAGGAGTGCTTTTGCATGCTCATTTGGGACGGCACATTTTTTGGCCCAGAAATTAAAAAATTCCTGACCCAGGGGTCAGGAAAACCTCATGGGGTGAGCCAGGCGGAATCAGGCCAAATGCAAAAATGAATGCCGCCATGAGATTCAGGGTGGAATGTAAGGGTTAGGAGTGATTTTGCATGCTCGATTTGGGAGGGCACAATTTTTGGCCCAGAAACCAAAAAATTCCTGACCCCGGCTTCAGGAAAACCTCACGGGGTGAGCCAGGCGGAATCAGGCCGAATGCAAAAATGAACGCCACCATGAGATTCGGGGTGGAAGGTCAGGGTTAGGAGTGCTTTTGCATGCTCGATTGGGGACGGCACAATTTTTGGCCCAGAAATCAAAAAATTCCTGACCACGGGGTCAGGAAAACTTCACGCGGTGAGACAGGCGGAATCAGGCCGAATGCAAAAACGAAGACCGCCATGAGATTCGGGGTGGAATGTAAGGTTTAGGAGTGCTTTTGCATGCTCGATTTGGGAGGGCACAATTTTTGGCCCAGAAATCAAAAAATTCCTGACCACGGGGTCAGGAAAACCTCACGCGGTGAGACAGGCGGAATCAGGCCGAATGCAAAAACGAAGACCGCCATGAGATTCGGGGTGGAATGTAAGGTTTAGGAGTGCTTTTGCCTGCTCGATTGGGGACGGCACAATTTTTGGCCCAGAAATCAAGAAATTCCTGACCACGGGGTCAGGAAAACCTCACGCGGTGAGACAGGCGGAATCAGGCCGAATGCAAAAATGAAGACCGCCATGAGATTCGGGGTGGAATGTAAGGTTTAGGAGTGTTTTGCATGCTCGATTTGGGAGGGCACATTTTTTGGCCCAGAAATCAAAAAATTCCTGACCCCGGGGTCAGGAAAACCTCACGGGGTGAGCCAGCCGGAATCAGGCCGAATGCAAAAATGAACGCCGCCATGAGATTCGGGGTGGAATGTCAGGGTTAGGAGTGCTTTTGCATGCTCGATTTGGGAGGGCACAATTTTTGGCCCAGAAATCAAAAAATTCCTGACCCCGGGGTCAGGAAAACCTCACGGGGTGAGCCAGGCGGAATCAGGCCGAATGCAAAAATGAACACCGCCATGAGATTCGGGGTGGAATGTCAGGGTTAGGAGTGCTTTTGCATGCTCGATTTGGGAGGGCACAATTTTTGGCCCAGAAACCAAAAAATTCCTGACCCCGGGATCAGGAAAACCTCACGGGGTGAGCCAGGCGGAATCAGGCCAAATGCAAAAATGAACGCCGCCATGAGATTCGGGGTGGAATGTCAGGGTTAGGAGTGCTTTTGCATGCTCGATTTAGGAGGGCACAATTTTTGGCCCAGAAATCAAAAAATTCCTGACCACGGGGTCAGGAAAACCTCACGCGGTGAGACAGGCGGAATCAGGCCGAATGCAAAAACGAAGACCGCCATGAGATTCGGGGTGGAATGTAAGGTTTAGGAGTGCTTTTGCATGCTCGATTTGGGAGGGCACAATTTTTGGCCCAGAAATCAAAAAATTCCTGACCCCGGGGTCAGGAAAACCTCACGGGGTGAGCCAGGCGGAATCAGGCCGAATGCAAAAATGAACGCCGCCATGAGATTCGGGGTGGAATGTCAGGGTTAGGAGTGCTTTTGCATGCTCGATTGGGGACGGCAGAATTTTTGGCCCAGAAATCAAGAAATTCCTGACCACGGGGTCAGGAAAACCTCACGCGGTGAGACAGGCGGAATCAGGCCGAATGCAAAAATGAAGACCGCCATGAGATTCGGGGTGGAATGTAAGGTTTAGGAGTGCTTTTGCATGCTCGATTTGGGAGGGCACATTTTTTGGCCCAGAAATCAAAAAATTCCTGACCCTGGGGTCAGGAAAACCTCACGGGGTGAGCCAGGCGGAATCAGGCCGAATGCAAAAATGAACGCCACCATGAGATTCGGGGTGGAATGTCAGGGTTAGGAGTGCTTTTGCATGCTCGATTGGGGACGGCACAGTTTGTGGCCCAGAAATCAAAAAATTCCTGACCACGGGGTCAGGAAAACCTCACGGGGTGAGCCAGGCGGAATCAGGCCGAATGCAAAAATGAACGCCGCCATGAGATTCGGGGTGGAATGTCAGGGTTAGGAGTGCTTTTGCATGCTCGATTGGGGACGGCACAGTTTGTGGCCCAGAAATCAAAAAATTCCTGACCCCGGCGTCAGGAAAACCTCACGGGGTGAGCCAGGCGGAATCAGGCCGAATGCAAAAATGAACGCCGCCATGAGATTCGGGGTGGAATGTAAGCGTTAGGAGTGCTTTTGCATGCTCGATTTGGGACGGCACATTTTTTGGCCCAGAAATTAAAAAATTCCTGACCCCGGGGTCAGGAAAACCTCATGGGGTGAGCCAGGCGGAATCAGGCCAAATGCAAAAATGAATGCCGCCATGAGATTCAGGGTGGAATGTAAGGGTTAGGAGTGATTTTGCATGCTCGATTTAGGAGGGCACAATTTTTGGCCCAGAAATCAAAAAATTCCTGACCCCGGGGTCAGGAAAACCTCACGGGGTGAGCCAGGCGGAATCAGGCCAAATGCAAAAATGAACGCCACCATGAGATTCGGGGTGGAATGTCAGGGTTAGGAGTGCTTTTGCATGCTCGATTGGGGACGGCACAATTTTTGGCCCAGAAATCAAGAAATTCCTGACCACGGGGTCAGGAAAACCTCACGCGGTGAGACAGGCGGAATCAGGCCGAATGCAAAAATGAAGACCGCCATGAGATTCGGGGTGGAATGTAAGGTTTAGGAGTGCTTTTGCATGCTCGATTTGGGAGGGCACATTTTTTGGCCCAGAAATCAAAAAATTCCTGACCCCGGGGTCAGGAAAACCTCATGGGGTGAGCCAGGCGGAATCAGGCCGAATGCAAAAATGAACGCCGCCATGAGATTCGGGGTGGAATGTCAGGGTTAGGTGTGCTTTTGCATGCTCGATTTGGGAGGGCACAATTTTTGGCCCAGAAACCAAAAAATTCCTGACCCCGGCGTCAGGAAAACCTCACGGGGTGAGCCAGGCGGAATCAGGCCGAATGCAAAAATGAACGCCGCCATGAGATTCGGGGTGGAATGTAAGGGTTAGGAGTGCTTTTGCATGCTCGATTTAGGAGGGCACAATTTTTGGCCCAGAAATTAAAAAATTCCTGACCCCTCATGGGGTGAGCCAGGCGGAATCAGGCCGAATGCAAAAATGAATGCCGCCATGAGATTCAGGGTGGAATGTCAGGGTTAGGAGTGCTTTTGCATGCTCGATTTGGGAGGGCAAATTTTTTGGCCCAGAAATCAAAAAATTCCTGACCACGGGGTCAGGAAAACCTCACGCGGTGAGACAGGCGGAATAAGGCCGAATGCAAAAACGAAGACCGCCATGAGATTCGGGGTGGAATGTAAGGTTTAGGAGTGCTTTTGCATGATCGATTTGGGAGGGCACAATTTTTGGCCCAGAAATCAAAAAATTCCTGACCCCGGGGTCAGGAAAACCTCACGGGGTGAGCCAGGCGGAATCAGGCCGAATGCAAAAATGAACGCCGCCATGAGATTCGGGGTGGAATGTCAGGGTTAGGAGTGCTTTTGCATGCTCGATTGGGGACGGCACAATTTTTGGCCCAGAAATCAAGAAATTCCTGACCACGGGGTCAGGAAAACCTCACGCGGTGAGACAGGCGGAATCAGGCCGAATGCAAAAATGAAGACCGCCATGAGATTCGGGGTGGAATGTAAGGTTTAGGAGTGCTTTTGCATGCTCGATTTGGGAGGGCACATTTTTTGGCCCAGAAATCAAAAAATTCCTGACCCTGGGGTCAGGAAAACCTCACGGGGTGAGCCAGGCGGAATCAGGCCGAATGCAAAAATGAACGCCACCATGAGATTCGGGGTGGAATGTCAGGGTTAGGAGTGCTTTTGCATGCTCGATTGGGGACGGCACAGTTTGTGGCCCAGAAATCAAAAAATTCCTGACCATGGGGTCAGGAAAACCTCACGGGGTGAGCCAGGCGGAATCAGGCCGAATGCAAAAATGAACGCCGCCATGAGATTCGGGGTGGAATGTCAGGGTTAGGAGTGCTTTTGCATGCTCGATTGGGGACGGCACAGTTTGTGGCCCAGAAATCAAAAAATTCCTGACCCCGGCGTCAGGAAAACCTCACGGGGTGAGCCAGGCGGAATCAGGCCGAATGCAAAAATGAACGCCGCCATGAGATTCGGGGTGGAATGTAAGCGTTAGGAGTGCTTTTGCATGCTCGATTTGGGACGGCACATTTTTTGGCCCAGAAATTAAAAAATTCCTGACCCCGGGGTCAGGAAAACCTCATGGGGTGAGCCAGGCGGAATCAGGCCAAATGCAAAAATGAATGCCGCCATGAGATTCAGGGTGGAATGTAAGGGTTAGGAGTGATTTTGCATGCTCGATTTAGGAGGGCACAATTTTTGGCCCAGAAATCAAAAAATTCCTGACCCCGGGGTCAGGAAAACCTCACGGGGTGAGCCAGGCGGAATCAGGCCAAATGCAAAAATGAACGCCACCATGAGATTCGGGGTGGAATGTCAGGGTTAGGAGTGCTTTTGCATGCTCGATTGGGGACGGCACAATTTTTGGCCCAGAAATCAAGAAATTCCTGACCACGGGGTCAGGAAAACCTCACGCGGTGAGACAGGCGGAATCAGGCCGAATGCAAAAATGAAGACCGCCATGAGATTCGGGGTGGAATGTAAGGTTTAGGAGTGCTTTTGCATGCTCGATTTGGGAGGGCACATTTTTTGGCCCAGAAATCAAAAAATTCCTGACCCCGGGGTCAGGAAAACCTCATGGGGTGAGCCAGGCGGAATCAGGCCGAATGCAAAAATGAACGCCGCCATGAGATTCGGGGTGGAATGTCAGGGTTAGGTGTGCTTTTGCATGCTCGATTTGGGAGGGCACAATTTTTGGCCCAGAAACCAAAAAATTCCTGACCCCGGCGTCAGGAAAACCTCACGGGGTGAGCCAGGCGGAATCAGGCCGAATGCAAAAATGAACGCCGCCATGAGATTCGGGGTGGAATGTAAGCGTTAGGAGTGCTTTTGCATGCTCGATTTGGGACGGCACATTTTTTGGCCCAGAAATTAAAAAATTCCTGACCCCTCATGGGGTGAGCCAGGCGGAATCAGGCCGAATGCAAAAATGAATGCCGCCATGACATTCAGGGTGGAATGTCAGGGTTAGGAGTGCTTTTGCATGCTCGATTGGGGACGGCACAGTTTTTGGCCCAGAAATCAAAAAATTCCTGACCACGGGGTCAGGAAAACCTCACGCGGTGAGACAGGCGGAATAAGGCCGAATGCAAAAACGAAGACCGCCATGAGATTCGGGGTGGAATGTAAGGTTTAGGAGTGCTTTTGCATGCTCGATTTGGGAGGGCACAATTTTTGGCCCAGAAATCAAAAAATTCCTGACCCCGGGGTCAGGAAAACCTCATGGGGTGAGCCAGGGGGTTTCAGGCCGAATGCAAAAATGAACGCCGCCATGAGATTCGGGGTGGAATGTAAGGGTTAGGAGTGCTTTTGCATGCTCGATTTAGGAGGGCACAATTTTTGGCCCAGAAATCAAAAAATTCCTGACCCCGGGGTCAGGAAAACCTCACGGGGTGAGCCAGGCGGAATCAGGCCGAATGCAAAAATGAACGCCGCCATGAGATTCGGGGTGGAATGTAAGGGTTAGGAGTGCTTTTGCATGCTCGATTTGGGAGGGCACAATTTTTGGCCCAGAAACCAAAAAATTCCTGACTCCGGGGTCAGGAAAACCTCACGGGGTGAGCCAGGCGGAATCAGGCCGAATGCAAAAATGAACGCCGCCATGCGATTCGGGGTGGAATGTAAGGGTTAAGAGTGCTTTTGCACGCTCGATTTGGGAGGGCACAATTTTTGGCCCAGAAACCAAAAAATTCCTGACCCCGGCGTCAGGAAAACCTCACGGGGTGAGCCAGGCGGAATCAGGCCGAATGCAAAAATGAACGCCGCCATGAGATTCGGGGTGGAATGTCAGGGTTAGGAGTGCTTTTGCATGCTCGATATGGGACGGCACAATTTTTGGCCCAGAAATCAAAAAATTCCTGACCCCGGGGTCAGGAAAACCTCACGGGGTGAGCCAGGCGGAATCAGGCCGAATGCAAAAATGAACGCCGCCATGAGATTCGGGGTGGAATGTAAGGGTTAGGTGTGCTTTTGCATGCTCGATTTGGGAGGGCACAATTTTTGGCCCAGAAACCAAAAAATTCCTGACCCCGGCGTCAGGAAAACCTCACGGGGTGAGCCAGGCGGAATCAGGCCGAATGCAAAAATGAACGCAGCCATGAGATTCGGGGTGGAATGTAAGCATTAGGAGTGCTTTTGCATGCTCGATTTGGGACGGCACATTTTTTGGCCCAGAAATTAAAAAATTCCTGACCCCGGGGTCAGGAAAACCTCATGGGGTGAGCCAGGCGGAATCAGACCGAATGCAAAAATGAATGCCGCCATGAGATTCAGGGTGGAATGTAAGGGTTAGGAGTGCTTTTGCATGCTCTATTTGGGAGGGCACAATTTTTGGCCCAGAAATCGAAAAATTCCTGACCCCGGGGTCAGGAAAACCTCACGGGGTGAGCCAGGCGGAATCAGGCCGAATGCAAAAATGAACGCCGCCATGAGATTCGGGGTGGAATGTCAGGGTTAGGAGTGCTTTTGCATGCTCGATATGGGACGGCACAATTTTTGGCCCAGAAATCAAAAAATTCCTGACCCCGGGGTCAGGAAAACCTCACGGGGTGAGCCAGGCGGAATCAGGCCGAATGCAAAAATGAACGCCGCCATGAGATTCGGGGTGGAATGTAAGGGTTAGGAGTGATTTTGCATGCTCGATTTAGGAGGGCACAATTTTTGGCCCAGAAATCAAAAAATTCCTGACCCCGGGGTCAGGAAAACCTCACGGGGTGAGCCAGGCGGAATCAGGCCAAATGCAAAAATGAACGCCACCATGAGATTCGGGGTGGAATGTCAGGGTTAGGAGTGCTTTTGCATGCTCGATTGGGGACGGCACAATTTTTGGCCCAGAAATCAAGAAATTCCTGACCACGGGGTCAGGAAAACCTCACGCGGTGAGACAGGAGGAATCAGGCCGAATGCAAAAATGAAGACCGCCATGAGATTCGGGGTGGAATGTAAGGTTTAGGAGTGCTTTTGCATGCTCGATTTGGGAGGGCACATTTTTTGGCCCAGAAATCAAAAAATTCCTGACCCCGGGGTCAGGAAAACCTCATGGGGTGAGCCAGGCGGAATCAGGCCGAATGCAAAAATGAAGACCGCCATGAGATTCGGGGTGGAATGTAAGGGTTAGGAGTGCTTTTGCATGCTCGATATGGGACGGCACAATTGTTGGCCCAGAAATCAAAAAATTCCTGACCCCGGGGTCAGGAAAACTTCACGGGGTGAGCCAGGCGGAATCAGGCCGAATGCAAAAATCAACGCCGCCATGAGATTCGGGGTGGAATGTCAGGGTTAGGTGTGCTTTTGCATGCTCGATTTGGGAGGGCACAATTTTTGGCCCAGAAACCAAAAAATTCCTGACCCCGGCGTCAGGAAAACCTCACGGGGTGAGCCAGGCGGAATCAGGCCGAATGCAAAAATGAACGCCGCCATGAGATTCGGGGTGGAATGTAAGCGTTAGGAGTGCTTTTGCATGCTCGATTTGGGACGGCACATTTTTTGGCCCAGAAATTAAAAAATTCCTGACCCCTCATGGGGTGAGCCAGGCGGAATCAGGCCGAATGCAAAAATGAATGCCGCCATGAGATTCAGGGTGGAATGTCAGGGTTAGGAGTGCTTTTGCATGCTCGATTGGGGACGGCACAGTTTTTGGCCCAGAAATCAAAAAATTCCTGACCACGGGGTCAGGAAAACCTCACGCGGTGAGACAGGCGGAATCAGGCCGAATGCAAAAACGAAGACCGCCATGAGATTCGGGGTGGAATGTAAGGTTTACGAGTGCTTTTGCATGCTCGATTTGGGAGGGCACAATTTTTGGCCCAGAAATCAAAAAATTCCTGACCCCGGGGTCAGGAAAACCTCACGGGGTGAGCCAGGGGGTTTCAGGCCGAATGCAAAAATGAACGCCGCCATGAGATTCGGGGTGGAATGTAAGGGTTAGGAGTGCTTTTGCATGCTCGATTTAGGAGGGCACAATTTTTGGCCCAGAAATCAAAAAATTCCTGACCCCGGGGTCAGGAAAACCTCACGGGGTGAGCCAGGCGGAATCAGGCCGAATGCAAAAATGAACGCCGCCATGAGATTCGGGGTGGAATGTAAGGGTTAGGAGTGCTTTTGCATGCTCGATTTGGGAGGGCACAATTTTTGGCCCAGAAACCAAAAAATTCCTGACTCCGGGGTCAGGAAAACCTCACGGGTTGAGCCAGACGGAATCAGGCCGAATGCAAAAATGAACGCCGCCATGCGATTCGGGGTGGAATGTAAGGTTTAAGAGTGCTTTTGCACGCTCGATTTGGGAGGGCACAATTTTTGGCCCAGAAACCAAAAAATTCCTGACCCCGGCGTCAGGAAAACCTCACGGGGTGAGCCAGGCGGAATCAGGCCGAATGCAAAAATGAACGCCGCCATGAGATTCGGGGTGGAATGTCAGGGTTAGGAGTGCTTTTGCATGCTCGATATGGGACGGCACAATTTTTGGCCCAGAAATCAAAAAATTCCTGATCCCGGGGTCAGGAAAACCTCACGGGGTGAGCCAGGCGGAATCAGGCCGAATGCAAAAATGAACGCCGCCATGAGATTCGGGGTGGAATGTAAGGGTTAGGTGTGCTTTTGCATGCTCGATTTGGGAGGGCACAATTTTTGGCCCAGAAACCAAAAAATTCCTGACCCCGGCGTCAGGAAAGCCTCACGGGGTGAGCCAGGCGGAATCAGGCCGAATGCAAAAATGAACGCCGCCATGAGATTCGGGGTGGAATGTAAGCGTTAGGAGTGCTTTTGCATGCTCGATTTGGGACGGCACATTTTTTGGCCCAGAAATTAAAAAATTCCTGACCCCGGGGTCAGGAAAACCTCATGGGGTGAGCCAGGCGGAATCAGACCGAATGCAAAAATGAATGCCGCCATGAGATTCAGGGTGGAATGTAAGGGTTAGGAGTGCTTTTGCATGCTCTATTTGGGAGGGCACAATTTTTGGCCCAGAAATCGAAAAATTCCTGACCCCGGGGTCAGGAAAACCTCACGGGGTGAGCCAGGCGGAATCAGGCCGAATGCAAAAATGAACGCCGCCATGAGATTCGGGGTGGAATGTCAGGGTTAGGAGTGCTTTTGCATGCTCGATATGGGACGGCACAATTTTTGGCCCAGAAATCAAAAAATTCCTGACCCCGGGGTCAGGAAAACCTCACGGGGTGAGCCAGGCGGAATCAGGCCGAATGCAAAAATGAACGCCGCCATGAGATTCGGGGTGGAATGTAAGGGTTAGGAGTGATTTTGCATGCTCGATTTAGGAGGGCACAATTTTTGGCCCAGAAATCAAAAAATTCCTGACCCCAGGGTCAGGAAAACCTCACGGGGTGAGCCAGGCGGAATCAGGCCAAATGCAAAAATGAACGCCACCATGAGATTCGGGGTGGAATGTCAGGGTTAGGAGTTCTTTTGCATGCTCGATTGGGGACGGCACAATTTTTGGCCCAGAAATCAAGAAATTCCTGACCACGGGGTCAGGAAAACCTCACGCGGTGAGACAGGCGGAATCAGGCCGAATGCAAAAATGAAGACCGCCATGAGATTCGGGGTGGAATGTAAGGTTTAGGAGTGCTTTTGCATGCTCGATTTGGGAGGGCACATTTTTTGGCCCAGAAATCAAAAAATTCCTGACCCCGGGGTCAGGAAAACCTCATGGGGTGAGCCAGGCGGAATCAGGCCGAATGCAAAAATGAACGCCGCCATGAGATTCGGGGTGGAATGTAAGGGTTAGGAGTGCTTTTGCATGCTCGATATGGGACGGCACAATTGTTGGCCCAGAAATCAAAAAATTCCTGACCCCGGGGTCAGGAAAACCTCACGGGGTGAGCCAGGCGGAATCAGGCCGAATGCAAAAATGAACGCCGCCATGAGATTCGGGGTGGAATGTAAGGGTTAGGTGTGCTTTTGCATGCTCGATTTGGGAGGGCACAATTTTTGGCCCAGAAACCAAAAAATTCCTGACCCCGGCGTCAGGAAAACCTCACGGGGTGAGCCAGGCGGAATCAGGCCGAATGCAAAAATGAACGCCGCCATGAGATTCGGGGTGGAATGTAAGCGTTAGGAGTGCTTTTGCATGCTCGATTTGGGACGGTACATTTTTTGGCCCAGAAATTAAAAAATTCCTGACCCCGGGGTCAGGAAAACCTCACGGGGTGAGCCAGGCGGAATCACACCGAATGCAAAAATGAATGCCGCCATGAGATTCAGGGTGGAATGTAAGGGTTAGGAGTGCTTTTGCATGCTCGATTTGGGACGGCACATTTTTTGCCCAGAAACCCAAAAATTCCTGACCCCGGCGTCAGGAAAACCTCACGGGGTGAGCCAGGCGGAATCAGGCCGAATGCAAAAATGAACGCCGCCATGAGATTCGGGGTGGAATGTAAGCGTTAGGAGTGCTTTTGCATGCTCGATTTGGGACGGCACATTTTTTGGCCCAGAAATTAAAAAATTCCTGACCCCTCATGGGGTGAGCCAGGCGGAATCAGGCCGAATGCAAAAATGAATGCCGCCATGAGATTCAGGGTGGAATGTAAGGGTTAGGAGTGCTTTTGCATGCTCAATTTAGGAGGGCACAATTTTTGGCCCAGAAATCAAAAAATTCCTGACCCCGGGGTCAGGAAGACCTCACGGGGTGAGCCAGGCGGAATCCGGCCAAATGCAAAAATGAACGCCACCATGAAATTCGGGGTGGAATGTCAGGGTTAGGAGTGCTTTTGCATGCTCGATTGGGGACGGAACAATTTTTGGCCCAGAAATCAAGAAATTCCTGACCACGGGGTCAGGAAAACCTCACGCGGTGAGACAGGCGGAATCAGGCCGAATGCAAAAATGAAGACCGCCATGAGATTCGGGGTGGAATGTAAGCGTTAGGAGTGCTTTTGCATGCTCGATTTGGGACGGCACATTTTTTGGCCCAGAAATTAAAAAATTCCTGACCCCTCATGGGGTGAGCCAGGCGGAATCAGGCCGAATGCAAAAATGAATGCCGCCATGAGATTCAGGGTGGAATGTCAGGGTTAGGAGTGATTTTGCATGCTCGATTTGGGACGGCACAGTTTTTGGCCCAGAAATTAAAAAATTCCTGACCCCGGGGTCAGGAAAACCTCATGGGGTGAGCCAGGCGGAATCAGACCGAATGCAAAAATGAATGCCGCCATGAGATTCAGGGTGGAATGTAAGGGTTAGGAGTGCTTTTGCATGCTCTATTTGGGAGGGCACAATTTTTGGCCCAGAAATCGAAAAATTCCTGACCCCGGTGTCAGGAAAACCTCACGCGGTGAGACAGGCGGAATCAGGCCGAATGCAAAAACGAAGACCGCCATGAGATTCGGGGTGGAATGTAAGGTTTAGGAGTGCTTTTGCATGCTCGATTTGGGAGGGCACAATTTTTGGCCCAGAAATCAAAAAATTCCTGACCCCGGGGTCAGGAAAACCTCACGGGGTGAGCCAGGCGGAATCAGGCCGAATGCAAAAATGAACGCCGCCATGAGATTCGGGGTGGAATGTAAGGGTTAGGAGTGCTTTTGCATGCTCGATTTGGGAGGGCACAATTTTTGGCCCAGAAACCAAAAAATTCCTGACTCCGGGGTCAGGAAAACCTCACGGGGTGAGCCAGGCGGAATGAGGCCGAATGCAAAAATGAACGCCGCCATGCGATTCGGGGTGGAATGTAAGGGTTAAGAGTGCTTTTGCATGCTCGATTTGGGAGGGCACAATTTTTGGCCCAGAAACCAAAAAATTCCTTACCCCGGCGTCAGGAAAACCTCACGGGGTGAGCCAGGCAGAATCAGGCCGAATGCAAAAATGAACGCCGCCATGAGATTCGGGGTGGAATGTCAGGGTTAGGAGTGCTTTTGCATGCTCGATATGGGACGGCACAATTTTTGGCCCAGAAATCAAAAAATTCCTGACCCCGGGGTCAGGAAAACCTCACGGGGTGAGCCAGGCGGAATCAGGCCGAATGCAAAAATGAACGCCGCCATGAGATTCGGGGTGGAATGTAAGGGTTAGGTGTGCTTTTGCATTCTCGATTTGGGAGGGCACAATTTTTGGCCCAGAAACCAAAAAATTCCTGACTCCGGGGTCAGGAAAACCTCACGGGGTGAGCCAGGCGGAATCAGGCCGAATGCCAAAATGAACGCCGCCATGAGATTCGGGGTGGAATGTAAGCGTTAGGAGTGCTTTTGCATGCTCGATTTGGGACGGCACATTTTTTGGCCCAGAAATTAAAAAATTCCTGACCCCGGGGTCAGGAAAACCTCATGGGGTGAGCCAGGCGGAATCAGACCGAATGCAAAAATGAACGCCGCCATGAGATTCGGGGTGGAATGTCAGGGTTAGGAGTGCTTTTGCATGCTCGATATGGGAGGGCACAATTTTTGGCCCAGAAACCAAAAAATTCCTGACTCCGGGGTCAGGAAAACCTCACGGGGTGAGCCAGGCGGAATCAGGCCGAATGCAAAAATGAACGCCGCCATGCGATTCGGGGTGGAATGTAAGGGTTAAGAGTGCTTTTGCATGCTCGATTTGGGAGGGCACAATTTTTGGCCCAGAAACCAAAAAATTCCTGACCCCGGCGTCAGGAAAACCTCACGGGGTGAGCCAGGCAGAATCAGGCCGAATGCAAAAATGAACGCCGCCATGAGATTCGGGGTGGAATGTCAGGGTTAGGAGTGCTTTTGCATGCTCGATATGGGACGGCACAATTTTTGGCCCAGAAATCAAAAAATTCCTGACCCCGGGGTCAGGAAAACCTCACGGGGTGAGCCAGGCGGAATCAGGCCGAATGCAAAAATGAACGCCGCCATGAGATTCGGGGTGGAATGTAAGGGTTAGGTGTGCTTTTGCATGCTCGATTTGGGAGGGCACAATTTTTGGCCCAGAAACCAAAAAATTCCTGACTCCGGGGTCAGGAAAACCTCACGGGGTGAGCCAGGCGGAATGAGGCCGAATGCAAAAATGAACGCCGCCATGCGATTCGGGGTGGAATGTAAGGGTTAAGAGTGCTTTTGCATGCTCGATTTGGGAGGGCACAATTTTTGGCCCAGAAACCAAAAAATTCCTTACCCCGGCGTCAGGAAAACCTCACGGGGTGAGCCAGGCAGAATCAGGCCGAATGCAAAAATGAACGCCGCCATGAGATTCGGGGTGGAATGTCAGGGTTAGGAGTGCTTTTGCATGCTCGATATGGGACGGCACAATTTTTGGCCCAGAAATCAAAAAATTCCTGACCCCGGGGTCAGGAAAACCTCACGGGGTGAGCCAGGCGGAATCAGGCCGAATGCAAAAATGAACGCCGCCATGAGATTCGGGGTGGAATGTAAGGGTTAGGTGTGCTTTTGCATTCTCGATTTGGGAGGGCACAATTTTTGGCCCAGAAACCAAAAAATTCCTGACTCCGGGGTCAGGAAAACCTCACGGGGTGAGCCAGGCGGAATCAGGCCGAATGCCAAAATGAACGCCGCCATGAGATTCGGGGTGGAATGTAAGCGTTAGGAGTGCTTTTGCATGCTCGATTTGGGACGGCACATTTTTTGGCCCAGAAATTAAAAAATTCCTGACCCCGGGGTCAGGAAAACCTCATGGGGTGAGCCAGGCGGAATCAGACCGAATGCAAAAATGAACGCCGCCATGAGATTCGGGGTGGAATGTCAGGGTTAGGAGTGCTTTTGCATGCTCGATATGGGAGGGCACAATTTTTGGCCCAGAAACCAAAAAATTCCTGACTCCGGGGTCAGGAAAACCTCACGGGGTGAGCCAGGCGGAATCAGGCCGAATGCAAAAATGAACGCCGCCATGCGATTCGGGGTGGAATGTAAGGGTTAAGAGTGCTTTTGCATGCTCGATTTGGGAGGGCACAATTTTTGGCCCAGAAACCAAAAAATTCCTGACCCCGGCGTCAGGAAAACCTCACGGGGTGAGCCAGGCAGAATCAGGCCGAATGCAAAAATGAACGCCGCCATGAGATTCGGGGTGGAATGTCAGGGTTAGGAGTGCTTTTGCATGCTCGATATGGGACGGCACAATTTTTGGCCCAGAAATCAAAAAATTCCTGACCCCGGGGTCAGGAAAACCTCACGGGGTGAGCCAGGCGGAATCAGGCCGAATGCAAAAATGAACGCCGCCATGAGATTCGGGGTGGAATGTAAGGGTTAGGTGTGCTTTTGCATGCTCGATTTGGGAGGGCACAATTTTTGGCCCAGAAACCAAAAAATTCCTGACTCCGGGGTCAGGAAAACCTCACGGGGTGAGCCAGGCGGAATCAGGCCGAATGCAAAAATGAACGCCGCCATGCGATTCGGGGTGGAATGTAAGGGTTAAGAGTGCTTTTGCATGCTCGATTTGGGAGGGCACAATTTTTGGCCCAGAAACCAAAAAATTCCTGACCCCGGCGTCAGGAAAACCTCACGGGGTGAGCCAGGCAGAATCAGGCCGAATGCAAAAATGAACGCCGCCATGAGATTCGGGGTGGAATGTAAGGGTTAGTTGTGCTTTTGCATGCTCGATTTGGGAGGGCACAATTTTTGGCCCAGAAACCAAAAAATTCCTGACTCCGGGGTCAGGAAAACCTCACGGGGTGAGCCAGGCGGAATCAGGCCGAATGCCAAAATGAACGCCGCCATGAGATTCAGGGTGGAATGTAAGGGTTAGGAGTGCTTTTGCATGCTCTATTTGGGAGGGCACAATTTTTGGCCCAGAAATCGAAAAATTCCTGACCCCGGGGTCAGGAAAACCTCACGGGGTGAGCCAGGCGGAATCAGGCCGAATGCAAAAATGAACGCCGCCATGAGATTCGGGGTGGAATGTAAGCGTTAGGAGTGCTTTTGCATGCTCAATTTAGGAGGGCACAATTTTTGGCCCAGAAATCAAAAAATTCCTGACCCCGGGGTCAGGAAGACCTCACGGGGTGAGCCAGGCGGAATCCGGCCAAATGCAAAAATGAACGCCACCATGAAATTCGGGGTGGAATGTCAGGGTTAGGAGTGCTTTTGCATGCTCGATTGGGGACGGCACAATTTTTGGCCCAGAAATCAAGAAATTCCTGACCACGGGGTCAGGAAAACCTCATGGGGTGAGCCAGGCGGAATCAGGCCGAATGCAAAAATGAACGCCGCCATGAGATTCGGGGTGGAATGTAAGGGTTAGGAGTGCTTTTGCATGCTCGATATGGGACGGCACAATTTTTGGCCCAGAAATCAAAAAATTCCTGACCCCGGGGTCAGGAAAACTTCACGGGGTGAGCCAGGCGGAATCAGGCCGAATGCAAAAATCAACGCCGCCATGAGATTCGGGGTGGAATGTAAGGGTTAGGTGTGCTTTTGCATGCTCGATTTGGGAGGGCACAATTTTTGGCCCAGAAACCAAAAAATTCCTGACCCCGGCGTCAGGAAAACCTCACGGGGTGAGCCAGGCGGAATCAGGCCGAATGCAAAAATGAACGCCGCCATGTGATTCGGGGTGGAATGTAAGCGTTAGGAATGCTTTTGCATGCTCGATTTGGGACGGCACATTTTTTGGCCCAGAAATTAAAAAATTCCTGACCCCTCATGGGGTGAGCCAGGCGGAATCAGGCCGAATGCAAAAATGAATGCCGCCATGAGATTCAGGGTGGAATGTCAGGATTAGGAGTGCTTTTGCATGCTCGATTGGGGACGGCACAGTTTTTGGCCCAGAAATCAAAAAATTCCTGACCACGGGGTCAGGAAAACCTCACGCGGTGAGACAGGCGGAATCAGGCCGAATGCAAAAACGAAGACCGCCATGAGATTCGGGGTGGAATGTAAGGTTTAGGAGTGCTTTTGCATGCTCGATTTGGGAGGGCACAATTTTTGGCCCAGAAATCAAAAAATTCCTGACCCCGGGGTCAGGAAAACCTCACGGGGTGAGCCATGGGGTTTCAGGCCGAATGCAAAAATGAACGCCGCCATGAGATTCGGGGTGGAATGTAAGGGTTAGGAGTGCTTTTGCATGCTCGATTTAGGAGGGCACAATTTTTGGCCCAGAAATCAAAAAATTCCTGACCCCGGGGTCAGGAAAACCTCACGGGGTGAGCCAGGCGGAATCAGGCCGAATGCAAAAATGAACGCCGCCATGAGATTCGGGGTGGAATGTCAGGGTTAGGATTGTTTTTGCATGCTCGATATGGGACGGCACAATTTTTGGCCCAGAAATCAAAAAATTCCTGACCCCGGGGTCAGGAAAACCTCACGGGGTGAGCCAGGCGGAATCAGGCCGAATGCAAAAATGAACGCCGCCATGAGATTCGGGGTGGAATGTAAGGGTTAGGTGTGCTTTTGCATGCTCGATTTGGGAGGGCACAATTTTTGGACCAGAAACCAAAAAATTCCTGACCCCGGCGTCAGGAAAACCTCACGGGGTGAGCCAGGCGGAATCAGGCCGAATGCCAAAATGAACGCCGCCATGAGATTCGGGGTGGAATGTAAGCGTTAGGAGTGCTTTTGCATGCTCGATTTGGGACGGCACATTTTTTGGCCCAGAAATTAAAAAATTCCTGACCCCGGGGTCAGGAAAACCTCATGGGGTGAGCCAAGCGGAATCAGACCGAATGCAAAAATGAATGCCGCCATGAGATTCAGGGTGGAATGTAAGGGTTAGGAGTGCTTTTGCATGCTCGATTTTGGAGGGCACAATTTTTGGCCCAGAAATCGAAAAATTCCTGACCCCGGCGTCAGGAAAACCTCACGGGGTGAGCCAGGCGGAATCAGGCCGAATGCCAAAATGAACGCCGCCATGAGATTCGGGGTGGAATGTAAGCGTTAGGAGTGCTTTTGCATGCTCGATTTGGGACGGCACATTTTTTGGCCCAGAAATTAAAAAATTCCTGACCCCGGGGTCAGGAAAACCTCATGGGGTGAGCCAGGCGGAATCAGACCGAATGCAAAAATGAATGCCGCCATGAGATTCAGGGTGGAATGTAAGGGTTAGGAGTGCTTTTGCATTCTCTATTTGGGAGGGCACAATTTTTGGCCTAGAAATCGAAAAATTCCTGACCCCGGGGTCAGGAAAACCTCACGGGGTGAGCCAGGCGGAATCAGGCCGAATGCAAAAATGAACGCCGCCATGAGATTCGGGGTGGAATGTAAGCGTTAGGAGTGCTTTTGCATGCTCGATTTGGGACGGCACATTTTTTGGCCCAGAAATTAAAAAATTCCTGACCCCTCATGGGGTGAGCCAGGCGGAATCAGGCCGAATGCAAAAATGAATGCCGCCATGAGATTCAGGGTGGAATGTAAGGGTTAGGAGTGCTTTTGCATGCTCAATTTAGGAGGGCACATTTTTTGGCCCAGAAATCAAAAAATTCCTGACCCCGGGGTCAGGAAAACCTCACGGGGTGAGCCAGGCGGAATCCGGCCGAATGCAAAAATGAACGCCGCCATAAAATTCGGGGTGGAATGTCAGGGTTAGGAGTGCTTTTGCATGCTCAATTGGGGACGGCACAATTTTTGGCCCAGAAATGAAGAAATTCCTGACCACGGGGTCAGGAAAACCTCACGCGGTGAGACAGGCGGAATCAGGCCGAATGCAAAAATGAAGACCGCCATGAGATTCGGGGTGGAATGTAAGGTTTAGGACTGCTTTTGCATGCTCGATTTGGGAGGGCACAATTTTTGGCCCAGAAACCAAAAAATTCCTGACCCCGGCGTCAGGAAAACCTCACGGGGTGAGCCATGGGGTTTCAGGCCGAATGCAAAAATGAACGCCGCCATGAGATTCGGGGTGGAATGTAAGGGTTAGGAGTGCTTTTGCATGCTCGATTTAGGAGGGCACAATTTTTGGCCCAGAAATCAAAAAATTCCTGACCCCGGGGTCAGGAAAACCTCACGGGGTGAGCCAGGCGGAATCAGGCTGAATGCAAAAATGAACGCCGCCATGAGATTCGGGGTGGAATGTAAGCGTTAGGAGTGCTTTTGCATGCTCGATTTGGGACGGCACATTTTTTGGCCCAGAAATTAAAAAATTCCTGACCCCTCATGGGGTGAGCCAGGCGGAATCAGGCCGAATGCAAAAATGAATGCCGCCATGAGATTCAGGGTGGAATGTAAGGGTTAGGAGTGCTTTTGCATGCTCAATTTAGGAGGGCACATTTTTTGGCCCAGAAATCAAAAAATTCCTGACCCCGGGGTCAGGAAAACCTCACGGGGTGAGCCAGGCGGAATCCGGCCGAATGCAAAATGAACGCCGCCATAAAATTCGGGGTGGAATGTCAGGGTTAGGAGTGCTTTTGCATGCTCAATTGGGGACGGCACAATTTTTGGCCCAGAAATGAAGAAATTCCTGACCACGGGGTCAGGAAAACCTCACGCGGTGAGACAGGCGGAATCAGGCCGAATGCAAAAATGAAGACCGCCATGAGATTCGGGGTGGAATGTAAGGTTTAGGAGTGCTTTTGCATGCTCGATTTGGGAGGGCACAATTTTTGGCCCAGAAACCAAAAAATTCCTGACCCCGGCGTCAGGAAAACCTCACGGGGTGAGCCAGGCGGAATCAGGCTGAATGCAAAAATGAACGCCGCCATGAGATTCGGGGTGGAATGTAAGGGTTAGGGGTGCTTTTGCATGCTTGATTTAGGAGGGCACAATTTTTGGCCCAGAAATCAAAAAATTCCTGACCCCGGGGTCAGGAAAACCTCACGGGGTGAGCCAGGCGGAATCAGGCCGAATGCAAAAATGAACGCCGCCATGAGATTCGGGGTGGAATGTAAGGGTTAGGTGTGCTTTTGCATGCTCGATTTGGGAGGGCACAATTTTTGGCCCAGAAACCAAAAAATTCCTGACTCCGGGGTCAGGAAAACCTCACGGGGTGAGCCAGGCGGAATCAGGCCGAATGCAAAAATGAACGCCGCCATGGGATTCGGGGTGGAATGTAAGGGTTAGGAGTGCTTTTGCATGCTCGATTTAGGAGGGCACAATTTTTGGCCCAGAAACCAAAAAATTCCTGACTCCGGGGTCAGGAAAACCTCACGGGGTGAGCCATGGGGTTTCAGGCCGAATGCAAAAATGAACGCCGCCATGAGATTCGGGGTGGAATGTAAGGGTTAGGAGTGCTTTTGCATGCTCGATTTAGGAGGGCACAATTTTTGGCCCAGAAATCAAAAAATTCCTGACCCCGGGGTCAGGAAAACCTCACGGGGTGAGCCAGGCGGAATCAGGCTGAATGCAAAAATGAACGCCGCCATGAGATTCGGGGTGGAATGTAAGGTTTAGGAGTGCTTTTGCATGCTCGATTTGGGAGGGCACAATTTTTGGCCCAGAAACCAAAAAATTCCTGACCCCGGCGTCAGGAAAACCTCACGGGGTGAGCCAGGCGGAATCAGGCTGAATGCAAAAATGAACGCCGCCATGAGATTCGGGGTGGAATGTAAGGGTTAGGGGTGCTTTTGCATGCTTGATTTAGGAGGGCACAATTTTTGGCCCAGAAATCAAAAAATTCCTGACCCCGGGGTCAGGAAAACCTCACGGGGTGAGCCAGGCGGAATCAGGCCGAATGCAAAAATGAACGCCGCCATGAGATTCGGGGTGGAATGTAAGGGTTAGGTGTGCTTTTGCATGCTCGATTTGGGAGGGCACAATTTTTGGCCCAGAAACCAAAAAATTCCTGACTCCGGGGTCAGGAAAACCTCACGGGGTGAGCCAGGCGGAATCAGGCCGAATGCAAAAATGAACGCCGCCATGAGATTCGGGGTGGAATGTAAGGGTTAGGAGTGCTTTTGCATGCTCGATTTAGGAGGGCACAATTTTTGGCCCAGAAACCAAAAAATTCCTGACTCCGGGGTCAGGAAAACCTCACGGGGTGAGCCATGGGGTTTCAGGCCGAATGCAAAAATGAACGCCGCCATGAGATTCGGGGTGGAATGTAAGGGTTAGGAGTGCTTTTGCATGCTCGATTTAGGAGGGCACAATTTTTGGCCCAGAAATCAAAAAATTCCTGACCCCGGGGTCAGGAAAACCTCACGGGGTGAGCCAGGCGGAATCAGGCTGAATGCAAAAATGAACGCCGCCATGAGATTCGGGGTGGAATGTAAGGGTTAGGGGTGCTTTTGCATGCTTGATTTGGGAGGGCACAATTTTTGGCCCAGAAATCGAAAAATTCCTGACCCCGGCGTCAGGAAAACCTCACGGGGTGAGCCAGGCGGAATCAGGCCGAATGCCAAAATGAACGCCGCCATGAGATTCGGGGTGGAATGTAAGCGTTAGGAGTGCTTTTGCATGCTCGATTTGGGACGGCACATTTTTTGGCCCAGAAATTAAAAAATTCCTGACCCCGGGGTCAGGAAAACCTCATGGGGTGAGCCAGGCGGAATCAGACCGAATGCAAAAATGAATGCCGCCATGAGATTCAGGGTGGAATGTAAGGGTTAGGAGTGCTTTTGCATTCTCTATTTGGGAGGGCACAATTTTTGGCCTAGAAATCGAAAAATTCCTGACCCCGGGGTCAGGAAAACCTCACGGGGTGAGCCAGGCGGAATCAGGCCGAATGCAAAAATGAACGCCGCCATGAGATTCGGGGTGGAATGTAAGCGTTAGGAGTGCTTTTGCATGCTCGATTTGGGACGGCACATTTTTTGGCCCAGAAATTAAAAAATTCCTGACCCCTCATGGGGTGAGCCAGGCGGAATCAGGCCGAATGCAAAAATGAATGCCGCCATGAGATTCAGGGTGGAATGTAAGGGTTAGGAGTGCTTTTGCATGCTCAATTTAGGAGGGCACATTTTTTGGCCCAGAAATCAAAAAATTCCTGACCCCGGGGTCAGGAAAACCTCACGGGGTGAGCCAGGCGGAATCCGGCCGAATGCAAAAATGAACGCCGCCATAAAATTCGGGGTGGAATGTCAGGGTTAGGAGTGCTTTTGCATGCTCAATTGGGGACGGCACAATTTTTGGCCCAGAAATGAAGAAATTCCTGACCACGGGGTCAGGAAAACCTCACGCGGTGAGACAGGCGGAATCAGGCCGAATGCAAAAATGAAGACCGCCATGAGATTCGGGGTGGAATGTAAGGTTTAGGACTGCTTTTGCATGCTCGATTTGGGAGGGCACAATTTTTGGCCCAGAAACCAAAAAATTCCTGACCCCGGCGTCAGGAAAACCTCACGGGGTGAGCCAGGCGGAATCAGGCTGAATGCAAAAATGAACGCCGCCATGAGATTCGGGGTGGAATGTAAGGGTTAGGGGTGCTTTTGCATGCTTGATTTAGGAGGGCACAATTTTTGGCCCAGAAATCAAAAAATTCCTGACCCCGGGGTCAGGAAAACCTCACGGGGTGAGCCAGGCGGAATCAGGCCGAATGCAAAAATGAACGCCGCCATGAGATTCGGGGTGGAATGTAAGGGTTAGGTGTGCTTTTGCATGCTCGATTTGGGAGGGCACAATTTTTGGCCCAGAAATCAAAAAATTCCTGACCCCGGGGTCAGGAAAACCTCACGGGGTGAGCCAGGCGGAATCAGGCCGAATGCAAAAATGAACGCCGCCATGAGATTCGGGGTGGAATGTAAGGGTTAGGTGTGCTTTTGCATGCTCGATTTGGGAGGGCACAATTTTTGGCCCAGAAACCAAAAAATTCCTGACTCCGGGGTCAGGAAAACCTCACGGGGTGAGCCAGGCGGAATCAGGCCGAATGCAAAAATGAACGCCGCCATGAGATTCGGGGTGGAATGTAAGGGTTAGGAGTTCTTTTGCATGCTCGATTTGGGAAGGCAAAATTTTTGGCCCAGAAATCAAAAAATTCCTGACCCCGGGGTCAGGAAAACCTCACGGGGTGAGCCAGGCGAAATCAGGCCGAATGCAAAAATGAACGCCGCCATGCGATTCGGGGTGGAATGTAAGGGTTAAGAGTGCTTTTGCATGCTCGATTTGGGAGGGCACAATTTTTGGCCCAGAAACCAAAAAATTCCTGACCCCGGGGTCAGGAAAACCTCACGGGGTGAGCCAGGCGGAATCAGGCCGAATGCAAAAATGAACGCCGCCATGAGATTCGGGGTGAAATGTCAGGGTTAGGAGTGCTTTTGCATGCTCGATATGGGACGGCACAATTTTTGGCCCAGAAACCAAAAAATTCCTGACTCCGGGGTCAGGAAAACCTCACGGGGTGAGCCAGGCGGAATCAGGCCGAATGCCAAAATGAACGCCGCCATGAGATTCGGGGTGGAATGTAAGCGTTAGGAGTGCTTTTGCATGCTCGATTTGGGACGGCACATTTTTTGGCCCAGAAATTAAAAAATTCCTGACCCCAGGGTCAGGAAAACCTCATGGGGTGAGCCAGGCGGAATCAGACCGAATGCAAAAATGAATGCCGCCATGAGATTCAGGGTGGAATGTAAGGGTTAGGAGTGCTTTTGCATGCTCTATTTGGGAGGGCACAATTTTTGGCCCAGAAATCGAAAAATTCCTGACCCCGGGGTCAGGAAAACCTCACGGGGTGAGCCAGGCGGAATCAGGCCGAATGCAAAAATGAACGCCGCCATGAGATTCGGGGTGGAATGTAAGCGTTAGGAGTGCTTTTGCATGCTCGATTTGGGACGGCACATTTTTTGGCCCAGAAATTAAAAAATTCCTGACCCCTCATGGGGTGAGCCAGGCGGAATCAGGCCGAATGCAAAAATGAATGCCGCCATGAGATTCAGGGTGGAATGTAAGGGTTAGGAGTGCTTTTGCATGCTCAATTTAGGAGGGCACAATTTTTGGCCCAGAAATCAAAAAATTCCTGACCCCGGGGTCAGGAAGACCTCACGGGGTGAGCCAGGCGGAATCCGGCCAAATGCAAAAATGAACGCCACCATGAAATTCGGGGTGGAATGTCAGGGTTAGGAGTGCTTTTGCATGCTCGATTGGGGACGGCACAATTTTTGGCCCAGAAATCAAGAAATTCCTGACCACGGGGTCAGGAAAACCTCATGGGGTGAGCCAGGCGGAATCAGGCCGAATGCAAAAATGAACGCCGCCATGAGATTCGGGGTGGAATGTAAGGGTTAGGAGTGCTTTTGCATGCTCGATATGGGACGGCACAATTTTTTGCCCAGAAATCAAAAAATTCCTGACCCCGGGGTCAGGAAAACTTCACGGGGTGAGCCAGGCGGAATCAGGCCGAATGCAAAAATCAACGCCGCCATGAGATTCGGGGTGGAATGTAAGGGTTAGGTGTGCTTTTGCATGCTCGATTTGGGAGGGCACAATTTTTGGCCCAGAAACCAAAAAATTCCTGACCCTGGCGTCAGGAAAACCTCACGGGGTGAGCCAGGCGGAATCAGGCCGAATGCAAAAATGAACGCCGCCATGAGATTCGGGGTGGAATGTAAGCGTTAGGAGTGCTTTTGCATGCTCGATTTGGGACGGCACATTTTTTGGCCCAGAAATTAAAAAATTCCTGACCCCTCATGGGGTGAGCCAGGCGGAATCAGGCCGAATGCAAAAATGAATGCCGCCATGAGATTCAGGGTGGAATGTCAGGATTAGGAGTGCTTTTGCATGCTCGATTGGGGACGGCACAGTTTTTGGCCCAGAAATCAAAAAATTCCTGACCACGGGGTCAGGAAATCCTCACGCGGTGAGACAGGCGGAATCAGGCCGAATGCAAAAACGAAGACCGCCATGAGATTCGGGGTGGAATGTAAGGTTTAGGAGTGCTTTTGCATGCTCGATTTGGGAGGGCACAATTTTTGGCCCAGAAATCAAAAAATTCCTGACCCCGGGGTCAGGAAAACCTCACGGGGTGAGCCATGGGGTTTCAGGCCGAATGCAAAAATGAACGCCGCCATGAGATTCGGGGTGGAATGTAAGGGTTAGGAGTGCTTTTGCATGCTCGATTTAGGAGGGCACAATTTTTGGCCCAGAAATCAAAAAATTCCTGACCCCGGGGTCAGGAAAACCTCACGGGGTGAGCCAGGCGGAATCAGGCCGAATGCAAAAATGAACGCCGCCATGAGATTCGGGGTGGAATGTAAGGGTTAGGAGTGCTTTTGCATGCTCGATTTAGGAGGGCACAATTTTTGGCCCAGAAATCAAAAAATTCCTGACCCCGGGGTCAGGAAAACCTCACGGGGTGAGCCAGGCGGAATCAGGCCGAATGCAAAAATGAACGCCGCCATGAGATTCGGGGTGGAATGTAAGGGTTAGTAGTGCTTTTGCATGCTCGATTTGGGAGGGCACAAATTTTGGCCCAGAAACCAAAAAATTCCTGACTCCGGGGTCAGGAAAACCTCGCGGGGTGAGCCAGGCGGAATCAGCCCGAATGCAAAACTGAACGCCGCCATGCGATTAGGGGTGGAATGTAAGGGTTAGGAGTGCTTTTGCATGCTCGATTTGGGAGGGCACAATTTTTGGCCCAGAAACCAAAAAATTCCTGACCCCGGCGTCAGGAAAACCTCACGGGGTGAGCCAGGCGGAATCAGGCCGAATGCAAAAATGAACGCCGCCATGAGATTCGGGGTGGAATGTCAGGGTTAGGATTGTTTTTGCATGCTCGATATGGGACGGCACAATTTTTGGCCCAGAAATCAAAAAATTCGTGACCCCGGGGTCAGGAAAACCTCACGGGGTGAGCCAGGCGGAATCAGGCCGAATGCAAAAATGAACGCCGCCATGAGATTCGGGGTGGAATGTAAGGGTTAGGTGTGCTTTTGCATGCTCGATTTGGGAGGGCACAATTTTTGGACCAGAAACCAAAAAATTCCTGACCCCGGCGTCAGGAAAACCTCACGGGGTGAGCCAGGCGGAATCAGGCCGAATGCCAAAATGAACGCCGCCATGAGATTCGGGGTGGAATGTAAGCGTTAGGAGTGCTTTTGCATGCTCGATTTGGGACGGCACATTTTTTGGCCCAGAAATTAAAAAATTCCTGACCCCGGGGTCAGGAAAACCTCATGGGGTGAGCCAAGCGGAATCAGACCGAATGCAAAAATGAATGCCGCCATGAGATTCAGGGTGGAATGTAAGGGTTAGGAGTGCTTTTGCATGCTCGATTTGGGAGGGCACAATTTTTGGCCCAGAAATCGAAAAATTCCTGACCCCGGCGTCAGGAAAACCTCACGGGGTGAGACAGGCGGAATCAGGCCGAATGCAAAAATGAAGACCGCCATGAGATTCAGGGTGGAATGTAAGGTTTAGGAGTGCTTTTGCATGCTCGATATGGGACGGCACAATTTTTGGCCCAGAAACCAAAAAATTCCTGACTCCGGGGTCAGGAAAACCTCACGGGGTGAGCCAGGCGGAATCAGGCCGAATGCAAAAATGAACGCCGCCATGAGAGTCGGGGTGGAATGTAAGGGTTAGGAGTGCTTTTGCATGCTCGATTTGGGAAGGCAAAATTTTTGGCCCAGAAATCAAAAAATTCCTGACCCCGGGGTCAGGAAAACCTCACGGGGTGAGCCAGGCGGAATCAGGCCGAATGCAAAAATGAACGCCGCCATGCGATTCGGGGTGGAATGTAAGGGTTAAGAGTGCTTTTGCATGCTCGATTTGGGAGGGCACAATTTTTGGCCCAGAAACCAAAAAATTCCTGACCCCGGCGTCAGGAAAACCTCACGGGGAGAGCCAGGCGGAATCAGGCCGAATGCAAAAATGAACGCCGCCATGAGATTCGGGGTGGAATGTCAGGGTTAGGAGTGCTTTTGCATGCTCGATATGGGACGGCACAATTTTTGGCCCAGAAATCAAAAAATTCCTGACCCCGGGGTCAGGAAAACCTCACGGGGTGAGCCAGGCGGAATCAGGCCGAATGCAAAAATGAACTCCGCCATGAGATTCGGGGTGGAATGTAAGGGTTAGGTGTGCTTTTGCATGCTCGATTTGGGAGGGCACAATTTTTGGCCCAGAAACCAAAAAATTCCTGACCCCGGCGTCAGGAAAACCTCACGGGGTGAGCCAGGCGGAATCAGGCCGAATGCAAAAATGAACGCCGCCATGAGATTCGGGGTGGAATGTAAGCGTTAGGAGTGCTTTTGCATGCTCGATTTGGGACGGCACATTTTTTGGCCCAGAAATTAAAAAATTCCTGACCCCTCATGGGGTGAGCCAGGCGGAATCAGGCCGAATGCAAAAATGAATGCCGCCATGAGATTCAGGGTGGAATGTAAGGGTTAGGAGTGCTTTTGCATGCTCGATTTAGGAGGGCACAATTTTTGGCCCAGAAATCAAAAAATTCCTGACCCCGGGGTCAGGAAAACCTCACGGGGTGAGCCAGGCGGAATCCGGCCGAATGCAAAAATGAACGCCACCATGAAATTCGGGGTGGAATGTCAGGGTTAGGAGTGCTTTTGCATGCTCGAATTGGGACGGCACAGTTTTTGGCCCAGAAATCAAAAAATTCCTGACCACGGGGTCAGGAAAACCTCACGCGGTGAGACAGGTGGAATCAGGCCGAATGCAAAAACGAAGACCGCCATGAGATTCGGGGTGGAATGTAAGGTTTAGGAGTGCTTTTGCATGCTCGATTTGGGAGGGCACAATTTTTGGCCCAGAAATCAAAAAATTCCTGACCCCGGGGTCAGGAAAACCTCACGGGGTGAGCCAGGGGGTTTCAGGCCGAATGCAAAAATGAACGCCGCCATGAGATTCGGGGTGGAATGTAAGGGTTAGGAGTGCTTTTGCATGCTCTATTTAGGATGGCACAATTTTTGGCCCAGAAATCAAAAAATTCCTGACCCCGGGGTCAGGAAAAGTTCACGGGGTGAGCCAGGCGGAATCAGGCCGAATGCAAAAATCAACGCCGCCATGAGATTCGGGGTGGAATGTAAGGGTTAGGTGTGCTTTTGCATGCTCGATTTGGGAGGGCACAATTTTTGGCCCAGAAACCAAAAAATTCCTGACCCCGGGGTCAGGAAAACCTCACGGGTTGAGCCAGGCGGAATCAGGCCGAATGCAAAAATGAACGCCACCATGAGATTCGGGGTGGAATGTCAGGGTTAGGAGTGCTTTTGCATGCTCGATTGGGGACGGCACAATTTTTGGCCCAGAAATCAAGAAATTCCTGACCACGGGGTCAGGAAAACCTCTCGGGGTGAGCCAGGCGGAATCAGGCCGAATGCAAAAATGAACGCCGCCATGAGATTCGGGGTGGAATGTAAGCGTTAGGAGTGCTTTTCCATGCTCGATTTGGGACGGCACATTTTTTGGCCCAGAAATCAAAAAATTCCTGACCCCGGGGTCAGGAAAACCTCATGGGGTGAGCCAGGCGGAATCAGGCCGAATGCAAAAATGAACGCCGCCATGAGATTCGGTGTGGAATGTAAGGGTTAGGAGTGCTTTTGCATGCTCGATATGGGACGGCACAATTTTTGGCCCAGAAATCAAAAAATTCCTGAACCCGGGGTCAGGAAAACCTCACGGGGTGAGCCAGGCGGAATCAGGCCGAATGCAAAAATCAACGCCGCCATGAGATTCGGGGTGGATTGTAAGGGTTAGGTGTGCTTTTGCATGCTCGATTTGGGAGGGCACAATTTTTGGCCCAGAAACCAAAAAATTCCTGACCCCGGGGTCAGGAAAACCTCACGGGGTGAGCCAGGCGGAATCAGGCCGAATGCAAAAATGAACGCCGCCATGAGATTCGGGGTGGAATGTAAGGGTTAGGAGTGCTTTTGCATGCTCGATTGGGGACGGCACAATTTTTGGCCCAGAAATCAAGAAATTCCTGACCACGGGGTCAGGAAAACCTCATGGGGTGAGCCAGGCGGAATCAGGCCGAATGCAAAAATGAACGCCGCCATGAGATTCGGGGTGGAATGTAAGGGTTAGGAGTGCTTTTGCATGCTCGATATGGGACGGCACAATTTTTTGCCCAGAAATCAAAAAATTCCTGACCCCGGGGTCAGGAAAACTTCACGGGGTGAGCCAGGCGGAATCAGGCCGAATGCAAAAATCAACGCCGCCATGAGATTCGGGGTGGAATGTAAGGGTTAGGTGTGCTTTTGCATGCTCGATTTGGGAGGGCACAATTTTTGGCCCAGAAACCAAAAAATTCCTGACCCTGGCGTCAGGAAAACCTCACGGGGTGAGCCAGGCGGAATCAGGCCGAATGCAAAAATGAACGCCGCCATGAGATTCGGGGTGGAATGTAAGCGTTAGGAGTGCTTTTGCATGCTCGATTTGGGACGGCACATTTTTTGGCCCAGAAATTAAAAAATTCCTGACCCCTCATGGGGTGAGCCAGGCGGAATCAGGCCGAATGCAAAAATGAATGCCGCCATGAGATTCAGGGTGGAATGTCAGGATTAGGAGTGCTTTTGCATGCTCGATTGGGGACGGCACAGTTTTTGGCCCAGAAATCAAAAAATTCCTGACCACGGGGTCAGGAAAACCTCACGCGGTGAGACAGGCGGAATCAGGCCGAATGCAAAAACGAAGACCGCCATGAGATTCGGGGTGGAATGTAAGGTTTAGGAGTGCTTTTGCATGCTCGATTTGGGAGGGCACAATTTTTGGCCCAGAAATCAAAAAATTCCTGACCCCGGGGTCAGGAAAACCTCACGGGGTGAGCCATGGGGTTTCAGGCCGAATGCAAAAATGAACGCCGCCATGAGATTCGGGGTGGAATGTAAGGGTTAGGAGTGCTTTTGCATGCTCGATTTAGGAGGGCACAATTTTTGGCCCAGAAATCAAAAAATTCCTGACCCCGGGGTCAGGAAAACCTCACGGGGTGAGCCAGGCGGAATCAGGCCGAATGCAAAAATGAACGCCGCCATGAGATTCGGGGTGGAATGTAAGGGTTAGGAGTGCTTTTGCATGCTCGATTTAGGAGGGCACAATTTTTGGCCCAGAAATCAAAAAATTCCTGACCCCGGGGTCAGGAAAACCTCACGGGGTGAGCCAGGCGGAATCAGGCCGAATGCAAAAATGAACGCCGCCATGAGATTCGGGGTGGAATGTAAGGGTTAGTAGTGCTTTTGCATGCTCGATTTGGGAGGGCACAAATTTTGGCCCAGAAACCAAAAAATTCCTGACTCCGGGGTCAGGAAAACCTCGCGGGGTGAGCCAGGCGGAATCAGCCCGAATGCAAAACTGAACGCCGCCATGCGATTAGGGGTGGAATGTAAGGGTTAGGAGTGCTTTTGCATGCTCGATTTGGGAGGGCACAATTTTTGGCCCAGAAACCAAAAAATTCCTGACCCCGGCGTCAGGAAAACCTCACGGGGTGAGCCAGGCGGAATCAGGCCGAATGCAAAAATGAACGCCGCCATGAGATTCGGGGTGGAATGTCAGGGTTAGGATTGTTTTTGCATGCTCGATATGGGACGGCACAATTTTTGGCCCAGAAATCAAAAAATTCGTGACCCCGGGGTCAGGAAAACCTCACGGGGTGAGCCAGGCGGAATCAGGCCGAATGCAAAAATGAACGCCGCCATGAGATTCGGGGTGGAATGTAAGGGTTAGGTGTGCTTTTGCATGCTCGATTTGGGAGGGCACAATTTTTGGACCAGAAACCAAAAAATTCCTGACCCCGGCGTCAGGAAAACCTCACGGGGTGAGCCAGGCGGAATCAGGCCGAATGCCAAAATGAACGCCGCCATGAGATTCGGGGTGGAATGTAAGCGTTAGGAGTGCTTTTGCATGCTCGATTTGGGACGGCACATTTTTTGGCCCAGAAATTAAAAAATTCCTGACCCCGGGGTCAGGAAAACCTCATGGGGTGAGCCAAGCGGAATCAGACCGAATGCAAAAATGAATGCCGCCATGAGATTCAGGGTGGAATGTAAGGGTTAGGAGTGCTTTTGCATGCTCGATTTGGGAGGGCACAATTTTTGGCCCAGAAATCGAAAAATTCCTGACCCCGGCGTCAGGAAAACCTCACGGGGTGAGACAGGCGGAATCAGGCCGAATGCAAAAATGAAGACCGCCATGAGATTCAGGGTGGAATGTAAGGTTTAGGAGTGCTTTTGCATGCTCGATATGGGACGGCACAATTTTTGGCCCAGAAACCAAAAAATTCCTGACTCCGGGGTCAGGAAAACCTCACGGGGTGAGCCAGGCGGAATCAGGCCGAATGCAAAAATGAACGCCGCCATGAGAGTCGGGGTGGAATGTAAGGGTTAGGAGTGCTTTTGCATGCTCGATTTGGGAAGGCAAAATTTTTGGCCCAGAAATCAAAAAATTCCTGACCCCGGGGTCAGGAAAACCTCACGGGGTGAGCCAGGCGGAATCAGGCCGAATGCAAAAATGAACGCCGCCATGCGATTCGGGGTGGAATGTAAGGGTTAAGAGTGCTTTTGCATGCTCGATTTGGGAGGGCACAATTTTTGGCCCAGAAACCAAAAAATTCCTGACCCCGGCGTCAGGAAAACCTCACGGGGAGAGCCAGGCGGAATCAGGCCGAATGCAAAAATGAACGCCGCCATGAGATTCGGGGTGGAATGTCAGGGTTAGGAGTGCTTTTGCATGCTCGATATGGGACGGCACAATTTTTGGCCCAGAAATCAAAAAATTCCTGACTCCGGGGTCAGGAAAACCTCACGGGGTGAGCCAGGCGGAATCAGGCCGAATGCAAAAATGAACTCCGCCATGAGATTCGGGGTGGAATGTAAGGGTTAGGTGTGCTTTTGCATGGTCGATTTGGGAGGGCACAATTTTTGGCCCAGAAACCAAAAAATTCCTGACCCCGGCGTCAGGAAAACCTCACGGGGTGAGCCAGGCGGAATCAGGCCGAATGCAAAAATGAACGCCGCCATGAGATTCGGGGTGGAATGTAAGCGTTAGGAGTGCTTTTGCATGCTCGATTTGGGACGGCACATTTTTTGGCCCAGAAATTAAAAAATTCCTGACCCCTCATGGGGTGAGCCAGGCGGAATCAGGCCGAATGCAAAAATGAATGCCGCCATGAGATTCAGGGTGGAATGTAAGGGTTAGGAGTGCTTTTGCATGCTTTATTTGGGAGGGCACAATTTTTGGCCCAGAAATCAAAAAATTCCTGACCCCGGGGTCAGGAAAACCTCACGGGGTGAGCCAGACGGAATCAGGCCGAATGCAAAAATGAACGCCGCCATGAGATTCGGGGTGGAATGTCAGGGTTAGGAGTGCTTTTGCATGCTCGATATGGGACGGCACAATTTTTGGCCCAGAAATCAAAAAATTCCTGACCCCGGGGTCAGGAAAACCTCACGGGGTGAGCCAGGCGGAATCATGCCGAATGCAAAAATGAACGCCGCCATGAGATTCGGGGTGGAATGTAAGGGTTAGGTGTGCTTTTGCATGCTCGATTTGGGAGGGCACAATTTTTGGCCCAGAAACCAAAAAATTCCTGACCCCGGCGTCAGGAAAACCTCACGGGGTGAGCCAGGCGGAATCAGGCCGAATGCAAAAATGAACGCCGCCATGAGATTCGGGGTGGAATGTAAGCGTTAGGAGTGCTTTTGCATGCTCGATTTGGGACGGCACATTTTTTGGCCCAGAAATTAAAAAATTCCTGACCCCTCATGGGGTGAGCCAGGCGGAATCAGGCCGAATGCAAAAATGAATGCCGCCATGAGATTCAGGGTGGAATGTAAGGGTTAGGAGTGCTTTTGCATGCTCGATTTAGGAGGGCACAATTTTTGGCCCAGAAATCAAAAAATTCCTGACCCCGGGGTCAGGAAAACCTCACGGGGTGAGCCAGGCGGAATCCGGCCGAATGCAAAAATGAACGCCACCATGAAATTCGGGGTGGAATGTCAGGGTTAGGAGTGCTTTTGCATGCTCGAATTGGGACGGCACAGTTTTTGGCCCAGAAATCAAAAAATTCCTGACCACGGGGTCAGGAAAACCTCACGCGGTGAGACAGGTGGAATCAGGCCGAATGCAAAAACGAAGACCGCCATGAGATTCGGGGTGGAATGTAAGGTTTAGGAGTGCTTTTGCATGCTCGATTTGGGAGGGCACAATTTTTGGCCCAGAAATCAAAAAATTCCTGACCCCGGGGTCAGGAAAACCTCACGGGGTGAGCCAGGGGGTTTCAGGCCGAATGCAAAAATGAACGCCGCCATGAGATTCGGGGTGGAATGTAAGGGTTAGGAGTGCTTTTGCATGCTCTATTTAGGATGGCACAATTTTTGGCCCAGAAATCAAAAAATTCCTGACCCCGGGGTCAGGAAAAGTTCACGGGGTGAGCCAGGCGGAATCAGGCCGAATGCAAAAATCAACGCCGCCATGAGATTCGGGGTGGAATGTAAGGGTTAGGTGTGCTTTTGCATGCTCGATTTGGGAGGGCACAATTTTTGGCCCAGAAACCAAAAAATTCCTGACCCCGGGGTCAGGAAAACCTCACGGGTTGAGCCAGGCGGAATCAGGCCGAATGCAAAAATGAACGCCACCATGAGATTCGGGGTGGAATGTCAGGGTTAGGAGTGCTTTTGCATGCTCGATTGGGGACGGCACAATTTTTGGCCCAGAAATCAAGAAATTCCTGACCACGGGGTCAGGAAAACCTCTCGGGGTGAGCCAGGCGGAATCAGGCCGAATGCAAAAATGAACGCCGCCATGAGATTCGGGGTGGAATGTAAGCGTTAGGAGTGCTTTTCCATGCTCGATTTGGGACGGCACATTTTTTGGCCCAGAAATCAAAAAATTCCTGACCCCGGGGTCAGGAAAACCTCATGGGGTGAGCCAGGCGGAATCAGGCCGAATGCAAAAATGAACGCCGCCATGAGATTCGGTGTGGAATGTAAGGGTTAGGAGTGCTTTTGCATGCTCGATATGGGACGGCACAATTTTTGGCCCAGAAATCAAAAAATTCCTGAACCCGGGGTCAGGAAAACCTCACGGGGTGAGCCAGGCGGAATCAGGCCGAATGCAAAAATCAACGCCGCCATGAGATTCGGGGTGGATTGTAAGGGTTAGGTGTGCTTTTGCATGCTCGATTTGGGAGGGCACAATTTTTGGCCCAGAAACCAAAAAATTCCTGACCCCGGGGTCAGGAAAACCTCACGGGGTGAGCCAGGCGGAATCAGGCCGAATGCAAAAATGAAGACCGCCATGAGATTCGGGGTGGAATGTAAGGGTTAGGAGTGCTTTTGCATGCTCAATTTGGGAGGGCACAATTTTTGGCCCAGAAATCAAAAAATTCCTGACCCCGGGGTCAGGAAAACCTCTCGGGGTGAGCCAGGCGGAATCAGGCCGAATGCAAAAATGAAGACCGCCATGAGATTCGGGGTGGAATGTAAGGGTTAGGAGTGCTTTTGCATGCTCGATTTGGGAGGGCACAATTTTTGGCCCAGAAATCAAAAAATTCCTGACCCCGGGGTCAGGACAACCTCACGGGGTGAGCCAGGCGGAATCAGGCCGAATGCAAAAATGAAGACCGCCATGAGATTCGTGGTGGAATGTAAGGGTTAGGAGTGCTTTTGCATGCTCGATTTGGGAGGGCACAATTTTTGGCCCAGAAATCAAAAAATTCCTGACACCGGTGTCAGGAAAACCTCTCGGGGTGAGCCAGGCGGAATCAGGCCGAATGCAAAAATGAAGACCGCCATGAGATTCGGGGTGGAATGTAAGGGTTAGGAGTGCTTTTGCATGCTCGATTTGGTAGGGCACAATTTTTGGCCCAGAAATCAAAAAATTCCTGACCCCGGGGTCAGGAAAACCTCACGGGGTGAGCCTGGCGGAATCAGGCCGAATGCAAAAATGAATGCCACCTTGAGATTCGGGTTGGAATGTAAGGGTTAGGAGTGCTTTTGCATGCTCGATTTGGGAGGGCACAATTTTTGGCCCAGAAATCAAAAAATTCCTGACCCCGGGGTCAGGAAAACCTCACGGGGTGAGCAAGGCGGAATCGGGCCGAATGCCAAAATGAATGCCGCCATGAGATTCGGGGTGGAATGTAAGTGTTAGGAGTGCTTTTGCATGCACGATTTGGGAGGGCACAATTTTTGGCCCAGAAATCAAAAAATTCCTGACCCCGGGGTCAGGAAAACCTCACGGGTTGAGCCAGGCGGAATCAGGCCGAATGCCAAAATGAATGCCGCCATGAGATTCGGGCTGGAATGTAAGGTTTAGGAGTGCTTTGCATGCTCGATTTGGGAGGGCACAATTTTTGGCCCAGAAATCAAAAAATTCCTGACCCCGGGGTCAGGAAAACCTCACGGGGTGAGCCAGGCGGAATCAGGCCGAATGCAAAAATGAAGACCGCCATGAGATTCGGGGTGGAATGTAAGGGTTAGGAGTGCTTTTGCATGCTCGATTTGGGAGGGCACAATTTTTGGCCCAGAAATCAAAAAATTCCTGACCCCGGGGTCAGGAAAACCTTACGGGGTGAGCCAGGCGGAATCAGGCCGAATGCAAAAATGAAGACCGCCATGAGATTCGGGGTGGAATGTAAGGCTTAGGAGTGCTTTTGCATGCTCGATTTGGGAGGGCACAATTTTTGGCCCAGAAATCAAAAAATTCCTGACCCCGGGGTCAGGAAAACCTTACGGGGTGAGCCAGGCGGAATCAGGCCGAATGCAAAAATGAAGACCGCCATGAGATTCGGGGTGGAATGTAAGGCTTAGGAGTGCTTTTGCATGCTCGATTTGGGAGGGCACAATTTTTGGCCCAGAAATCAAAAAATTCCTGACCCCGGGGTCAGGAAAACCTCACGGGGTGAGCCAGGCGGAATCAGGCCGAATGCAAAAATGAAGACCGCCATGAGATTCGGGGTGGAATGTAAGGGTTAGGAGTGCTTTTGCATGCTCGATTTGGGAGGGCACAATTTTTGGCCCAGAAATCAAAAAATTCCTGACCCCGGGGTCAGGAAAACCTTACGGGGTGAGCCAGGCGGAATCAGGCCGAATGCAAAAATGAAGACCGCCATGAGATTCGGGGTGGAATGTAAGGCTTAGGAGTGCTTTTGCATGCTCGATTTGGGAGGGCACAATTTTTGGCCCAGAAATCAAAAAATTCCTGACCCCGGGGTCAGGAAAACCTTACGGGGTGAGCCAGGCGGAATCAGGCCGAATGCAAAAATGAAGACCGCCATGAGATTCGGGGTGGAATGTAAGGCTTAGGAGTGCTTTTGCATGCTCGATTTGGGAGGGCACAATTTTTGGCCCAGAAATCAAAAAATTCCTGACCCCGGGGTCAGGAAAACCTCTCGGGGTGAGCCAGGCGGAATCAGGCCGAATGCAAAAATGAAGACCGCCATGAGATTCGGGGTGGAATGTAAGGGTTAGGAGTGCTTTTGCATGCTCGATTTGGGAGGGCACAATTTTTGGCCCAGAAATCAAAAAATTCCTGACCCCGGGGACAGGAAAACCTCTCGGGGTGAGCCAGGCGGAATCAGGCCGAATGCAAAAATGAATGCCGCCATGAGATTCGGGTTGGAATATAAGGGTTAGGAGTGCTTTTGCATGCTCGATTTGGGAGGGCACAATTTTTGGCCCAGAAATCAAAAAATTCCTGACCCCGGGGTCAGGAAAACCTCTCGGGGTGAGCCAGGCGGAATCAGGCCGAATGCAAAAATGAAGACCGCCATGAGATTCGGGGTGGAATGTAAGGGTTAGGAGTGCTTTTGCATGCTCGATTTGGGAGGGCACAATATTTGGCCCAGAAATCAAAAAATTCCTGACCCCGGGGTCAGGAAAACCTCACGGATTGAGCCAGGCGGAATCAGGCCGATTGCCAAAATGAATGCCGCCATGAGATTCGGGCTGGAATGTAAGGTTTAGGAGTGCTTTTGCATGCTCGATTTGGGAGGGCACAATTTTTGGCCCAGAAATCAAAAAATTCCTGACCCCGGGGTCAGGAAAACCTCACGGGGTGAGCCAGGCGGAATCAGGCCGAATGCAAAAATGAAGACCGCCATGAGATTCGGGGTGGAATGTAAGGGTTAGTAGTGCTTTTGCATGCTCGATTTGGGAGGGCACAATTTTTGGCCCAGAAATCAAAAAATTCCTGACCCCGGGGTCAGGAAAACCTCTCGGTGTGAGCCAGGCGGAATCAGGCCGAATGCAAAAATGAAGACAGCCATGAGATTCGGGGTGGAATGTGAGGGTTAGGAGTGCTTTTGCATGCTCGATTTGGGAGGGCAGAATTTTTGGCCCAGAAATCAAAAAATTCCTGACCCCGGGGTCAGGAAAACCTCACGGGGTGAGCCAGGCGGAATCAGGCCGAATGCAAAAATCAACGCCGCCATGAGATTCGGGGTGGATTGTAAGGGTTAGGTGTGCTTTTGCATGCTCGATTTGGGAGGGCACAATTTTTGGCCCAGAAACCAAAAAATTCCTGACCCCGGCGTCAGGAAAACCTCACGGGGTGAGCCAGGCGGAATCAGGCCGAATGCAAAAATGAACGCCGCCATGCGATTCGGGGTGGAATGTAAGGGTTAAGAGTGCTTTTGCATGCTCGATTTGGGAGGGCACAATTTTTGGCCCAGAAACCAAAAAATTCCTGACCCCGGCGTCAGGAAAACCTCACGGGGAGAGCCAGGCGGAATCAGGCCGAATGCAAAAATGTACGCCGCCATGAGATTCGGGGTGGAATGTCAGGGTTAGGAGTGCTTTTGCATGCTCGATATGGGACGGCACAATTTTAGGCCCAGAAATCAAAAAATTCCTGACCCCGGGGTCAGGAAAACCTCACGGGGTGAGCCAGGCGGAATCAGGCCGAATGCAAAAATGAACTCCGCCATGAGATTCGGGGTGGAATGTAAGGGTTAGGTGTGCTTTTGCATGGTCGATTTGGGAGGGCACAATTTTTGGCCCAGAAACCAAAAAATTCCTGACCCCGGCGTCAGGAAAACCTCACGGGGTGAGCCAGGCGGAATCAGGCCGAATGCAAAAATGAACGCCGCCATGAGATTCGGGGTGGAATGTAAGCGTTAGGAGTGCTTTTGCATGCTCGATTTGGGACGGCACATTTTTTGGCCCAGAAATTAAAAAATTCCTGACCCCTCATGGGGTGAGCCAGGCGGAATCAGGCCGAATGCAAAAATGAATGCCGCCATGAGATTCAGGGTGGAATGTAAGTGTTAGGAGTGCTTTTGCATGCTTTATTTGGGAGGGCACAATTTTTGGCCCAGAAATCAAAAAATTCCTGACCCCGGGGTCAGGAAAACCTCACGGGGTGAGCCAGACGGAATCAGGCCGAATGCAAAAATGAACGCCGCCATGAGATTCGGGGTGGAATGTCAGGGTTAGGAGTGCTTTTGCATGCTCGATATGGGACGGCACAATTTTTGGCCCAGAAATCAAAAAATTCCTGACCCCGGGGTCAGGAAAACCTCACGGGGTGAGCCAGGCGGAATCATGCCGAATGCAAAAATGAACGCCGCCATGAGATTCGGGGTGGAATGTAAGGGTTAGGTGTGCTTTTGCATGCTCGATTTGGGAGGGCACAATTTTTGGCCCAGAAACCAAAAAATTCCTGACCCCGGCGTCAGGAAAACCTCACGGGGTGAGCCAGGCGGAATCAGGCCGAATGCAAAAATGAACGCCGCCATGAGATTCGGGGTGGAATGTAAGCGTTAGGAGTGCTTTTGCATGCTCGATTTGGGACGGCACATTTTTTGGCCCAGAAATTAAAAAATTCCTGACCCCTCATGGGGTGAGCCAGGCGGAATCAGGCCGAATGCAAAAATGAATGCCGCCATGAGATTCAGGGTGGAATGTAAGGGTTAGGAGTGCTTTTGCATGCTCGATTTAGGAGGGCACAATTTTTGGCCCAGAAATCAAAAAATTCCTGACCCCGGGGTCAGGAAAACCTCACGGGGTGAGCCAGGCGGAATCCGGCCGAATGCAAAAATGAACGCCACCATGAAATTCGGGGTGGAATGTCAGGGTTAGGAGTGCTTTTGCATGCTCGAATTGGGACGGCACAGTTTTTGGCCCAGAAATCAAAAAATTCCTGACCACGGGGTCAGGAAAACCTCACGCGGTGAGACAGGTGGAATCAGGCCGAATGCAAAAACGAAGACCGCCATGAGATTCGGGGTGGAATGTAAGGTTTAGGAGTGCTTTTGCATGCTCGATTTGGGAGGGCACAATTTTTGGCCCAGAAATCAAAAAATTCCTGACCCCGGGGTCAGGAAAACCTCACAGGGTGAGCCAGGGGGTTTCAGGCCGAATGCAAAAATGAACGCCGCCATGAGATTCGGGGTGGAATGTAAGGGTTAGGAGTGCTTTTGCATGCTCTATTTAGGAGGGCACAATTTTTGGCCCAGAAATCAAAAAATTCCTGACCCCGGGGTCAGGAAAAGTTCACGGGGTGAGCCAGGCGGAATCAGGCCGAATGCAAAAATCAACGCCGCCATGAGATTCGGGGTGGAATGTAAGGGTTAGGTGTGCTTTTGCATGCTCGATTTGGGAGGGCACAATTTTTGGCCCAGAAACCAAAAAATTCCTGACCCCGGGGTCAGGAAAACCTCACGGGTTGAGCCAGGCGGAATCAGGCCGAATGCAAAAATGAACGCCACCATGAGATTCGGGGTGGAATGTCAGGGTTAGGAGTGCTTTTGCATGCTCGATTGGGGACGGCACAATTTTTGGCCCAGAAATCAAGAAATTCCTGACCACGGGGTCAGGAAAACCTCTCGGGGTGAGCCAGGCGGAATCAGGCCGAATGCAAAAATGAACGCCGCCATGAGATTCGGGGTGGAATGTAAGCGTTAGGAGTGCTTTTCCATGCTCGATTTGGGACGGCACATTTTTTGGCCCAGAAATCAAAAAATTCCTGACCCCGGGGTCAGGAAAACCTCATGGGGTGAGCCAGGCGGAATCAGGCCGAATGCAAAAATGAACGCCGCCATGAGATTCGGTGTGGAATGTAAGGGTTAGGAGTGCTTTTGCATGCTCGATATGGGACGGCACAATTTTTGGCCCAGAAATCAAAAAATTCCTGACCCCGGGGTCAGGAAAACCTCACGGGGTGAGCCAGGCGGAATCAGGCCGAATGCAAAAATCAACGCCGCCATGAGATTCGGGGTGGATTGTAAGGGTTAGGTGTGCTTTTGCATGCTCGATTTGGGAGGGCACAATATTTGGCCCAGAAACCAAAAAATTCCTGACCCCGGCGTCAGGAAAACCTCACGGGGTGAGCCAGGCGGAATCAGGCCGAATGCAAAAATGAACGCCGCCATGAGATTCGGGCTGGAATGTAAGGTTTAGGAGTGCTTTTGCATGCTCGATTTGGGAGGGCACAATTTTTGGCCCAGAAATCAAAAAATTCCTGACCCCGGGGTCAGGAAAACCTCACGGGGTGAGCCAGGCGGAATCAGGCCGAATGCAAAAATGAAGACCGCCATGAGATTCGGGGTGGAATGTAAGGGTTAGGAGTGCTTTTGCATGCTCAATTTGGGAGGGCACAATTTTTGGCCCAGAAATCAAAAAATTCCTGACCCCGGGGTCAGGAAAACCTCTCGGGGTGAGCCAGGCGGAATCAGGCCGAATGCAAAAATGAAGACCGCCATGAGATTCGGGGTGGAATGTAAGGGTTAGGAGTGCTTTTGCATGCTCGATTTGGGAGGGCACAATTTTTGGCCCAGAAATCAAAAAATTCCTGACCCCGGGGTCAGGACAACCTCACGGGGTGAGCCAGGCGGAATCAGGCCGAATGCAAAAATGAAGACCGCCATGAGATTCGTGGTGGAATGTAAGGGTTAGAAGTGCTTTTGCATGCTCGATTTGGGAGGGCACAATTTTTGGCCCAGAAATCAAAAAATTCCTGACCCCGGTGTCAGGAAAACCTCTCGGGGTGAGCCAGGCGGAATCAGGCCGAATGCAAAAATGAAGACCGCCATGAGATTCGGGGTGGAATGTAAGGGTTAGGAGTGCTTTTGCATGCTCGATTTGGTAGGGCACAATTTTTGGCCCAGAAATCAAAAAATTCCTGACCCCGGGGTCAGGAAAACCTCACGGGGTGAGCCAGGCGGAATCAGGCCGAATGCAAAAATGAATGCCACCTTGAGATTCGGGTTGGAATGTAAGGGTTAGGAGTGCTTTTGCATGCTCGATTTGGGAGGGCACAATTTTTGGCCCAGAAATCAAAAAATTCCTGACCCCGGGGTCAGGAAAACCTCACGGGGTGAGCAAGGCGGAATCGGGCCGAATGCCAAAATGAATGCCGCCATGAGATTCGGGGTGGAATGTAAGTGTTAGGAGTGCTTTTGCATGCACGATTTGGGAGGGCACAATTTTTGGCCCAGAAATCAAAAAATTCCTGACCCCGGGGTCAGGAAAACCTCACGGGTTGAGCCAGGCGGAATCAGGCCGAATGCCAAAATGAATGCCGCCATGAGATTCGGGCTGGAATGTAAGGTTTAGGAGTGCTTTGCATGCTCGATTTGGGAGGGCACAATTTTTGGCCCAGAAATCAAAAAATTCCTGACCCCGGGGTCAGGAAAACCTCACGGGGTGAGCCAGGCGGAATCAGGCCGAATGCAAAAATGAAGACCGCCATGAGATTCGGGGTGGAATGTAAGGGTTAGGAGTGCTTTTGCATGCTCGATTTGGGAGGGCACAATTTTTGGCCCAGAAATCAAAAAATTCCTGACCCCGGGGTCAGGAAAACCTTACGGGGTGAGCCAGGCGGAATCAGGCCGAATGCAAAAATGAAGACCGCCATGAGATTCGGGGTGGAATGTAAGGCTTAGGAGTGCTTTTGCATGCTCGATTTGGGAGGGCACAATTTTTGGCCCAGAAATCAAAAAATTCCTGACCCCGGGGTCAGGAAAACCTTACGGGGTGAGCCAGGCGGAATCAGGCCGAATGCAAAAATGAAGACCGCCATGAGATTCGGGGTGGAATGTAAGGCTTAGGAGTGCTTTTGCATGCTCGATTTGGGAGGGCACAATTTTTGGCCCAGAAATCAAAAAATTCCTGACCCCGGGGTCAGGAAAACCTCTCGGGGTGAGCCAGGCGGAATCAGGCCGAATGCAAAAATGAAGACCGCCATGAGATTCGGGGTGGAATGTAAGGGTTAGGAGTGCTTTTGCATGCTCGATTTGGGAGGGCACAATTTTTGGCCCAGAAATCAAAAAATTCCTGACCCCGGGGACAGGAAAACCTCTCGGGGTGAGCCAGGCGGAATCAGGCCGAATGCAAAAATGAATGCCGCCATGAGATTCGGGTTGGAATATAAGGGTTAGGAGTGCTTTTGCATGCTCGATTTGGGAGGGCACAATTTTTGGCCCAGAAATCAAAAAATTCCTGACCCCGGGGTCAGGAAAACCTCTCGGGGTGAGCCAGGCGGAATCAGGCCGAATGCAAAAATGAAGACCGCCATGAGATTCGGGGTGGAATGTAAGGGTTAGGAGTGCTTTTGCATGCTCGATTTGGGAGGGCACAATATTTGGCCCAGAAATCAAAAAATTCCTGACCCCGGGGTCAGGAAAACCTCACGGATTGAGCCAGGCGGAATCAGGCCGATTGCCAAAATGAATGCCGCCATGAGATTCGGGCTGGAATGTAAGGTTTAGGAGTGCTTTTGCATGCTCGATTTGGGAGGGCACAATTTTTGGCCCAGAAATCAAAAAATTCCTGACCCCGGGGTCAGGAAAACCTCACGGGGTGAGCCAGGCGGAATCAGGCCGAATGCAAAAATGAAGACCGCCATGAGATTCGGGGTGGAATGTAAGGGTTAGTAGTGCTTTTGCATGCTCGATTTGGGAGGGCACAATTTTTGGCCCAGAAATCAAAAAATTCCTGACCCCGGGGTCAGGAAAACCTCTCGGTGTGAGCCAGGCGGAATCAGGCCGAATGCAAAAATGAAGACAGCCATGAGATTCGGGGTGGAATGTAAGGGTTAGGAGTGCTTTTGCATGCTCGATTTGGGAGGGCAGAATTTTTGGCCCAGAAATCAAAAAATTCCTGACCCCGGGGTCAGGAAAACCTCACGGGGTGAGCCAGGCGGAATCAGGCCGAATGCAAAAATCAACGCCGCCATGAGATTCGGGGTGGATTGTAAGGGTTAGGTGTGCTTTTGCATGCTCGATTTGGGAGGGCACAATTTTTGGCCCAGAAACCAAAAAATTCCTGACCCCGGCGTCAGGAAAACCTCACGGGGTGAGCCAGGCGGAATCAGGCCGAACGCAAAAATGAACGCCGCCATGCGATTCGGGGTGGAATGTAAGGGTTAAGAGTGCTTTTGCATGCTCGATTTGGGAGGGCACAATTTTTGGCCCAGAAACCAAAAAATTCCTGACCCCGGCGTCAGGAAAACCTCACGGGGAGAGCCAGGCGGAATCAGGCCGAATGCAAAAATGAACGCCGCCATGAGATTCGGGGTGGAATGTCAGGGTTAGGAGTGCTTTTGCATGCTCGATATGGGACGGCACAATTTTAGGCCCAGAAATCAAAAAATTCCTGACCCCGGGGTCAGGAAAACCTCACGGGGTGAGCCAGGCGGAATCAGGCCGAATGCAAAAATGAACTCCGCCATGAGATTCGGGGTGGAATGTAAGGGTTAGGTGTGCTTTTGCATGCTCGATTTGGGAGGGCACAATTTTTGGCCCAGAAACCAAAAAATTCCTGACCCCGGCGTCAGGAAAACCTCACGGGGTGAGCCAGGCGGAATCAGGCCGAATGCAAAAATGAACGCCGCCATGAGATTCGGGGTGGAATGTAAGCGTTAGGAGTGCTTTTGCATGCTCGATTTGGGACGGCACATTTTTTGGCCCAGAAATTAAAAAATTCCTGACCCCTCATGGGGTGAGCCAGGCGGAATCAGGCCGAATGCAAAAATGAATGCCGCCATGAGATTCAGGGTGGAATGTAAGTGTTAGGAGTGCTTTTGCATGCTTTATTTGGGAGGGCACAATTTTTGGCCCAGAAATCAAAAAATTCCTGACCCCGGGGTCAGGAAAACCTCACGGGGTGAGCCAGACGGAATCAGGCCGAATGCAAAAATGAACGCCGCCATGAGATTCGGGGTGGAATGTCAGGGTTAGGAGTGCTTTTGCATGCTCGATATGGGACGGCACAATTTTTGGCCCAGAAATCAAAAAATTCCTGACCCCGGGGTCAGGAAAACCTCACGGGGTGAGCCAGGCGGAATCATGCCGAATGCAAAAATGAACGCCGCCATGAGATTCGGGGTGGAATGTAAGGGTTAGGTGTGCTTTTGCATGGTCGATTTGGGAGGGCACAATTTTTGGCCCAGAAACCAAAAAATTCCTGACCCCGGCGTCAGGAAAACCTCACGGGGTGAGCCAGGCGGAATCAGGCCGAATGCAAAAATGAACGCCGCCATGAGATTCGGGGTGGAATGTAAGCGTTAGGAGTGCTTTTGCATGCTCGATTTGGGACGGCACATTTTTTGGCCCAGAAATTAAAAAATTCCTGACCCCTCATGGGGTGAGCCAGGCGGAATCAGGCCGAATGCAAAAATGAATGCCGCCATGAGATTCAGGGTGGAATGTAAGTGTTAGGAGTGCTTTTGCATGCTTTATTTGGGAGGGCACAATTTTTGGCCCAGAAATCAAAAAATTCCTGACCCCGGGGTCAGGAAAACCTCACGGGGTGAGCCAGACGGAATCAGGCCGAATGCAAAAATGAACGCCGCCATGAGATTCGGGGTGGAATGTCAGGGTTAGGAGTGCTTTTGCATGCTCGATATGGGACGGCACAATTTTTGGCCCAGAAATCAAAAAATTCCTGACCCCGGGGTCAGGAAAACCTCACGGGGTGAGCCAGGCGGAATCAGGCCGAATGCAAAAATGAACGCCACCATGAAATTCGGGGTGGAATGTCAGGGTTAGGAGTGCTTTTGCATGCTCGAATTGGGACGGCACAGTTTTTGGCCCAGAAATCAAAAAATTCCTGACCACGGGGTCAGGAAAACCTCACGCGGTGAGACAGGTGGAATCAGGCCGAATGCAAAAACGAAGACCGCCATGAGATTCGGGGTGGAATGTAAGGTTTAGGCGTGCTTTTGCATGCTCGATTTGGGAGGGCACAATTTTTGGCCCAGAAATCAAAAAATTCCTGACCCCGGGGTCAGGAAAACCTCACGGGGTGAGCCAGGGGGTTTCAGGCCGAATGCAAAAATGAACGCCGCCATGAGATTCGGGGTGGAATGTAAGGGTTAGGAGTGCTTTTGCATGCTCTATTTAGGAGGGCACAATTTTTGGCCCAGAAATCAAAAAATTCCTGACCCCGGGGTCAGGAAAACCTCACGGGGTGAGCCAGGCGGAATCAGGCCGAATGCAAAAATCAACGCCGCCATGAGATTCGGTGTGGAATGTAAGGGTTAGGAGTGCTTTTGCATGCTCGATATGGGACGGCACAATTTTTGGCCCAGAAATCAAAAAATTCCTGACCCCGGGGTCAGGAAAACTTCACGGGGTGAGCCAGGCGGAATCAGGCCGAATGCAAAAATCAACGCCGCCATGAGATTCGGGGTGGATTGTAAGGGTTAGGTGTGCTTTTGCATGCTCGATTTGGGAGGGCACAATTTTTGGCCCAGAAACCAAAAAATTCCTGACCCCGGCGTCAGGAAAACCTCACGGGGTGAGCCAGGCGGAATCAGGCCGAATGCAAAAATGAACGCCGCCATGAGATTCGGGCTGGAATGTAAGGTTTAGGAGTGCTTTTGCATGCTCGATTTGGGAGGGCACAATTTTTGGCCCAGAAATCAAAAAATTCCTGACCCCGGGGTAAGGAAAACCTCACGGGGTGAGCCAGGCGGAATCAGGCCGAATGCAAAAATGAAGACCGCCATGAGATTCGGGGTGGAATGTAAGGGTTAGGAGTGCTTTTGCATGCTCAATTTGGGAGGGCACAATTTTTGGCCCAGAAATCAAAAAATTCCTGACCCCGGGGTCAGGAAAACCTCTCGGGGTGAGCCAGGCGGAATCAGGCCGAATGCAAAAATGAAGACCGCCATGAGATTCGGGGTGGAATGTAAGGGTTAGGAGTGCTTTTGCATGCTCGATTTGGGAGGGCACAATTTTTGGCCCAGAAATCAAAAAATTCCTGACCCCGGGGTCAGGACAACCTCACGGGGTGAGCCAGGCGGAATCAGGCCGAATGCAAAAATGAAGACCGCCATGAGATTCGTGGTGGAATGTAAGGGTTAGGAGTGCTTTTGCATGCTCGATTTGGGAGGGCACAATTTTTGGCCCAGAAATCAAAAAATTCCTGACCCCGGTGTCAGGAAAACCTCTCGGGGTGAGCCAGGCGGAATCAGGCCGAATGCAAAAATGAAGACCGCCATGAGATTCGGGGTGGAATGTAAGGGTTAGGAGTGCTTTTGCATGCTCGATTTGGGAGGGCACAATTTTTGGCCCAGAAATCAAAAAATTCCTGACCCCGGGGTCAGGAAAACCTCACGGGGTGAGCCAGGCGGAATCAGGCCGAATGCAAAAATGAATGCCACCTTGAGATTCGGGTTGGAATGTAAGGGTTAGGAGTGCTTTTGCATGCTCGATTTGGGAGGGCACAATTTTTGGCCCAGAAATCAAAAAATTCCTGACCCCGGGGTCAGGAAAACCTCACGGGGTGAGCAAGGCGGAATCGGGCCGAATGCCAAAATGAATGCCGCCATGAGATTCGGGGTGGAATGTAAGTGTTAGGAGTGCTTTTGCATGCACGATTTGGGAGGGCACAATTTTTGGCCCAGAAATCAAAAAATTCCTGACCCCGGGGTCAGGAAAACCTCACGGGTTGAGCCAGGCGGAATCAGGCCGAATGCCAAAATGAATGCCGCCATGAGATTCGGGCTGGAATGTAAGGTTTAGGAGTGCTTTGCATGCTCGATTTGGGAGGGCACAATTTTTGGCCCAGAAATCAAAAAATTCCTGACCCCGGGGTCAGGAAAACCTCACGGGGTGAGCCAGGCGGAATCAGGCCGAATGCAAAAATGAAGACCGCCATGAGATTCGGGGTGGAATGTAAGGGTTAGGAGTGCTTTTGCATGCTCGATTTGGGAGGGCACAATTTTTGGCCCAGAAATCAAAAAATTCCTGACCCCGGGGTCAGGAAAACCTTACGGGGTGAGCCAGGCGGAATCAGGCCGAATGCAAAAATGAAGACCGCCATGAGATTCGGGGTGGAATGTAAGGCTTAGGAGTGCTTTTGCATGCTCGATTTGGGAGGGCACAATTTTTGGCCCAGAAATCAAAAAATTCCTGACCCCGGGGTAAGGAAAACCTCACGGGGTGAGCCAGGCGGAATCAGGCCGAATGCAAAAATGAAGACCGCCATGAGATTCGGGGTGGAATGTAAGGGTTAGGAGTGCTTTTGCATGCTCAATTTGGGAGGGCACAATTTTTGGCCCAGAAATCAAAAAATTCCTGACCCCGGGGTCAGGAAAACCTCTCGGGGTGAGCCAGGCGGAATCAGGCCGAATGCAAAAATGAAGACCGCCATGAGATTCGGGGTGGAATGTAAGGGTTAGGAGTGCTTTTGCATGCTCGATTTGGGAGGGCACAATTTTTGGCCCAGAAATCAAAAAATTCCTGACCCCGGGGTCAGGACAACCTCACGGGGTGAGCCAGGCGGAATCAGGCCGAATGCAAAAATGAAGACCGCCATGAGATTCGTGGTGGAATGTAAGGGTTAGGAGTGCTTTTGCATGCTCGATTTGGGAGGGCACAATTTTTGGCCCAGAAATCAAAAAATTCCTGACCCCGGTGTCAGGAAAACCTCTCGGGGTGAGCCAGGCGGAATCAGGCCGAATGCAAAAATGAAGACCGCCATGAGATTCGGGGTGGAATGTAAGGGTTAGGAGTGCTTTTGCATGCTCGATTTGGGAGGGCACAATTTTTGGCCCAGAAATCAAAAAATTCCTGACCCCGGGGTCAGGAAAACCTCACGGGGTGAGCCAGGCGGAATCAGGCCGAATGCAAAAATGAATGCCACCTTGAGATTTGGGTTGGAATGTAAGGGTTAGGAGTGCTTTTGCATGCTCGATTTGGGAGGGCACAATTTTTGGCCCAGAAATCAAAAAATTCCTGACCCCGGGGTCAGGAAAACCTCACGGGGTGAGCAAGGCGGAATCGGGCCGAATGCCAAAATGAATGCCGCCATGAGATTCGGGGTGGAATGTAAGTGTTAGGAGTGCTTTTGCATGCACGATTTGGGAGGGCACAATTTTTGGCCCAGAAATCAAAAAATTCCTGACCCCGGGGTCAGGAAAACCTCACGGGTTGAGCCAGGCGGAATCAGGCCGAATGCCAAAATGAATGCCGCCATGAGATTCGGGCTGGAATGTAAGGTTTAGGAGTGCTTTGCATGCTCGATTTGGGAGGGCACAATTTTTGGCCCAGAAATCAAAAAATTCCTGACCCCGGGGTCAGGAAAACCTCACGGGGTGAGCCAGGCGGAATCAGGCCGAATGCAAAAATGAAGACCGCCATGAGATTCGGGGTGGAATGTAAGGGTTAGGAGTGCTTTTGCATGCTCGATTTGGGAGGGCACAATTTTTGGCCCAGAAATCAAAAAATTCCTGACCCCGGGGTCAGGAAAACCTTACGGGGTGAGCCAGGCGGAATCAGGCCGAATGCAAAAATGAAGACCGCCATGAGATTCGGGGTGGAATGTAAGGCTTAGGAGTGCTTTTGCATGCTCGATTTGGGAGGGCACAATTTTTGGCCCAGAAATCAAAAAATTCCTGACCCCGGGGTCAGGAAAACCTTACGGGGTGAGCCAGGCGGAATCAGGCCGAATGCAAAAATGAAGACCGCCATGAGATTCGGGGTGGAATGTAAGGCTTAGGAGTGCTTTTGCATGCTCGATTTGGGAGGGCACAATTTTTGGCCCAGATATCAAAAAATTCCTGACCCCGGGGTCAGGAAAACCTCTCGGGGTGAGCCAGGCGGAATCAGGCCGAATGCAAAAATGAAGACCGCCATGAGATTCGGGGTGGAATGTAAGGGTTAGGAGTGCTTTTGCATGCTCGATTTGGGAGGGCACAATTTTTGGCCCAGAAATCAAAAAATTCCTGACCCCGGGGACAGGAAAACCTCTCGGGGTGAGCCAGGCGGAATCAGGCCGAATGCAAAAATGAATGCCGCCATGAGATTCGGGTTGGAATATAAGGGTTAGGAGTGCTTTTGCATGCTCGATTTGGGAGGGCACAATTTTTGGCCCAGAAATCAAAAAATTCCTGACCCCGGGGTCAGGAAAACCTCTCGGGGTGAGCCAGGCGGAATCAGGCCGAATGCAAAAATGAAGACCGCCATGAGATTCGGGGTGGAATGTAAGGGTTAGGAGTGCTTTTGCATGCTCGATTTGGGAGGGCACAATATTTGGCCCAGAAATCAAAAAATTCCTGACCCCGGGGTCAGGAAAACCTCACGGGTTGAGCCAGGCGGAATCAGGCCGATTGCCAAAATGAATGCCGCCATGAGATTCGGGCTGGAATGTAAGGTTTAGGAGTGCTTTTGCATGCTCGATTTGGGAGGGCACAATTTTTGGCCCAGAAATCAAAAAATTCCTGACCCCGGGGTCAGGAAAACCTCACGGGGTGAGCCAGGCGGAATCAGGCCGAATGCAAAAATGAAGACCGCCATGAGATTCGGGGTGGAATGTAAGGGTTAGGAGTGCTTTTGCATGCTCGATTTGGGAGGGCACAATTTTTGGCCCAGAAATCAAAAAATTCCTGACCCCGGGGTCAGGAAAACCTCTCGGTGTGAGCCAGGCGGAATCAGGCCGAATGCAAAAATGAAGACAGCCATGAGATTCGGGGTGGAATGTAAGGGTTAGGAGTGCTTTTGCATGCTCGATTTGGGAGGGCAGAATTTTTGGCCCAGAAATCAAAAAATTCCTGACCCCGGGGTCAGGAAAACCTCTCGGGGTGAGCCAGGCGGAATCAGGCCGAATGCAAAAATGAAGACCGCCATGAGATTCGGGGTGGAATGTAAGGGTTAGGAGTGCTTTTGCATGCTCGATTTGGGAGGGCACAATTTTTGGCCCAGAAATCAAAAAATTCCTGACCCCGGGGACAGGAAAACCTCTCGGGGTGAGCCAGGCGGAATCAGGCCGAATGCAAAAATGAATGCCGCCATGAGATTCGGGTTGGAATATAAGGGTTAGGAGTGCTTTTGCATGCTCGATTTGGGAGGGCACAATTTTTGGCCCAGAAATCAAAAAATTCCTGACCCCGGGGTCAGGAAAACCTCTCGGGGTGAGCCAGGCGGAATCAGGCCGAATGCAAAAATGAAGACCGCCATGAGATTCGGGGTGGAATGTAAGGGTTAGGAGTGCTTTTGCATGCTCGATTTGGGAGGGCACAATATTTGGCCCAGAAATCAAAAAATTCCTGACCCCGGGGTCAGGAAAACCTCACGGGTTGAGCCAGGCGGAATCAGGCCGATTGCCAAAATGAATGCCGCCATGAGATTCGGGCTGGAATGTAAGGTTTAGGAGTGCTTTTGCATGCTCGATTTGGGAGGGCACAATTTTTGGCCCAGAAATCAAAAAATTCCTGACCCCGGGGTCAGGAAAACCTCACGGGGTGAGCCAGGCGGAATCAGGCCGAATGCAAAAATGAAGACCGCCATGAGATTCGGGGTGGAATGTAAGGGTTAGGAGTGCTTTTGCATGCTCGATTTGGGAGGGCACAATTTTTGGCCCAGAAATCAAAAAATTCCTGACCCCGGGGTCAGGAAAACCTCTCGGTGTGAGCCAGGCGGAATCAGGCCGAATGCAAAAATGAAGACAGCCATGAGATTCGGGGTGGAATGTAAGGGTTAGGAGTGCTTTTGCATGCTCGATTTGGGAGGGCAGAATTTTTGGCCCAGAAATCAAAAAATTCCTGACCCCGGGGTCAGGAAAACCTCACGGGGTGAGCCAGGCGGAATCAGGCCGAATGCAAAAATCAACGCCGCCATGAGATTCGGGGTGGATTGTAAGGGTTAGGTGTGCTTTTGCATGCTCGATTTGGGAGGGCACAATTTTTGGCCCAGAAACCAAAAAATTCCTGACCCCGGCGTCAGGAAAACCTCACGGGGTGAGCCAGGCGGAATCAGGCCGAATGCAAAAATGAACGCCGCCATGCGATTCGGGGTGGAATGTAAGGGTTAAGAGTGCTTTTGCATGCTCGATTTGGGAGGGCACAATTTTTGGCCCAGAAACCAAAAAATTCCTGACCCCGGCGTCAGGAAAACCTCACGGGGAGAGCCAGGCGGAATCAGGCCGAATGCAAAAATGAACGCCGCCATGAGATTCGGGGTGGAATGTCAGGGTTAGGAGTGCTTTTGCATGCTCGATATGGGACGGCACAATTTTTGGCCCAGAAATCAAAAAATTCCTGACCCCGGGGTCAGGAAAACCTCACGGGGTGAGCCAGGCGGAATCAGGCCGAATGCAAAAATGAACTCCGCCATGAGATTCGGGGTGGAATGTAAGGGTTAGGTGTGCTTTTGCATGGTCGATTTGGGAGGGCACAATTTTTGGCCCAGAAACCAAAAAATTCCTGACCCCGGCGTCAGGAAAACCTCACGGGGTGAGCCAGGCGGAATCAGGCCGAATGCAAAAATGAACGCCGCCATGAGATTCGGGGTGGAATGTAAGCGTTAGGAGTGCTTTTGCATGCTCGATTTGGGACGGCACATTTTTTGGCCCAGAAATTAAAAAATTCCTGACCCCTCATGGGGTGAGCCAGGCGGAATCAGGCCGAATGCAAAAATGAATGCCGCCATGAGATTCAGGGTGGAATGTAAGGGTTAGGAGTGCTTTTGCATGCTTTATTTGGGAGGGCACAATTTTTGGCCCAGAAATCAAAAAATTCCTGACCCCGGGGTCAGGAAAACCTCACGGGGTGAGCCAGGCGGAATCATGCCGAATGCAAAAATGAACGCCGCCATGAGATTCGGGGTGGAATGTAAGGGTTAGGTGTGCTTTTGCATGCTCGATTTGGGAGGGCACAATTTTTGGCCCAGAAACCAAAAAATTCCTGACCCCGGCGTCAGGAAAACCTCACGGGGTGAGCCAGGCGGAATCAGGCCGAATGCAAAAATGAACGCCGCCATGAGATTCGGGGTGGAATGTAAGCGTTAGGAGTGCTTTTGCATGCTCGATTTGGGACGGCACATTTTTTGGCCCAGAAATTAAAAAATTCCTGACCCCTCATGGGGTGAGCCAGGCGGAATCAGGCCGAATCCAAAAATGAATGCCGCCATGAGATTCAGGGTGGAATGTAAGGGTTAGGAGTGCTTTTGCATGCTCGATTTAGGAGGGCACAATTTTTGGCCCAGAAATCAAAAAATTCCTGACCCCGGGGTCAGGAAAACCTCACGGGGTGAGCCAGGCGGAATCCGGCCGAATGCAAAAATGAACGCCACCATGAAATTCGGGGTGGAATGTCAGGGTTAGGAGTGCTTTTGCATGCTCGAATTGGGACGGCACAGTTTTTGGCCCAGAAATCAAAAAATTCCTGACCACGGGGTCAGGAAAACCTCACGCGGTGAGACAGGTGGAATCAGGCCGAATGCAAAAACGAAGACCGCCATGAGATTCGGGGTGGAATGTAAGGTTTAGGAGTGCTTTTGCATGCTCGATTTGGGAGGGCACAATTTTTGGCCCAGAAATCAAAAAATTCCTGACCCCGGGGTCAGGAAAACCTCACGGGGTGAGCCAGGGGGTTTCAGGCCGAATGCAAAAATGAACGCCGCCATGAGATTCGGGGTGGAATGTAAGGGTTAGGAGTGCTTTTGCATGCTCTATTTAGGAGGGCACAATTTTTGGCCCAGAAATCAAAAAATTCCTGACCCCGGGGTCAGGAAAACTTCACGGGGTGAGCCAGGCGGAATCAGGCCGAATGCAAAAATGAATGCCACCTTGAGATTCGGGTTGGAATGTAAGGGTTAGGAGTGCTTTTGCATGCTCGATTTGGGAGGGCACAATTTTTGGCCCAGAAATCAAAAAATTCCTGACCCCGGGGTCAGGAAAACCTCACGGGGTGAGCAAGGCGGAATCGGGCCGAATGCCAAAATGAATGCCGCCATGAGATTCGGGGTGGAATGTAAGTGTTAGGAGTGCTTTTGCATGCACGATTTGGGAGGGCACAATTTTTGGCCCAGAAATCAAAAAATTCCTGACCCCGGGGTCAGGAAAACCTCACGGGTTGAGCCAGGCGGAATCAGGCCGAATGCCAAAATGAATGCCGCCATGAGATTCGGGCTGGAATGTAAGGTTTAGGAGTGCTTTGCATGCTCGATTTGGGAGGGCACAATTTTTGGCCCAGAAATCAAAAAATTCCTGACCCCGGGGTCAGGAAAACCTCACGGGGTGAGCCAGGCGGAATCAGGCCGAATGCAAAAATGAAGACCGCCATGAGATTCGGGGTGGAATGTAAGGGTTAGGAGTGCTTTTGCATGCTCGATTTGGGAGGGCACAATTTTTGGCCCAGAAATCAAAAAATTCCTGACCCCGGGGTCAGGAAAACCTTACGGGGTGAGCCAGGCGGAATCAGGCCGAATGCAAAAATGAAGACCGCCATGAGATTCGGGGTGGAATGTAAGGCTTAGGAGTGCTTTTGCATGCTCGATTTGGGAGGGCACAATTTTTGGCCCAGAAATCAAAAAATTCCTGACCCCGGGGTAAGGAAAACCTCACGGGGTGAGCCAGGCGGAATCAGGCCGAATGCAAAAATGAAGACCGCCATGAGATTCGGGGTGGAATGTAAGGGTTAGGAGTGCTTTTGCATGCTCAATTTGGGAGGGCACAATTTTTGGCCCAGAAATCAAAAAATTCCTGACCCCGGGGTCAGGAAAACCTCTCGGGGTGAGCCAGGCGGAATCAGGCCGAATGCAAAAATGAAGACCGCCATGAGATTCGGGGTGGAATGTAAGGGTTAGGAGTGCTTTTGCATGCTCGATTTGGGAGGGCACAATTTTTGGCCCAGAAATCAAAAAATTCCTGACCCCGGGGTCAGGACAACCTCACGGGGTGAGCCAGGCGGAATCAGGCCGAATGCAAAAATGAAGACCGCCATGAGATTCGTGGTGGAATGTAAGGGTTAGGAGTGCTTTTGCATGCTCGATTTGGGAGGGCACAATTTTTGGCCCAGAAATCAAAAAATTCCTGACCCCGGTGTCAGGAAAACCTCTCGGGGTGAGCCAGGCGGAATCAGGCCGAATGCAAAAATGAAGACCGCCATGAGATTCGGGGTGGAATGTAAGGGTTAGGAGTGCTTTTGCATGCTCGATTTGGGAGGGCACAATTTTTGGCCCAGAAATCAAAAAATTCCTGACCCCGGGGTCAGGAAAACCTCACGGGGTGAGCCAGGCGGAATCAGGCCGAATGCAAAAATGAATGCCACCTTGAGATTCGGGTTGGAATGTAAGGGTTAGGAGTGCTTTTGCATGCTCGATTTGGGAGGGCACAATTTTTGGCCCAGAAATCAAAAAATTCCTGACCCCGGGGTCAGGAAAACCTCACGGGGTGAGCAAGGCGGAATCGGGCCGAATGCCAAAATGAATGCCGCCATGAGATTCGGGGTGGAATGTAAGTGTTAGGAGTGCTTTTGCATGCACGATTTGGGAGGGCACAATTTTTGGCCCAGAAATCAAAAAATTCCTGACCCCGGGGTCAGGAAAACCTCACGGGTTGAGCCAGGCGGAATCAGGCCGAATGCCAAAATGAATGCCGCCATGAGATTCGGGCTGGAATGTAAGGTTTAGGAGTGCTTTGCATGCTCGATTTGGGAGGGCACAATTTTTGGCCCAGAAATCAAAAAATTCCTGACCCCGGGGTCAGGAAAACCTCACGGGGTGAGCCAGGCGGAATCAGGCCGAATGCAAAAATGAAGACCGCCATGAGATTCGGGGTGGAATGTAAGGGTTAGGAGTGCTTTTGCATGCTCGATTTGGGAGGGCACAATTTTTGGCCCAGAAATCAAAAAATTCCTGACCCCGGGGTCAGGAAAACCTTACGGGGTGAGCCAGGCGGAATCAGGCCGAATGCAAAAATGAAGACCGCCATGAGATTCGGGGTGGAATGTAAGGCTTAGGAGTGCTTTTGCATGCTCGATTTGGGAGGGCACAATTTTTGGCCCAGAAATCAAAAAATTCCTGACCCCGGGGTCAGGAAAACCTTACGGGGTGAGCCAGGCGGAATCAGGCCGAATGCAAAAATGAACGCCGCCATGCGATTCGGCGTGGAATGTAAGGGTTAAGAGTGCTTTTGCATGCTCGATTTGGGAGGGCACAATTTTTGGCCCAGAAACCAAAAAATTCCTGACCCCGGCGTCAGGAAAACCTCACGGGGAGAGCCAGGCGGAATCAGGCCGAATGCAAAAATGAACGCCGCCATGAGATTCGGGGTGGAATGTCAGGGTTAGGAGTGCTTTTGCATGCTCGATTTGGGAGGGCACAATTTTTGGCCCAGAAATCAAAAAATTCCTGACCCCGGGGTCAGGAAAACCTCACGGGGTGAGCAAGGCGGAATCGGGCCGAATGCCAAAATGAATGCCGCCATGAGATTCGGGGTGGAATGTAAGTGTTAGGAGTGCTTTTGCATGCACGATTTGGGAGGGCACAATTTTTGGCCCAGAAATCAAAAAATTCCTGACCCCGGGGTCAGGAAAACCTCACGGGTTGAGCCAGGCGGAATCAGGCCGAATGCCAAAATGAATGCCGCCATGAGATTCGGGCTGGAATGTAAGGTTTAGGAGTGCTTTGCATGCTCGATTTGGGAGGGCACAATTTTTGGCCCAGAAATCAAAAAATTCCTGACCCCGGGGTCAGGAAAACCTCACGGGGTGAGCCAGGCGGAATCAGGCCGAATGCAAAAATGAAGACCGCCATGAGATTCGGGGTGGAATGTAAGGGTTAGGAGTGCTTTTGCATGCTCGATTTGGGAGGGCACAATTTTTGGCCCAGAAATCAAAAAATTCCTGACCCCGGGGTCAGGAAAACCTTACGGGGTGAGCCAGGCGGAATCAGGCCGAATGCAAAAATGAAGACCGCCATGAGATTCGGGGTGGAATGTAAGGCTTAGGAGTGCTTTTGCATGCTCGATTTGGGAGGGCACAATTTTTGGCCCAGAAATCAAAAAATTCCTGACCCCGGGGTCAGGAAAACCTCTCGGGGTGAGCCAGGCGGAATCAGGCCGAATGCAAAAATGAAGACCGCCATGAGATTCGGGGTGGAATGTAAGGGTTAGGAGTGCTTTTGCATGCTCGATTTGGGAGGGCACAATTTTTGGCCCAGAAATCAAAAAATTCCTGACCCCGGGGACAGGAAAACCTCTCGGGGTGAGCCAGGCGGAATCAGGCCGAATGCAAAAATGAATGCCGCCATGAGATTCGGGTTGGAATATAAGGGTTAGGAGTGCTTTTGCATGCTCGATTTGGGAGGGCACAATTTTTGGCCCAGAAATCAAAAAATTCCTGACCCCGGGGTCAGGAAAACCTCTCGGGGTGAGCCAGGCGGAATCAGGCCGAATGCAAAAATGAAGACCGCCATGAGATTCGGGGTGGAATGTAAGGGTTAGGAGTGCTTTTGCATGCTCGATTTGGGAGGGCACAATATTTGGCCCAGAAATCAAAAAATTCCTGACCCCGGGGTCAGGAAAACCTCACGGGTTGAGCCAGGCGGAATCAGGCCGATTGCCAAAATGAATGCCGCCATGAGATTCGGGCTGGAATGTAAGGTTTAGGAGTGCTTTTGCATGCTCGATTTGGGAGGGCACAATTTTTGGCCCAGAAATCAAAAAATTCCTGACCCCGGGGTCAGGAAAACCTCACGGGGTGAGCCAGGCGGAATCAGGCCGAATGCAAAAATGAAGACCGCCATGAGATTCGGGGTGGAATGTAAGGGTTAGGAGTGCTTTTGCATGCTCGATTTGGGAGGGCACAATTTTTGGCCCAGAAATCAAAAAATTCCTGACCCCGGGGTCAGGAAAACCTCTCGGTGTGAGCCAGGCGGAATCAGGCCGAATGCAAAAATGAAGACAGCCATGAGATTCGGGGTGGAATGTAAGGGTTAGGAGTGCTTTTGCATGCTCGATTTGGGAGGGCAGAATTTTTGGCCCAGAAATCAAAAAATTCCTGACCCCGGGGTCAGGAAAACCTCACGGGGTGAGCCAGGCGGAATCAGGCCGAATGCAAAAATCAACGCCGCCATGAGATTCGGGGTGGATTGTAAGGGTTAGGTGTGCTTTTGCATGCTCGATTTGGGAGGGCACAATTTTTGGCCCAGAAACCAAAAAATTCCTGACCCCGGCGTCAGGAAAACCTCACGGGGTGAGCCAGGCGGAATCAGGCCGAATGCAAAAATGAACGCCGCCATGCGATTCGGGGTGGAATGTAAGGGTTAAGAGTGCTTTTGCATGCTCGATTTGGGAGGGCACAATTTTTGGCCCAGAAACCAAAAAATTCCTGACCCCGGCGTCAGGAAAACCTCACGGGGAGAGCCAGGCGGAATCAGGCCGAATGCAAAAATGAACGCCGCCATGAGATTCGGGGTGGAATGTCAGGGTTAGGAGTGCTTTTGCATGCTCGATATGGGACGGCACAATTTTTGGCCCAGAAATCAAAAAATTCCTGACCCCGGGGTCAGGAAAACCTCACGGGGTGAGCCAGGCGGAATCAGGCCGAATGCAAAAATGAACTCCGCCATGAGATTCGGGGTGGAATGTAAGGGTTAGGTGTGCTTTTGCATGGTCGATTTGGGAGGGCACAATTTTTGGCCCAGAAACCAAAAAATTCCTGACCCCGGCGTCAGGAAAACCTCACGGGGTGAGCCAGGCGGAATCAGGCCGAATGCAAAAATGAACGCCGCCATGAGATTCGGGGTGGAATGTAAGCGTTAGGAGTGCTTTTGCATGCTCGATTTGGGACGGCACATTTTTTGGCCCAGAAATTAAAAAATTCCTGACCCCTCATGGGGTGAGCCAGGCGGAATCAGGCCGAATGCAAAAATGAATGCCGCCATGAGATTCAGGGTGGAATGTAAGGGTTAGGAGTGCTTTTGCATGCTTTATTTGGGAGGGCACAATTTTTGGCCCAGAAATCAAAAAATTCCTGACCCCGGGGTCAGGAAAACCTCACGGGGTGAGCCAGGCGGAATCATGCCGAATGCAAAAATGAACGCCGCCATGAGATTCGGGGTGGAATGTAAGGGTTAGGTGTGCTTTTGCATGCTCGATTTGGGAGGGCACAATTTTTGGCCCAGAAACCAAAAAATTCCTGACCCCGGCGTCAGGAAAACCTCACGGGGTGAGCCAGGCGGAATCAGGCCGAATGCAAAAATGAACGCCGCCATGAGATTCGGGGTGGAATGTAAGCGTTAGGAGTGCTTTTGCATGCTCGATTTGGGACGGCACATTTTTTGGCCCAGAAATTAAAAAATTCCTGACCCCTCATGGGGTGAGCCAGGCGGAATCAGGCCGAATCCAAAAATGAATGCCGCCATGAGATTCAGGGTGGAATGTAAGGGTTAGGAGTGCTTTTGCATGCTCGATTTAGGAGGGCACAATTTTTGGCCCAGAAATCAAAAAATTCCTGACCCGGGGTCAGGAAAACCTCACGGGGTGAGCCAGGCGGAATCCGGCCGAATGCAAAAATGAACGCCACCATGAAATTCGGGGTGGAATGTCAGGGTTAGGAGTGCTTTTGCATGCTCGAATTGGGACGGCACAGTTTTTGGCCCAGAAATCAAAAAATTCCTGACCACGGGGTCAGGAAAACCTCACGCGGTGAGACAGGTGGAATCAGGCCGAATGCAAAAACGAAGACCGCCATGAGATTCGGGGTGGAATGTAAGGTTTAGGAGTGCTTTTGCATGCTCGATTTGGGAGGGCACAATTTTTGGCCCAGAAATCAAAAAATTCCTGACCCCGGGGTCAGGAAAACCTCACGGGGTGAGCCAGGGGGTTTCAGGCCGAATGCAAAAATGAACGCCGCCATGAGATTCGGGGTGGAATGTAAGGGTTAGGAGTGCTTTTGCATGCTCTATTTAGGAGGGCACAATTTTTGGCCCAGAAATCAAAAAATTCCTGACCCCGGGGTCAGGAAAACTTCACGGGGTGAGCCAGGCGGAATCAGGCCGAATGCAAAAATCAACGCCGCCATGAGATTCGGGGTGGAATGTAAGGGTTAGGTGTGCTTTTGCATGCTCGATTTGGGAGGGCACAATTTTTGGCCAGAAACCAAAAAATTCCTGACCCCGGGGTCAGGAAAACCTCACGGGTTGAGCCAGGCGGAATCAGGCCGAATGCAAAAATGAACGCCGCCATGAGATTCGGGGTGGAATGTCAGGGTTAGGAGTGCTTTTGCATGCTCGATTGGGGACGGCACAATTTTTGGCCCAGAAATCAACAAATTCCTGACCACGGGGTCAGGAAAACCTCTCGGGGTGAGCCAGGCGGAATCAGGCCGAATGCAAAAATGAACGCCGCCATGAGATTCGGGGTGGAATGTAAGCGTTAGGAGTGCTTTTCCATGCTCGATTTGGGACGGCACATTTTTTGGCCCAGAAATCAAAAAATTCCTGACCCCGGGGTCAGGAAAACCTCATGGGATGAGCCAGGCGGAATCAGGCCGAATGCAAAAATGAACGCCGCCATGAGATTCGGTGTGGAATGTAAGGGTTAGGAGTGCTTTTGCATGCTCGATATGGGACGGCACAATTTTTGGCCCAGAAATCAAAAAATTCCTGACCCCGGGGTCAGGAAAACCTCACGGGGTGAGCCAGGCGGAATCAGGCCGAATGCAAAAATCAACGCCGCCATGAGATTCGGGGTGGATTGTAAGGGTTAGGTGTGCTTTTGCATGCTCGATTTGGGAGGGCACAATTTTTGGCCCAGAAACCAAAAAATTCCTGACCCCGGCGTCAGGAAAACCTCACGGGGTGAGCCAGGCGGAATCAGGCCGAATGCAAAAATGAACGCCGCCATGAGATTCGGGCTGGAATGTAAGGTTTAGGAGTGCTTTTGCATGCTCGATTTGGGGAGGGCACAATTTTTGGCCCAGAAATCAAAAAATTCCTGACCCCGGGGTCAGGAAAACCTCACGGGGTGAGCCAGGCGGAATCAGGCCGAATGCAAAAATGAAGACCGCCATGAGATTCGGGGTGGAATGTAAGGGTTAGGAGTGCTTTTGCATGCTCGATTTGGGAGGGCACAATTTTTGGCCCAGAAATCAAAAAATTCCTGACCCCGGGGTCAGGAAAACCTCTCGGGGTGAGCCAGGCGGAATCAGGCCGAATGCAAAAATGAAGACCGCCATGAGATTCGGGGTGGAATGTAAGGGTTAGGAGTGCTTTTGCATGCTCGATTTGGGAGGGCACAATTTTTGGCCCAGAAATCAAAAAATTCCTGACCCCGGGGTCAGGAAAACCTCACGGGGTGAGCCAGGCGGAATCAGGCCGAATGCAAAAATCAACGCCGCCATGAGATTCGGGGTGGATTGTAAGGGTTAGGTGTGCTTTTGCATGCTCGATTTGGGAGGGCACAATTTTTGGCCCAGAAACCAAAAAATTCCTGACCCCGGCGTCAGGAAAACCTCACGGGGTGAGCCAGGCGGAATCAGGCCGAATGCAAAAATGAACGCCGCCATGAGATTCGGGCTGGAATGTAAGGTTTAGGAGTGCTTTTGCATGCTCGATTTGGGAGGGCACAATTTTTGGCCCAGAAATCAAAAAATTCCTGACCCCGGGGTCAGGAAAACCTCACGGGGTGAGCCAGGCGGAATCAGGCCGAATGCAAAAATGAAGACCGCCATGAGATTCGGGGTGGAATGTAAGGGTTAGGAGTGCTTTTGCATGCTCAATTTGGGAGGGCACAATTTTTGGCCCAGAAATCAAAAAATTCCTGACCCCGGGGTCAGGAAAACCTCTCGGGGTGAGCCAGGCGGAATCAGGCCGAATGCAAAAATGAAGACCGCCATGAGATTCGGGGTGGAATGTAAGGGTTAGGAGTGCTTTTGCATGCTCGATTTGGGAGGGCACAATTTTTGGCCCAGAAATCAAAAAATTCCTGACCCCGGGGTCAGGACAACCTCACGGGGTGAGCCAGGCGGAATCAGGCCGAATGCAAAAATGAAGACCGCCATGAGATTCGTGGTGGAATGTAAGGGTTAGGAGTGCTTTTGCATGCTCGATTTGGGAGGGCACAATTTTTGGCCCAGAAATCAAAAAATTCCTGACCCCGGTGTCAGGAAAACCTCTCGGGGTGAGCCAGGCGGAATCAGGCCGAATGCAAAAATGAAGACCGCCATGAGATTCGGGGTGGAATGTAAGGGTTAGGAGTGCTTTTGCATGCTCGATTTGGGAGGGCACAATTTTTGGCCCAGAAATCAAAAAATTCCTGACCCCGGGGTCAGGAAAACCTCACGGGGTGAGCCAGGCGGAATCAGGCCGAATGCAAAAATGAATGCCACCTTGAGATTCGGGTTGGAATGTAAGGGTTAGGAGTGCTTTTGCATGCTCGATTTGGGAGGGCACAATTTTTGGCCCAGAAATCAAAAAATTCCTGACCCCGGGGTCAGGAAAACCACACGGGTTGAGCCAGGCGGAATCAGGCCGATTGCCAAAATGAATGCCGCCATGAGATTCGGGCTGGAATGTAAGGTTTAGGAGTGCTTTTGCATGCTCGATTTGGGAGGGCACAATTTTTGGCCCAGAAATCAAAAAATTCCTGACCCCGGGGTCAGGAAAACCTCACGGGGTAAGCCAGGCGGAATCAGGCCGAATGCAAAAATGAAGACCGCCATGAGATTCGGGGTGGAATGTAAGGGTTAGTAGTGCTTTTGCATGCTCGATTTGGGAGGGCACAATTTTTGGCCCAGAAATCAAAAAATTCCTGACCCCGGGGTCAGGAAAACCTCTCGGTGTGAGCCAGGCGGAATCAGGCCGAATGCAAAAATGAAGACAGCCATGAGATTCGGGGTGGAATGTAAGGGTTAGGAGTGCTTTTGCATGCTCGATTTGGGAGGGCAGAATTTTTGGCCCAGAAATCAAAAAATTCCTGACCCCGGGGTCAGGAAAACCTCACGGGGTGAGCCAGGCGGAATCAGGCCGAATGCAAAAATCAACGCCGCCATGAGATTCGGGGTGGATTGTAAGGGTTAGGTGTGCTTTTGCATGCTCGATTTGGGAGGGCACAATTTTTGGCCCAGAAACCAAAAAATTCCTGACCCCGGCGTCAGGAAAACCTCACGGGGTGAGCCAGGCGGAATCAGGCCGAATGCAAAAATGAACGCCGCCATGAGATTCGGGCTGGAATGTAAGGTTTAGGAGTGCTTTTGCATGCTCGATTTGGGAGGGCACAATTTTTGGCCCAGAAATCAAAAAATTCCTGACCCCGGGGTCAGGAAAACCTCACGGGGTGAGCCAGGCGGAATCAGGCCGAATGCAAAAATGAAGACCGCCATGAGATTCGGGGTGGAATGTAAGGGTTAGGAGTGCTTTTGCATGCTCGATTAGGGAGGGCACAATTTTTGGCCCAGAAATCAAAAAATTCCTGACCCCGGGGTCAGGAAAACCTCTCGGGGTGAGCCAGGCGGAATCAGGCCGAATGCAAAAATGAAGACCGCCATGAGATTCGGGGTGGAATGTAAGGGTTAGGAGTGCTTTTGCATGCTCGATTTGGGAGGGCACAATTTTTGGCCCAGAAATCAAAAAATTCCTGACCCCGGGGTCAGGACAACCTCACGGGGTGAGCCAGGCGGAATCAGGCCGAATGCAAAAATGAAGACCGCCATGAGATTCGTGGTGGAATGTAAGGGTTAGGAGTGCTTTTGCATGCTCGATTTGGGAGGGCACAATTTTTGGCCCAGAAATCAAAAAATTCCTGACCCCGGTGTCAGGAAAACCTCTCGGGGTGAGCCAGGCGGAATCAGGCCGAATGCAAAAATGAAGACCGCCATGAGATTCGGGGTGGAATGTAAGGGTTAGGAGTGCTTTTGCATGCTCGATTTGGGAGGGCACAATTTTTGGCCCAGAAATCAAAAAATTCCTGACCCCGGGGTCAGGAAAACCTCACGGGGTGAGCCAGGCGGAATCAGGCCGAATGCAAAAATCAACGCCGCCATGAGATTCGGTGTGGAATGTAAGGGTTAGGAGTGCTTTTGCATGCTCGATATGGGACGGCACAATTTTTGGCCCAGAAACCAAAAAATTCCTGACCCCGGCGTCAGGAAAACCTCACGGGGTGAGCCAGGCGGAATCAGGCCGAATGCAAAAATCAACGCCGCCATGAGATTCGGGGTGGATTGTAAGGGTTAGGTGTGCTTTTGCATGCTCGATTTGGGAGGGCACAATTTTTGGCCCAGAAACCAAAAAATTCCTGACCCCGGCGTCAGGAAAACCTCACGGGGTGAGCCAGGCGGAATCAGGCCGAATGCAAAAATGAACGCCGCCATGAGATTCGGGCTGGAATGTAAGGTTTAGGAGTGCTTTTGCATGCTCGATTTGGGAGGGCACAATTTTTGGCCCAGAAATCAAAAAATTCCTGACCCCGGGGTCAGGAAAACCTCACGGGGTGAGCCAGGCGGAATCAGGCCGAATGCAAAAATGAAGACCGCCATGAGATTCGGGGTGGAATGTAAGGGTTAGGAGTGCTTTTGCATGCTCGATTAGGGAGGGCACAATTTTTGGCCCAGAAATCAAAAAATTCCTGACCCCGGGGTCAGGAAAACCTCTCGGGGTGAGCCAGGCGGAATCAGGCCGAATGCAAAAATGAAGACCGCCATGAGATTCGGGGTGGAATGTAAGGGTTAGGAGTGCTTTTGCATGCTCGATTTGGGAGGGCACAATTTTTGGCCCAGAAATCAAAAAATTCCTGACCCCGGGGTCAGGACAACCTCACGGGGTGAGCCAGGCGGAATCAGGCCGAATGCAAAAATGAAGACCGCCATGAGATTCGTGGTGGAATGTAAGGGTTAGGAGTGCTTTTGCATGCTCGATTTGGGAGGGCACAATTTTTGGCCCAGAAATCAAAAAATTCCTGACCCCGGTGTCAGGAAAACCTCTCGGGGTGAGCCAGGCGGAATCAGGCCGAATGCAAAAATGAAGACCGCCATGAGATTCGGGGTGGAATGTAAGGGTTAGGAGTGCTTTTGCATGCTCGATTTGGGAGGGCACAATTTTTGGCCCAGAAATCAAAAAATTCCTGACCCCGGGGTCAGGAAAACCTCACGGGGTGAGCCAGGCGGAATCAGGCCGAATGCAAAAATCAACGCCGCCATGAGATTCGGTGTGGAATGTAAGGGTTAGGAGTGCTTTTGCATGCTCGATATGGGACGGCACAATTTTTGGCCCAGAAATCAAAAAATTCCTGACCCCGGGGTCAGGAAAACTTCACGGGGTGAGCCAGGCGGAATCAGGCCGAATGCAAAAATCAACGCCGCCATGAGATTCGGGGTGGATTGTAAGGGTTAGGTGTGCTTTTGCATGCTCGATTTGGGAGGGCACAATTTTTGGCCCAGAAACCAAAAAATTCCTGACCCCGTGGTCAGGAAAACCTCACGGGGTGAGCCAGGCGGAATCAGGCCGAATGCAAAAATGAAGACCGCCATGAGATTCGGGGTGGAATGTAAGGGTTAGGAGTGCTTTTGCATGCTCAATTTGGGAGGGCACAATTTTTGGCCCAGAAATCAAAAAATTCCTGACCCCGGGGTCAGGAAAACCTCTCGGGGTCAGCCAGGCGGAATCAGGCCGAATGCAAAAATGAAGACCGCCATGAGATTCGGGGTGGAATGTAAGGGTTAGGAGTGCTTTTGCATGCTCGATTTGGGAGGGCACAATTTTTGGCCCAGAAATCAAAAATTCCTGACCCCGGGGTCAGGACAACCTCACGGGGTGAGCCAGGCGGAATCAGGCCGAATGCCAAAATGAATGCCGCCATGAGATTCGTGGTGGAATGTAAGGGTTAGGAGTGCTTTTGCATGCTCGATTTGGGAGGGCACAATTTTTGGCCCAGAAATCAAAAAATTCCTGACCCCGGTGTCAGGAAAACCTCTCGGGGTGAGCCAGGCGGAATCAGGCCGAATGCAAAAATGAAGACCGCCATGAGATTCGGGGTGGAATGTAAGGGTTAGGAGTGCTTTTGCATGCTCGATTTGGGAGGGCACAATTTTTGGCCCAGAAATCAAAAAATTCCTGACCCCGGGGTCAGGAAAACCTCACGGGGTGAGCCAGGCGGAATCAGGCCGAATGCAAAAATGAAGACCGCCATGAGATTCGTGGTGGAATGTAAGGGTTAGGAGTGCTTTTGCATGCTCGATTTGGGAGGGCACAATTTTTGGCCCAGAAATCAAAAAATTCCTGACCCCGGTGTCAGGAAAACCTCTCGGGGTGAGCCAGGCGGAATCAGGCCGAATGCAAAAATGAAGACCGCCATGAGATTCGGGGTGGAATGTAAGGGTTAGGAGTGCTTTTGCATGCTCGATTTGGGAGGGCACAATTTTTGGCCCAGAAATCAAAAAATTCCTGACCCCGGGGTCAGGAAAACCTCATGGGGTGAGCCAGGCGGAATCAGGCCGAATGCAAAAATCAACGCCGCCATGAGATTCGGTGTGGAATGTAAGGGTTAGGAGTGCTTTTGCATGCTCGATATGGGACGGCACAATTTTTGGCCCAGAAATCAAAAAATTCCTGACCCCGGGGTCAGGAAAACTTCACGGGGTGAGCCAGGCGGAATCAGGCGGAATGCAAAAATCAACGCCGCCATGAGATTCGGGGTGGATTGTAAGGGTTAGGTGTGCTTTTGCATGCTCGATTTGGGAGGGCACAATTTTTGGCCCAGAAACCAAAAAATTCCTGACCCCGGCGTCAGGAAAACCTCACGGGGTGAGCCAGGCGGAATCAGGCCGAATGCAAAAATGAACGCCGCCATGAGATTCGGGCTGGAATGTAAGGTTTAGGAGTGCTTTTGCATGCTCGATTTGGGAGGGCACAATTTTTGGCCCAGAAATCAAAAAATTCCTGACCCCGGGGTCAGGAAAACCTCACGGGGTGAGCCAGGCGGAATCAGGCCGAATGCAAAAATGAAGACCGCCATGAGATTCGGGGTGGAATGTAAGGGTTAGGAGTGCTTTTGCATGCTCAATTTGGGAGGGCACAATTTTTGGCCCAGAAATCAAAAAATTCCTGACCCCGGGGTCAGGAAAAGCTCACGGGGTGAGCCAGGCGGAATCAGGCCGAATGCAAAAATGAATGCCACCTTGAGATTCGGGTTGGAATGTAAGGGTTAGGAGTGCTTTTGCATGCTCGATTTGGGAGGGCACAATTTTTGGCCCAGAAATCAAAAAATTCCTGACCCCGGGGTCAGGAAAACCTCACGGGGTGAGCAAGGCGGAATCGGGCCGAATGCCAAAATGAATGCCGCCATGAGATTCGGGGTGGAATGTAAGTGTTAGGAGTGCTTTTGTATGCACGATTTGGGAGGGCACAATTTTTGGCCCAGAAATCAAAAAATTCCTGACCCCGGGGTCAGGAAAACCTCACGGGTTGAGCCAGGCGGAATCAGGCCGAATGCCAAAATGAATGCCGCCATGAGATTCGGGCTGGAATGTAAGGTTTAGGAGTGCTTTTGCATGCTCGATTTGGGAGGGCACAATTTTTGGCCCAGAAATCAAAAAATTCCTGACCCCGGGGACAGGAAAACCTCTCGGGGTGAGCCAGGCGGAATCAGGCCGAATGCAAAAATGAATGCCGCCATGAGATTCGGGTTGGAATGTAAGGGTTAGGAGTGCTTTTGCATGCTCGATTTGGGAGGGCACAATTTTTGGCCCAGAAATCAAAAAATTCCTGACCCCGGGGTCAGGAAAACCTCTCGGGGTGAGCCTGGCGGAATCAGGCCGAATGCAAAAATGAAGACCGCCATGAGATTCGGGGTGGAATGTAAGGGTTAGGAGTGCTTTTGCATGCTCGATTTGGGAGGGCACAATATTTGGCCCAGAAATCAAAAAATTCCTGACCCCGGGGTCAGGAAAACCTCACGGGTTGAGCCAGGCGGAATCAGGCCGATTGCCAAAATGAATGCCGCCATGAGATTCGGGCTGGAATGTAAGGTTTAGGAGTGCTTTTGCATGCTCGATTTGGGAGGGCACAATTTTTGGCCCAGAAATCAAAAAATTCCTGACCCCGGGGTCAGGAAAACCTCACGGGGTGAGCCAGGCGGAATCAGGCCGAATGCAAAAATGAAGACCGCCATGAGATTCGGGGTGGAATGTAAGGGTTAGGAGTGCTTTTGCATGCTCGATTTGGGAGGGCACAATTTTTGGCCCAGAAATCAAAAAATTCCTGACCCCGGGGTCAGGAAAACCTCTCGGTGTGAGCCAGGCGGAATCAGGCCGAATGCAAAAATGAAGACAGCCATGAGATTCTGGGTGGAATGTAAGGGTTAGGAGTGCTTTTGCATGCTCGATTTGGGATGGCACAATATTTGGCCCAGAAATCAAAAAATTCCTGACCCCGGGGTCAGGAAAACCTCACGGGTTGAGCAAGGCGGAATCAGGCCGAATGCCAAAATGAACGCCGCCATGAGATTCGGGGTGGAATGTAAGGGTTAGGAGTGCTTTTGCATGCTCGATTTGGGAGGGCACAATTTTTGGCCCAGAAATCAAAAAATTCCTGACCCCGGGGTCAGGAAAACCTCACGGGGTGAGCAAGGCGGAATCGGGCCGAATGCCAAAATGAATGCCGCCATGAGATTCGGGGTGGAATGTAAGTGTTAGAAGTGCTTTTGCATGCACGATTTGGGAGGGCACAATTTTTGGCCCAGAAATCAAAAAATTCCTGACCCCGGGGTCAGGAAAACCTCACGGGTTGAGCCAGGCGGAATCAGGCCGAATGCCAAAATGAATGCCGCCATGAGATTCGGGCTGGAATGTAAGGTTTAGGAGTGCTTTTGCATGCTCGATTTGGGAGGGCACAATTTTTGGCCCAGAAATCAAAAAATTCCTGACCCCGGGGTCAGGAAAACCTCTCGGGGTGAGCCAGGCGGAATCAGGCCGAATGCAAAAATGAAGACCGCCATGAGATTCGGGGTGGAATGTAAGGGTTAGGAGTGCTTTTGCATGCTCGATTTGGGAGGGCACAATTTTTGGCCCAGAAATCAAAAAATTCCTGACCCCGGGGTCAGGAAAACCTTACGGGGTGAGCCAGGCGGAATCAGGCCGAATGCAAAAATGAAGACCGCCATGAGATTCGGGGTGGAATGTAAGGCTTAGGAGTGCTTTTGCATGCTCGATTTGGGAGGGCACAATTTTTGGCCCAGAAATCAAAAAATTCCTGACCCCGGGGTCAGGAAAACCTCTCGGGGTGAGCCAGGCGGAATCAGGCCGAATGCAAAAATGAATGCCGCCATGAGATTCGGGTTGGAATGTAAGGGTTAGGAGTGCTTTTGCATGCTCGATTTGGGAGGGCACAATTTTTGGCCCAGAAATCAAAAAATTCCTGACCCCGGGGTCAGGAAAACCTCTCGGGGTGAGCCAGGCGGAATCAGGCCGAATGCAAAAATGAAGACCGCCATGAGATTCGGGGTGGAATGTAAGGGTTAGGAGTGCTTTTGCATGCTCGATTTGGGAGGGCACAATATTTGGCCCAGAAATCAAAAAATTCCTGACCCCGGGGTCAGGAAAACCTCACGGGTTGAGCCAGGCGGAATCAGGCCGATTGCCAAAATGAATGCCGCCATGAGATTCGGGCTGGAATGTAAGGTTTAGGAGTGCTTTTGCATGCTCGATTTGGGAGGGCACAATTTTTGGCCCAGAAATCAAAAAATTCCTGACCCCGGGGTCAGGAAAACCTCACGGGGTGAGCCAGGCGGAATCAGGCCGAATGCAAAAATGAAGACCGCCATGAGATTCGGGGTGGAATGTAAGGGTTAGGAGTGCTTTTGCATGCTCGATTTGGGAGGGCACAATTTTTGGCCCAGAAATCAAAAAATTCCTGACCCCGGGGTCAGGAAAACCTCTCGGTGTGAGCCAGGCGGAATCAGGCCGAATGCAAAAATGAAGACAGCCATGAGATTCGGGGTGGAATGTAAGGGTTAGGAGTGCTTTTGCATGCTCGATTTGGGAGGGCAGAATTTTTGGCCCAGAAATCAAAAAATTCCTGACCCCGGGGTCAGGAAAACCTCACGGGTTGAGCAAGGCGGAATCAGGCCGAATGCCAAAATGAACGCCGCCATGAGATTCGGGGTGGAATGTAAGTGTTAGGAGTGCTTTTGCATGCTCGATTGGGGATGGCACAATTTTTGGCCCAGAAATCAAAAAATTCCTGACCCTGGGGTCAGGAAAACCTCACGGGGTGAGCCAGGCGGAATCAGGCCGAATGCCAAAATGAACGCCGCCATGAGATTCGGGGTGGAATGTAAGGGTTAGGAGTGCTTTTGCATGCTCGATTTGGGAGGGCACAATTTTTGGCCCAGAAATCAAAAAATTCCTGACCCCGGGGTCAGGAAAACCTCTCGGGGTGAGCCTGGCGGAATCAGGCCGAATGCAAAAATGAAGACCGCCATGAGATTCGGGGTGGAATGTAAGGGTTAGGAGTGCTTTTGCATGCTCGATTTGGGAGGGCACAATATTTGGCCCAGAAATCAAAAAATTCCTGACCCCGGGGTCAGGAAAACCTCACGGGTTGAGCCAGGCGGAATCAGGCCGATTGCCAAAATGAATGCCGCCATGAGATTCGGGCTGGAATGTAAGGTTTAGGAGTGCTTTTGCATGCTCGATTTGGGAGGGCACAATTTTTGGCCCAGAAATCAAAAAATTCCTGACCCCGGGGTCAGGAAAACCTCACGGGGTGAGCCAGGCGGAATCAGGCCGAATGCAAAAATGAAGACCGCCATGAGATTCGGGGTGGAATGTAAGGGTTAGGAGTGCTTTTGCATGCTCGATTTGGGAGGGCACAATTTTTGGCCCAGAAATCAAAAAATTCCTGACCCCGGGGTCAGGAAAACCTCTCGGTGTGAGCCAGGCGGAATCAGGCCGAATGCAAAAATGAAGACAGCCATGAGATTCTGGGTGGAATGTAAGGGTTAGGAGTGCTTTTGCATGCTCGATTTGGGATGGCACAATATTTGGCCCAGAAATCAAAAAATTCCTGACCCCGGGGTCAGGAAAACCTCACGGGTTGAGCAAGGCGGAATCAGGCCGAATGCCAAAATGAACGCCGCCATGAGATTCGGGGTGGAATGTAAGGGTTAGGAGTGCTTTTGCATGCTCGATTTGGGAGGGCACAATTTTTGGCCCAGAAATCAAAAAATTCCTGACCCCGGGGTCAGGAAAACCTCACGGGGTGAGCAAGGCGGAATCGGGCCGAATGCCAAAATGAATGCCGCCATGAGATTCGGGGTGGAATGTAAGTGTTAGAAGTGCTTTTGCATGCACGATTTGGGAGGGCACAATTTTTGGCCCAGAAATCAAAAAATTCCTGACCCCGGGGTCAGGAAAACCTCACGGGTTGAGCCAGGCGGAATCAGGCCGAATGCCAAAATGAATGCCGCCATGAGATTCGGGCTGGAATGTAAGGTTTAGGAGTGCTTTTGCATGCTCGATTTGGGAGGGCACAATTTTTGGCCCAGAAATCAAAAAATTCCTGACCCCGGGGTCAGGAAAACCTCTCGGGGTGAGCCAGGCGGAATCAGGCCGAATGCAAAAATGAAGACCGCCATGAGATTCGGGGTGGAATGTAAGGGTTAGGAGTGCTTTTGCATGCTCGATTTGGGAGGGCACAATTTTTGGCCCAGAAATCAAAAAATTCCTGACCCCGGGGTCAGGAAAACCTTACGGGGTGAGCCAGGCGGAATCAGGCCGAATGCAAAAATGAAGACCGCCATGAGATTCGGGGTGGAATGTAAGGCTTAGGAGTGCTTTTGCATGCTCGATTTGGGAGGGCACAATTTTTGGCCCAGAAATCAAAAAATTCCTGACCCCGGGGTCAGGAAAACCTCTCGGGGTGACCAGGCGGAATCAGGCCGAATGCAAAAATGAATGCCGCCATGAGATTCGGGTTGGAATGTAAGGGTTAGGAGTGCTTTTGCATGCTCGATTTGGGAGGGCACAATTTTTGGCCCAGAAATCAAAAAATTCCTGACCCCGGGGTCAGGAAAACCTCTCGGGGTGAGCCAGGCGGAATCAGGCCGAATGCAAAAATGAAGACCGCCATGAGATTCGGGGTGGAATGTAAGGGTTAGGAGTGCTTTTGCATGCTCGATTTGGGAGGGCACAATATTTGGCCCAGAAATCAAAAAATTCCTGACCCCGGGGTCAGGAAAACCTCACGGGTTGAGCCAGGCGGAATCAGGCCGATTGCCAAAATGAATGCCGCCATGAGATTCGGGCTGGAATGTAAGGTTTAGGAGTGCTTTTGCATGCTCGATTTGGGAGGGCACAATTTTTGGCCCAGAAATCAAAAAATTCCTGACCCCGGGGTCAGGAAAACCTCACGGGGTGAGCCAGGCGGAATCAGGCCGAATGCAAAAATGAAGACCGCCATGAGATTCGGGGTGGAATGTAAGGGTTAGGAGTGCTTTTGCATGCTCGATTTGGGAGGGCACAATTTTTGGCCCAGAAATCAAAAAATTCCTGACCCCGGGGTCAGGAAAACCTCTCGGTGTGAGCCAGGCGGAATCAGGCCGAATGCAAAAATGAAGACAGCCATGAGATTCGGGGTGGAATGTAAGGGTTAGGAGTGCTTTTGCATGCTCGATTTGGGAGGGCAGAATTTTTGGCCCAGAAATCAAAAAATTCCTGACCCCGGGGTCAGGAAAACCTCACGGGTTGAGCAAGGCGGAATCAGGCCGAATGCCAAAATGAACGCCGCCATGAGATTCGGGGTGGAATGTAAGTGTTAGGAGTGCTTTTGCATGCTCGATTGGGGATGGCACAATTTTTGGCCCAGAAATCAAAAAATTCCTGACCCTGGGGTCAGGAAAACCTCACGGGGTGAGCCAGGCGGAATCAGGCCGAACGCCAAAATGAACGCCGCCATGAGATTCGGGGTGGAATGTAAGCGTTAGGAGTGCTTTTGCATGCTCGAATTGGGAGGGCACAATTTTTGGCCCAGAAATCAAAAAATTTCCTGACCCCGGGGTCAGGAAAACCTCTCGGTGTGAGCCAGGCGGAATCAGGCCGAATGCAAAAATGAAGACCGCCATGAGATTCGGGGTGGAATGTAAGCGTTAGGAGTGCTTTTCCATGCTCGATTTGGGAGGGCACAATTTTTGGCCCAGAAATCAAAAAATTCGTGACCCCGGGGTCAGGAAAACCTCTCGGGGTGAGCCAGGCGGAATCAGGCCGAATGCAAAAATGAAGACCGCCATGAGATTCGGGGTGGAATGTAAGGGTTAGGTGTGCTTTTGCATGCTCGATTTGGGAGGGCACAATTTTTGGCCCAGAAATCAAAAAATTCCTGACCCCGGGGTCAGGAAAACCTCACGGGGTGAGCCAGGCGGAATCGGGCCGAATGCCAAAATGAATGCCGCCATGAGATTCGGGCTGGAATGTAAGGTTTAGGAGTGCTTTTGCATGCTCGATTTGGGAGGGCACAATTTTTGGCCCAGAAATCAAAAAATTCCTGACCCCGGGGTCAGGAAAACCTCACGGGTTGAGCAAGGCGGAATCAGGCCGAATGCCAAAATGAACGCCGCCATGAGATTCGGGGTGGAATGTAAGTGTTAGGAGTGCTTTTGGATGCTCGATTGGGGATGGCACAATTTTTGGCCCAGAAATGAAAAAATTCCTGACCCTGGGGTCAGGAAAACCTCACGGGGTGAGCCAGGCGGAATCAGGCCGAATGCCAAAATGAACGCCGCCATGAGATTCGGGGTGGAATGTAAGCGTTAGGAGTGCTTTTGCATGCTCGAATTGGGAGGGCACAATTTTTGGCCCAGAAATCAAAAAATTTCCTGACCCCGGGGTCAGGAAAACCTCTCGGTGTGAGCCAGGCGGAATCAGGCCGAATGCAAAAATGAAGACCGCCATGAGATTCGGGGTGGAATGTAAGCGTTAGGAGTGTTTTCCATGCTCGATTTGGGACGGCACAATTTTTGGCCCAGAAATCAAAAAATTCCTGACCCCGGGGTCAGGAAAACCTCTCGGGGTGAGCCAGGCGGAATCAGGCCGAATGCAAAAATGAAGACTGCCATGAGATTCGGGGTGGAATGTAAGGGTTAGGAGTGCTTTTGCATGCTCGATTTTGGAGGGCACAATTTTTGACCCAGAAATCAAAAAATTCCTGACCCCGGGGTCAGGAAAACCTCACGGGGTGAGCCAGGCGGAATTGGGCCGAATGCAAAAATGAATGCCGCCATGAGATTCGGGGTGGAATGTAAGTGTTAGAAGTGCTTTTGCATGCACGATTTGGGAGGGCACAATTTTTGGCCCAGAAATCAAAAAATTCCTGACCCCGGGGTCAGGAAAACCTCACGGGTTGAGCCAGGCGGAATCAGGCCGAATGCCAAAATGAATGCCGCCATGAGATTCGGGCTGGAATGTAAGGTTTAGGAGTGCTTTTGCATGCTCGATTTGGGAGGGCACAATTTTTGGCCCAGAAATCAAAAAATTCCTGACCCCGGGGTCAGGAAAACCTCTCGGGGTGAGCCAGGCGGAATCAGGCCGAATGCAAAAATGAAGACCGCCATGAGATTCGGGGTGGAATGTAAGGGTTAGGAGTGCTTTTGCATGCTCGATTTGGGAGGGCACAATTTTTGGCCCAGAAATCAAAAAATTCCTGACCCCGGGGTCAGGAAAACCTTACGGGGTGAGCCAGGCGGAATCAGGCCGAATGCAAAAATGAAGACCGCCATGAGATTCGGGGTGGAATGTAAGGCTTAGGAGTGCTTTTGCATGCTCGATTTGGGAGGGCACAATTTTTGGCCCAGAAATCAAAAAATTCCTGACCCCGGGGTCAGGAAAACCTCTCGGGGTGAGCCAGGCGGAATCAGGCCGAATGCAAAAATGAATGCCGCCATGAGATTCGGGTTGGAATGTAAGGGTTAGGAGTGCTTTTGCATGCTCGATTTGGGAGGGCACAATTTTTGGCCCAGAAATCAAAAAATTCCTGACCCCGGGGTCAGGAAAACCTCTCGGGGTGAGCCAGGCGGAATCAGGCCGAATGCAAAAATGAAGACCGCCATGAGATTCGGGGTGGAATGTAAGGGTTAGGAGTGCTTTTGCATGCTCGATTTGGGAGGGCACAATATTTGGCCCAGAAATCAAAAAATTCCTGACCCCGGGGTCAGGAAAACCTCACGGGTTGAGCCAGGCGGAATCAGGCCGATTGCCAAAATGAATGCCGCCATGAGATTCGGGCTGGAATGTAAGGTTTAGGAGTGCTTTTGCATGCTCGATTTGGGAGGGCACAATTTTTGGCCCAGAAATCAAAAAATTCCTGACCCCGGGGTCAGGAAAACCTCACGGGGTGAGCCAGGCGGAATCAGGCCGAATGCAAAAATGAAGACCGCCATGAGATTCGGGGTGGAATGTAAGGGTTAGGAGTGCTTTTGCATGCTCGATTTGGGAGGGCACAATTTTTGGCCCAGAAATCAAAAAATTCCTGACCCCGGGGTCAGGAAAACCTCTCGGTGTGAGCCAGGCGGAATCAGGCCGAATGCAAAAATGAAGACAGCCATGAGATTCGGGGTGGAATGTAAGGGTTAGGAGTGCTTTTGCATGCTCGATTTGGGAGGGCAGAATTTTTGGCCCAGAAATCAAAAAATTCCTGACCCCGGGGTCAGGAAAACCTCACGGGTTGAGCAAGGCGGAATCAGGCCGAATGCCAAAATGAACGCCGCCATGAGATTCGGGGTGGAATGTAAGTGTTAGGAGTGCTTTTGCATGCTCGATTGGGGATGGCACAATTTTTGGCCCAGAAATCAAAAAATTCCTGACCCTGGGGTCAGGAAAACCTCACGGGGTGAGCCAGGCGGAATCAGGCCGAACGCCAAAATGAACGCCGCCATGAGATTCGGGGTGGAATGTAAGCGTTAGGAGTGCTTTTGCATGCTCGAATTGGGAGGGCACAATTTTTGGCCCAGAAATCAAAAAATTTCCTGACCCCGGGGTCAGGAAAACCTCTCGGTGTGAGCCAGGCGGAATCAGGCCGAATGCAAAAATGAAGACCGCCATGAGATTCGGGGTGGAATGTAAGCGTTAGGAGTGCTTTTCCATGCTCGATTTGGGAGGGCACAATTTTTGGCCCAGAAATCAAAAAATTCGTGACCCCGGGGTCAGGAAAACCTCTCGGGGTGAGCCAGGCGGAATCAGGCCGAATGCAAAAATGAAGACCGCCATGAGATTCGGGGTGGAATGTAAGGGTTAGGTGTGCTTTTGCATGCTCGATTTGGGAGGGCACAATTTTTGGCCCAGAAATCAAAAAATTCCTGACCCCGGGGTCAGGAAAACCTCACGGGGTGAGCCAGGCGGAATCGGGCCGAATGCCAAAATGAATGCCGCCATGAGATTCGGGCTGGAATGTAAGGTTTAGGAGTGCTTTTGCATGCTCGATTTGGGAGGGCACAATTTTTGGCCCAGAAATCAAAAAATTCCTGACCCCGGGGTCAGGAAAACCTCACGGGTTGAGCAAGGCGGAATCAGGCCGAATGCCAAAATGAACGCCGCCATGAGATTCGGGGTGGAATGTAAGTGTTAGGAGTGCTTTTGGATGCTCGATTGGGGATGGCACAATTTTTGGCCCAGAAATGAAAAAATTCCTGACCCTGGGGTCAGGAAAACCTCACGGGGTGAGCCAGGCGGAATCAGGCCGAATGCCAAAATGAACGCCGCCATGAGATTCGGGGTGGAATGTAAGCGTTAGGAGTGCTTTTGCATGCTCGAATTGGGAGGGCACAATTTTTGGCCCAGAAATCAAAAAATTTCCTGACCCCGGGGTCAGGAAAACCTCTCGGTGTGAGCCAGGCGGAATCAGGCCGAATGCAAAAATGAAGACCGCCATGAGATTCGGGGTGGAATGTAAGCGTTAGGAGTGTTTTCCATGCTCGATTTGGGACGGCACAATTTTTGGCCCAGAAATCAAAAAATTCCTGACCCCGGGGTCAGGAAAACCTCTCGGGGTGAGCCAGGCGGAATCAGGCCGAATGCAAAAATGAAGACTGCCATGAGATTCGGGGTGGAATGTAAGGGTTAGGAGTGCTTTTGCATGCTCGATTTTGGAGGGCACAATTTTTGACCCAGAAATCAAAAAATTCCTGACCCCGGGGTCAGGAAAACCTCACGGGGTGAGCCAGGCGGAATTGGGCCGAATGCAAAAATGAATGCCGCCATGAGATTCGGGGTGGAATGTAAGGGTTAGGAGTGCTTTTGCATGCTCGATTTGGGAGGGCACAATTTGTGGCCCAGAAATCAATAAATTCCTGACCCCGGGGTCAGGAAAACCTCTCAGGGTGAGCCAGGCGGAATCAGGCCGAATGCAAAAATGAATGCCGCCATGAGATTCGGGGTGGAATGTAAGGGTTAGGAGTGCTTTTGCATGCTCGATTTGGGAGGGCACAATTTTTGGCCCAGAAATCAATAAATTCCTGACCCCGGGGTCAGGAAAACCTCTCGGGGTGAGCCAGGCGGAATCAGGCCGAATGCAAAAATGAAGACCGCCATGAGATTCGGGGTGGAATGTAAGGGTTAGGAGTGCTTTTGCATGCTCGATTTGGGAGGGCACAATATTTGGCCCAGAAATCAAAAAATTCCTGACCCCGGGGTCAGGAAAACCTCACGGGTTGAGCCAGGCGGAATCAGGCCGAATGCCAAAATGAATGCCGCCATGAGATTCGGGCTGGAATGTAAGGTTTAGGAGTGCTTTTGCATGCTCGATTTGGGAGGGCACAATTTTTGGCCCAGAAATCAAAAAATTCCTGACCCCGGGGTCAGGAAAACCTCACGGGGTGAGCCAGGCAGAATCAGGCCGAATGCAAAAATGAAGACCGCCATGAGATTCGGGGTGGAATGTAAGGGTTAGGAGTGCTTTTGCATGCTCGATTTGGGAGGGCACAATTTTTGGCCCAGAAATCAAAAAATTCCTGACCCCGGGGTCAGGAAAACCTCTCGGGGTGAGCCAGGCGGAATCAGGCCGAATGCAAAAATGAAGACTGCCATGAGATTCAGGGTGGAATGTAAGGGTTAGGAGTGCTTTTGCATGCTCGATTTGGGAGGGCACAATTTTTGGCCCAGAAATCAAAAAATTCCTGACCCCGGGGTCAGGACAACCTCACGGGGTGAGCCAGGCGGAATCAGGCCGAATGCAAAAATGAAGACCGCCATGAGATTCGGGGTGGAATGTAAGGGTTAGGATTGCTTTTGCATGCTCGATTTGGGAGGGCACAATTTTTGGCCCAGAAATCAAAAAATTCCTGACCCCGGGATCAGGAAAACCTCACGGGGTGAGCCAGGCGGAATCAGGCCGAATGCCAAAATGAACGCCGCCATGAGATTCGGGGTGGAATGTAAGCGTTAGGAGTGCTTTTGCATGCTCGAATTGGGAGGGCACAATTTTTGGCCGAGAAATCAAAAAATTTCCTGACCCCGGGGTCAGGAAAACCTCTCGGTGTGAGCCAGGCGGAATCAGGCCGAATGCAAAAATGAAGACCGCCATGAGATTCGGGGTGGAATGTAAGCGTTAGGAGTGTTTTCCATGCTCGATTTGGGAGGGCACAATTTTTGGCCCAGAAATCAAAAAATTCCTGACCCCGGGGTCAGGAAAACCTCTCGGGGTGAGCCAGGCGGAATCAGGCCGAATGCAAAAATGAAGACCGCCATGAGATTCGGGGTGGAATGTAAGGGTTAGGAGTGCTTTTGCATGCTCGATTTGGGAGGGCACAATTTTTGGCCCAGAAATCAAAAAATTCCTGACCCCGGGGTCAGGAAAACCTCACGGGGTGAGCCAGGCGGAATAGGGCCGAATGCAAAAATGAATGCCGCCATGAGATTCGGGGTGGAATGTAAGGGTTAGGAGTGCTTTTGCATGCTCGATTTGGGAGGGCACAATTTTTGGCCCAGAAATCAATAAATTCCTGACCCCGGGGTCAGGAAAACCTCTCGGGGTGAGCCAGGCGGAATCAGGCCGAATGCAAAAATGAAGACCGCCATGAGATTCGGGGTGGAATGTAAGGGTTAGGAGTGCTTTTGCATGCTCGATTTGGGAGGGCAGAATTTTTGGCCCAGAAATCAAAAAATTCCTGACCCCGGGGTCAGGAAAACCTCACGGGGTGAGCCAGGCGGAATCAGGCCGAATGCAAAAATGAATGCCGCCATGAGATTCGGTTTGGAATGTAAGGGTTAGGAGTGCTTTTGCATGCTCGATTTGGGAGGGCACAATTTTTGGCCCAGAAATCAAAAATTCCTGACCCCGGGGTCAGGAAAACCTCTCGGGGTGAGCCAGGCGGAATCAGGCCGAATGCAAAAATGAAGACCGCCATAGAGATTCGGGGTGGAATGTAAGGGTTAGGAGTGCTTTTGCATGCTCGATTTGGGAGGGCACAATTTTTGGCCCAGAAATCAAAAAATTCCTGACCCCGGGGTCAGGAAAACCTCACGGGGTGAGCCAGGCGGAATCAGGCCGAATGCAAAAATGAATGCCGCCATGAGATTCGGTTTGGAATGTAAGGGTTAGGAGTGCTTTTGCATGCTCGATTTGGGAGGGCACAATTTTTGGCCCAGAAATCAAAAAATTCCTGACCCCGGGGTCAGGAAAACCTCTCGGGGTGAGCCAGGCGGAATCAGGCCGAATGCAAAAATGAAGACCGCCATGAGATTCGGGGTGGAATGTAAGGGTTAGGAGTGCTTTTGCATGCTCGATTTGGGAGGGCACAATTTTTGGCCCAGAAATCAAAAAATTCCTCTCCCCGGGGTCAGGAAAACCTCTCGGGGTGAGCCAGGCGGAATCAGGCCGAATGCAAAAATGAATGCCGCCATGAGATTCGGTTTGGAATGTAAGGGTTAGGAGTGCTTTTGCATGCTCGATTTGGGAGGGCACAATTTTTGGCCCAGAAATCAAAAAATTCCTGACCCCGGGGTCAGGAAAACCTCTCGGGGTGAGCCAGGCGGAATCAGGCCGAATGCAAAAATGAAGTCCGCCATGAGATTCGGGGTGGAATGTAAGGGTTAGGAGTGCTTTTGCATGCTCGATTTGGGAGGGCAGAATATTTGGCCCAGAAATCAAAAAATTCCTGACCCCGGGGTCAGGAAAACCTCACGGGTTGAACCAGGCGGAATCAGGCCGAATGCCGAAATGAATGCCGCCATGAGATTCGGGCTGGAATGTAAGGTTTAGGAGTGCTTTTGCATGCTCGATTTGGGAGGGCACAATTTTTGGCCCAGAAATCAAAAAATTCCTGACCCCGGGGGTCAGGAAAACCTCTCGGGGTGAGCCAGGCGGAATCAGGCCGAATGCAAAAATGAAGACCGCCATGAGATTCGGGGTGGAATGTAAGGGTTAGGAGTGCTTTTGCATGCTCGATTTGGGAGGGCAGAATTTTTGGCCCAGAAATCAAAAAATTCCTGACCCCGGGGTCAGGAAAACCTCTCGGAGTGAGCAAGGCGGAATCAGGCCGAATGCAAAAATGAACACCGCCATGAGATTCGGGGTGGAATGTAAGTGTTAGGAGTGCTTTTGCATGCTCGATTTGGGAGGGCAGAATTTTTGGCCCAGAAATCAAAAAATTCCTGACCCCGGGGTCAGGAAAACCTCACGGGGTGAGCCAGGCGGAATCGGGCCGAATGCAAAAATGAAGACCGCCATGAGATTCGGGGTGGAATGTAAGGGTTAGGAGTGTTTTCCATGCTCGATTTGGGAGGGCACAATTTTTGGCCCAGAAATCAAAAAATTCCTGACCCCGGGGTCAGGAAAACCTCTCGGGGTGAGCCAGGCGGAATCAGGCCGAATGCAAAAATGGAGACCGCCATGAGATTCGGGGTGGAATGTAAGGGTTAGGAGTGCTTTTGCATGCTCGATTTGGGAGGGCACAATTTTTGGCCCAGAAATCAAAAAATTCCTGACCCCGGGGTCAGGAAAACCTCACGGGGTGAGCCAGGCGGAATCAGGCCGAATGCAAAAATGAATGCCGCCATGAGATTCGGTTTGGAATGTAAGGGTTAGGAGTGCTTTTGCATGCTCGATTTGGGAGGGCACAATTTTTGGCCCAGAAATCAAAAAATTCCTGACCCCGGGGTCAGGAAAACCTCTCGGGGTGAGCCAGGCGGAATCAGGCCGAATGCAAAAATGAAGACCGCCATGAGATTCGGGGTGGAATGTAAGGGTTAGGAGTGCTTTTGCATGCTCGATTTGGGAGGGCACAATTTTTGGCCCAGAAATCAAAAAATTCCTCTCCCCGGGGTCAGGAAAACCTCTCGGGGTGAGCCAGGCGGAATCAGGCCGAATGCAAAAATGAATGCCGCCATGAGATTCGGTTTGGAATGTAAGGGTTAGGAGTGCTTTTGCATGCTCGATTTGGGAGGGCACAATTTTTGGCCCAGAAATCAAAAAATTCCTGACCCCGGGGTCAGGAAAACCTCTCGGGGTGAGCCAGGGCTGGAATCAGGCCGAATGCAAAAATGAAGTCCGCCATGAGATTCGGGGTGGAATGTAAGGGTTAGGAGTGCTTTTGCATGCTCGATTTGGGAGGGCAGAATATTTGGCCCAGAAATCAAAAAATTCCTGACCCCGGGGTCAGGAAAACCTCACGGGTTGAACCAGGCGGAATCAGGCCGAATGCCAAAATGAATGCCGCCATGAGATTCGGGCTGGAATGTAAGGTTTAGGAGTGCTTTTGCATGCTCGATTTGGGAGGGCACAATTTTTGGCCCAGAAATCAAAAAATTCCTGACCCCGGGGGTCAGGAAAACCTCTCGGGGTGAGCCAGGCGGAATCAGGCCGAATGCAAAAATGAAGACCGCCATGAGATTCGGGGTGGAATGTAAGGGTTAGGAGTGCTTTTGCATGCTCGATTTGGGAGGGCAGAATTTTTGGCCCAGAAATCAAAAAATTCCTGACCCCGGGGTCAGGAAAACCTCTCGGAGTGAGCAAGGCGGAATCAGGCCGAATGCAAAAATGAACACCGCCATGAGATTCGGGGTGGAATGTAAGTGTTAGGAGTGCTTTTGCATGCTCGATTTGGGAGGGCAGAATTTTTGGCCCAGAAATCAAAAAATTCCTGACCCCGGGGTCAGGAAAACCTCTCGGTGTGAGCCAGGCGGAATCAGGCCGAATGCAAAAATGAAGACCGCCATGAGATTCGGGGTGGAATGTAAGGGTTAGGAGTGTTTTCCATGCTCGATTTGGGAGGGCACAATTTTTGGCCCAGAAATCAAAAAATTCCTGACCCCGGGGTCAGGAAAACCTCACGGGGTGAGCCAGGCGGAATCGGGCCGAATGCAAAAATGAATGCCGCCATGAGATTCGGGGTGGAATGTAAGGGTTAGGAGTGCTTTTGCATGCTCGATTTGGGAGGGCAGAATTTTTGGCCCAGGAATCAAAAAATTCCTGACCCCGGGGTCAGGAAAACCTCTCGGGGTGAGCCAGGCGGAATCAGGCCGAATGCAAAAATGAAGACCGCCATGAGATTCGGGGTGGAATGTAAGTGTTAGGAGTGCTTTTGCATGCTCGATTTGGGAGGGCAGAATTTTTGGCCCAGAAATCAAAAAATTCCTGACCCCGGGGTCAGGAAAACCTCACGGGGTGAGCCAGGCGGAATCAGGCCGAATGCAAAAATGAATGCCGTCATGAGATTCGGTTTGGAATGTAAGGGTTAGGAGTGCTTTTGCATGCTCGATTTGGGAGGGCACAATTTTTGGCCCAGAAATCAAAAAATTCCTGACCCCGGGGTCAGGAAAACCTCTCGGGGTGAGCCAGGCGGAATCAGGCCGAATGCAAAAATGAAGTCCGCCATGAGATTCGGGGTGGAATGTAAGGGTTAGGAGTGCTTTTGCATCCTCGATTTGGGAGGGCAGAATATTTGGCTCAGAAATCAAAAAATTCCTGACCCCGGGGTCAGGAAAACCTCACGGGTTGAACCAGGCGGAATCAGGCCGAATGCCAAAATGAATGCCGCCATGAGATTCGGGCTGGAATGTAAGGTTTAGGAGTGCTTTTGCATGCTCGATTTGGGAGGGCACAATTTTTGGCCCAGAAATCAAAAAATTCCTGACCCCGGGGTCAGGAAAACCTCTCGGGGTGAGCCAGGCGGAATCAGGCCGAATGCAAAAATGAAGACCGCCATGAGATTCGGGGTGGAATGTAAGGGTTAGGAGTGCTTTTGCATGCTCGATTTGGGAGGGCACAATTTTTGGCCCAGAAATCAAAAAATTCCTCTCCCCGGGGTCAGGAAAACCTCACGGGTTGAGCCAGGCGGAATCAGGCCGAATGCCAAAATGAATGCCGCCATGAGATTCGGGCTGGAATGTAAGGTTTAGGAGTGCTTTTGCATGCTCGATTTGGGAGGGCACAATTTTTGGCCCAGAAATCAAAAAATTCCTGACCCCGGGGTCAGGAAAACCGCACGGGGTGAGCCAGGCGGAATCAGGCCGAATGCAAAAATGAAGACCGCCATGAGATTCGGGGTGGAATGTAAGGGTTAGGAGTGCTTTTGCATGCTCGATTTGGGAGGGCACAATTTTTGGCCCAGAAATCAAAAAATTCCTGACCCCGGGGTCAGGAAAACCTCTCGGGGTGAGCCAGGCGGAATCAGGCCGAATGCAAAAATGAATGCCGCCATGAGATTCGGGTTGGAATGTAAGGGTTAGGAGTGCTTTTGCATGCTCGATTTGGGAGGGCACAATTTTTGGCCCAGAAATCAAAAAATTCCTGACCCCGGGGTCAGGAAAACCTCATGGGGTGAGCCAGGCGGAATCGGGCCGAATGCAAAAATGAATGCCGCCATGAGATTCGGGGTGGAATGTAAGGGTTAGGAGTGCTTTTGCATGCTCGATTTGGGAGGGCACAATTTTTGGCCCAGAAATCAAAAAATTCCTGACCCCGGGGTCAGGAAAACCTCTCGGGGTGAGCCAGGCGGAATCGGGCCGAATGCAAAAATGAAGACCGCCATGAGATTCGGGGTGGAATGTAAGGGTTAGGAGTGAATTTGCATGCTCGATTTGGGAGGGCACAATTTTTGGCCCAGAAATCAAAAAATTCCTGACCCCGGGGTCAGGAAAACCTCTCGGGGTGAGCCAGGCGGAATCAGGCCGAATGCATAAATGAAGACCGCCATGAGATTCGGGGTGGAATGTAAGGGTTAGGAGTGCTTTTGCATGCTCGATTTGGGAGGGCAGAATTTTTGGCCCAGAAATTAAAAAATTCCTGACCCCGGGGTCAGGAAAACCTCACGGGGTGAGCCAGGCGGAATCAGGCCGAATGCAAAAATGAATGCCGCCATGAGATTCGGTTTGGAATGTAAGGGTTAGGAGTGCTTTTGCATGCTCGATTTGGGAGGGCACAATTTTTGGCCCAGAAATCAAAAAATTCCTGACCCCGGGGTCAGGAAAACCTCTCGGGGTGAGCCAGGCGGAATCAGGCCGAATGCAAAAATGAAGTCCGCCATGAGATTCCGGGTGGAATGTAAGGGTTAGGAGTGCTTTTGCATGCTCGATTTGGGAGGGCAGAATATTTGGCCCAGAAATCAAAAAATTCCTGACCCCGGGGTCAGGAAAACCTCACGGGTTGAACCAGGCGGAATCAGGCCGAATGCCAAAATGAATGCCGCCATGAGATTCGGGCTGGAATGTAAGGTTTAGGAGTGCTTTTGCATGCTCGATTTGGGAGGGCACAATTTTTGGCCCAGAAATCAAAAAATTCCTGACCCCGGGGTCTGGAAAACCTCTCGGGGTGAGCCAGGCGGAATCAGGCCGAATGCAAAAATGAAGACCGCCATGAGATTCGGGGTGGAATGTAAGGGTTAGGAGTGCTTTTGCATGCTCGATTTGGGAGGGCACAATTTTTGGCCCAGAAATCAAAAAATTCCTGACCCCGGGGTCAGGAAAACCTCACGGGTTGAGCCAGGCGGAATCAGGCCGAATGCCAAAATGAACGCCGCCATGAGATTCGGGCTGGAATGTAAGGTTTAGGAGTGCTTTTGCATGCTCGATTTGGGAGGGCACAATTTTTGGCCCAGAAATCAAAAAATTCCTGACCCCGGGGTCAGGAAAACCTCACGGGGTGAGCCAGGCGGAATCAGGCCGAATGCAAAAATGAAGACCGCCATGAGATTCGGGCTGGAATGTAAGGGTTAGGAGTGCTTTTGCATGCTCGATTTGGGAGGGCACAATTTTTGGCCCAGAAATCAAAAAATTCCTGACCCCGGGGTCAGGAAAACCTCTCGGTGTGAGCCAGGCGGAATCAGGCCGAATGCAAAAATGAAGACAGCCATGAGATTCGGGGTGGAATGTAAGGGTTAGGAGTGCTTTTGCATGCTCGATTTGGGAGGGCAGAATTTTTGGCCCAGAAATCAAAAAATTCCTGACCCCGGGGTCAGGAAAACCTCACGGGTTGAGCAAGGCGGAATCAGGCCGAATGCCAAAATGAACGCCGCCATGAGATTCGGGGTGGAATGTAAGTGTTAGGAGTGCTTTTGCATGCTCGATTGGGGATGGCACAATTTTTGGCCCAGAAATCAAAAAATTCCTGACCCTGGGGTCAGGAAAACCTCACGGGGTGAGCCAGGCGGAATCAGGCCGAATGCCAAAATGAACGCCGCCATGAGATTCGGGGTGGAATGTAAGCGTTAGGAGTGCTTTTGCATGCTCGAATTGGGAGGGCACAATTTTTGGCCCAGAAATCAAAAAATTTCCTGACCCCGGGGTCAGGAAAACCTCTCGGTGTGAGCCAGGCGGAATCAGGCCGAATGCAAAAATGAAGACCGCCATGAGATTCGGGGTGGAATGTAAGCGTTAGGAGTGCTTTTCCATGCTCGATTTGGGAGGGCACAATTTTTGGCCCAGAAATCAAAAAATTCCTGACCCCGGGGTCAGGAAAACCTCTCGGGGTGAGCCAGGCGGAATCAGGCCGAATGCAAAAATGAATGCCGCCATGAGATTCGGGTTGGAATGTAAGGGTTAGGAGTGCTTTTGCATGCTCGATTTGGGAGGGCACAATTTTTGGCCCAGAAATCAAAAAATTCCTGACCCCGGGGTCAGGAAAACCTCATGGGGTGAGCCAGGCGGAATCGGGCCGAATGCAAAAATGAATGCCGCCATGAGATTCGGGGTGGAATGTAAGGGTTAGGAGTGCTTTTGCATGCTCGATTTGGGAGGGCACAATTTTTGGCCCAGAAATCAAAAAATTCCTGACCCCGGGGTCAGGAAAACCTCTCGGGGTGAGCCAGGCGGAATCGGGCCGAATGCAAAAATGAAGACCGCCATGAGATTCGGGGTGGAATGTAAGGGTTAGGAGTGAATTTGCATGCTCGATTTGGGAGGGCACAATTTTTGGCCCAGAAATCAAAAAATTCCTGACCCCGGGGTCAGGAAAACCTCTCGGGGTGAGCCAGGCGGAATCAGGCCGAATGCATAAATGAAGACCGCCATGAGATTCGGGGTGGAATGTAAGGGTTAGGAGTGCTTTTGCATGCTCGATTTGGGAGGGCAGAATTTTTGGCCCAGAAATTAAAAAATTCCTGACCCCGGGGTCAGGAAAACCTCACGGGGTGAGCCAGGCGGAATCAGGCCGAATGCAAAAATGAATGCCGCCATGAGATTCGGTTTGGAATGTAAGGGTTAGGAGTGCTTTTGCATGCTCGATTTGGGAGGGCACAATTTTTGGCCCAGAAATCAAAAAATTCCTGACCCCGGGGTCAGGAAAACCTCTCGGGGTGAGCCAGGCGGAATCAGGCCGAATGCAAAAATGAAGACCGCCATGAGATTCGGGGTGGAATGTAAGGGTTAGGAGTGCTTTTGCATGCTCGATTTGGGAGGGCACAATTTTTGGCCCAGAAATCAAAAAATTCCTGACCCCGGGGTCAGGAAAACCTCACGGGTTGAGCCAGGCGGAATCAGGCCGAATGCCAAAATGAACGCCGCCATGAGATTCGGGCTGGAATGTAAGGTTTAGGAGTGCTTTTGCATGCTCGATTTGGGAGGGCACAATTTTTGGCCCAGAAATCAAAAAATTCCTGACCCCGGGGTCAGGAAAACCTCACGGGGTGAGCCAGGCGGAATCAGGCCGAATGCAAAAATGAAGACCGCCATGAGATTCGGGCTGGAATGTAAGGGTTAGGAGTGCTTTTGCATGCTCGATTTGGGAGGGCACAATTTTTGGCCCAGAAATCAAAAAATTCCTGACCCCGGGGTCAGGAAAACCTCTCGGTGTGAGCCAGGCGGAATCAGGCCGAATGCAAAAATGAAGACAGCCATGAGATTCGGGGTGGAATGTAAGGGTTAGGAGTGCTTTTGCATGCTCGATTTGGGAGGGCAGAATTTTTGGCCCAGAAATCAAAAAATTCCTGACCCCGGGGTCAGGAAAACCTCACGGGTTGAGCAAGGCGGAATCAGGCCGAATGCCAAAATGAACGCCGCCATGAGATTCGGGGTGGAATGTAAGTGTTAGGAGTGCTTTTGCATGCTCGATTGGGGATGGCACAATTTTTGGCCCAGAAATCAAAAAATTCCTGACCCTGGGGTCAGGAAAACCTCACGGGGTGAGCCAGGCGGAATCAGGCCGAATGCCAAAATGAACGCCGCCATGAGATTCGGGGTGGAATGTAAGCGTTAGGAGTGCTTTTGCATGCTCGAATTGGGAGGGCACAATTTTTGGCCCAGAAATCAAAAAATTTCCTGACCCCGGGGTCAGGAAAACCTCTCGGTGTGAGCCAGGCGGAATCAGGCCGAATGCAAAAATGAAGACCGCCATGAGATTCGGGGTGGAATGTAAGCGTTAGGAGTGCTTTTCCATGCTCGATTTGGGAGGGCACAATTTTTGGCCCAGAAATCAAAAAATTCCTGACCCCGGGGTCAGGAAAACCTCTCGGGGTGAGCCAGGCGGAATCAGGCCGAATGCAAAAATGAATGCCGCCATGAGATTCGGGTTGGAATGTAAGGGTTAGGAGTGCTTTTGCATGCTCGATTTGGGAGGGCACAATTTTTGGCCCAGAAATCAAAAAATTCCTGACCCCGGGGTCAGGAAAACCTCATGGGGTGAGCCAGGCGGAATCGGGCCGAATGCAAAAATGAATGCCGCCATGAGATTCGGGGTGGAATGTAAGGGTTAGGAGTGCTTTTGCATGCTCGATTTGGGAGGGCACAATTTTTGGCCCAGAAATCAAAAAATTCCTGACCCCGGGGTCAGGAAAACCTCTCGGGGTGAGCCAGGCGGAATCGGGCCGAATGCAAAAATGAAGACCGCCATGAGATTCGGGGTGGAATGTAAGGGTTAGGAGTGAATTTGCATGCTCGATTTGGGAGGGCACAATTTTTGGCCCAGAAATCAAAAAATTCCTGACCCCGGGGTCAGGAAAACCTCTCGGGGTGAGCCAGGCGGAATCAGGCCGAATGCATAAATGAAGACCGCCATGAGATTCGGGGTGGAATGTAAGGGTTAGGAGTGCTTTTGCATGCTCGATTTGGGAGGGCAGAATTTTTGGCCCAGAAATTAAAAAATTCCTGACCCCGGGGTCAGGAAAACCTCACGGGGTGAGCCAGGCGGAATCAGGCCGAATGCAAAAATGAATGCCGCCATGAGATTCGGTTTGGAATGTAAGGGTTAGGAGTGCTTTTGCATGCTCGATTTGGGAGGGCACAATTTTTGGCCCAGAAATCAAAAAATTCCTGACCCCGGGGTCAGGAAAACCTCTCGGGGTGAGCCAGGCGGAATCAGGCCGAATGCAAAAATGAAGTCCGCCATGAGATTCCGGGTGGAATGTAAGGGTTAGGAGTGCTTTTGCATGCTCGATTTGGGAGGGCAGAATATTTGGCCCAGAAATCAAAAAATTCCTGACCCCGGGGTCAGGAAAACCTCTCGGGGTGAGCCAGGCGGAATCGGGCCGAATGCATAAATGAAGACCGCCATGAGATTCGGGGTGGAATGTAAGGGTTAGGAGTGCTTTTGCATGCTCGATTTGGGAGGGCAGAATTTTTGGCCCAGAAATTAAAAAATTCCTGACCCCGGGGTCAGGAAAACCTAACGGGGTGAGCCAGGCGGAATCAGGCCGAATGCAAAAATGAATGCCGCCATGAGATTCGGTTTGGAATGTAAGGGTTAGGAGTGCTTTTGCATGCTCGATTTGGGAGGGCACAATTTTTGGCCCAGAAATCAAAAAATTCCTGACCCCGGGGTCAGGAAAACCTCTCGGGGTGAGCCAGGCGGAATCAGGCCGAATGCAAAAATGAAGTCCGCCATGAGATTCCGGGTGGAATGTAAGGGTTAGGAGTGCTTTTGCATGCTCGATTTGGGAGGGCAGAATATTTGGCCCAGAAATCAAAAAATTCCTGACCCCGGGGTCAGGAAAACCTCACGGGTTGAACCAGGCGGAATCAGGCCGAATGCCAAAATGAATGCCGCCATGAGATTCGGGCTGGAATGTAAGGTTTAGGAGTGCTTTTGCATGCTCGATTTGGGAGGGCACAATTTTTGGCCCAGAAATCAAAAAATTCCTGACCCCGGGGTCTGGAAAACCTCTCGGGGTGAGCCAGGCGGAATCAGGCCGAATGCAAAAATGAAGACCGCCATGAGATTCGGGGTGGAATGTAAGGGTTAGGAGTGCTTTTGCATGCTCGATTTGGGAGGGCACAATTTTTGGCCCAGAAATCAAAAAATTCCTGACCCCGGGGTCAGGAAAACCTCACGGGTTGAGCCAGGCGGAATCAGGCCGAATGCCAAAATGAACGCCGCCATGAGATTCGGGCTGGAATGTAAGGTTTAGGAGTGCTTTTGCATGCTCGATTTGGGAGGGCACAATTTTTGGCCCAGAAATCAAAAAATTCCTGACCCCGGGGTCAGGAAAACCTCACGGGGTGAGCCAGGCGGAATCAGGCCGAATGCAAAAATGAAGACCGCCATGAGATTCGGGCTGGAATGTAAGGGTTAGGAGTGCTTTTGCATGCTCGATTTGGGAGGGCACAATTTTTGGCCCAGAAATCAAAAAATTCCTGACCCCGGGGTCAGGAAAACCTCTCGGTGTGAGCCAGGCGGAATCAGGCCGAATGCAAAAATGAAGACAGCCATGAGATTCGGGGTGGAATGTAAGGGTTAGGAGTGCTTTTGCATGCTCGATTTGGGAGGGCAGAATTTTTGGCCCAGAAATCAAAAAATTCCTGACCCCGGGGTCAGGAAAACCTCACGGGTTGAGCAAGGCGGAATCAGGCCGAATGCCAAAATGAACGCCGCCATGAGATTCGGGGTGGAATGTAAGTGTTAGGAGTGCTTTTGCATGCTCGATTGGGGATGGCACAATTTTTGGCCCAGAAATCAAAAAATTCCTGACCCTGGGGTCAGGAAAACCTCACGGGGTGAGCCAGGCGGAATCAGGCCGAATGCCAAAATGAACGCCGCCATGAGATTCGGGGTGGAATGTAAGCGTTAGGAGTGCTTTTGCATGCTCGAATTGGGAGGGCACAATTTTTGGCCCAGAAATCAAAAAATTTCCTGACCCCGGGGTCAGGAAAACCTCTCGGTGTGAGCCAGGCGGAATCAGGCCGAATGCAAAAATGAAGACCGCCATGAGATTCGGGGTGGAATGTAAGCGTTAGGAGTGCTTTTCCATGCTCGATTTGGGAGGGCACAATTTTTGGCCCAGAAATCAAAAAATTCCTGACCCCGGGGTCAGGAAAACCTCTCGGGGTGAGCCAGGCGGAATCAGGCCGAATGCAAAAATGAATGCCGCCATGAGATTCGGGTTGGAATGTAAGGGTTAGGAGTGCTTTTGCATGCTCGATTTGGGAGGGCACAATTTTTGGCCCAGAAATCAAAAAATTCCTGACCCCGGGGTCAGGAAAACCTCATGGGGTGAGCCAGGCGGAATCGGGCCGAATGCAAAAATGAATGCCGCCATGAGATTCGGGGTGGAATGTAAGGGTTAGGAGTGCTTTTGCATGCTCGATTTGGGAGGGCACAATTTTTGGCCCAGAAATCAAAAAATTCCTGACCCCGGGGTCAGGAAAACCTCTCGGGGTGAGCCAGGCGGAATCGGGCCGAATGCAAAAATGAAGACCGCCATGAGATTCGGGGTGGAATGTAAGGGTTAGGAGTGCTTTTCCATGCTCGATTTGGGAGGGCACAATTTTTGGCCCAGAAATCAAAAAATTCCTGACCCCGGGGTCAGGAAAACCTCTCGGGGTGAGCCAGGCGGAATCAGGCCGAATGCATAAATGAAGACCGCCATGAGATTCGGGGTGGAATGTAAGGGTTAGGAGTGCTTTTGCATGCTCGATTTGGGAGGGCAGAATTTTTGGCCCAGAAATTAAAAAATTCCTGACCCCGGGGTCAGGAAAACCTCACGGGGTGAGCCAGGCGGAATCAGGCCGAATGCAAAAATGAATGCCGCCATGAGATTCGGTTTGGAATGTAAGGGTTAGGAGTGCTTTTGCATGCTCGATTTGGGAGGGCACAATTTTTGGCCCAGAAATCAAAAAATTCCTGACCCCGGGGTCAGGAAAACCTCACGGGTTGAACCAGGCGGAATCAGGCCGAATGCCAAAATGAATGCCGCCATGAGATTCGGGCTGGAATGTAAGGTTTAGGAGTGCTTTTGCATGCTCGATTTGGGAGGGCACAATTTTTGGCCCAGAAATCAAAAAATTCCTGACCCCGGGGTCAGGAAAACCTCTCGGGGTGAGCCAGGCGGAATCAGGCCGAATGCCAAAATGAACGCCGCCATGAGATTCGGGGTGGAATGTAAGGGTTAGGAGTGCTTTTGCATGCTCGATTTGGGAGGGCACAATTTTTGGCCCAGAAATCAAAAAAATTCCTGACCCCGGGGTCAGGAAAACCTCTCGGGGTGAGCCAGGCGGAATCAGGCCGAATGCCAAAATGAACGCCGCCATGAGATTCGGGGTGGAATGTAAGGGTTAGGAGTGCTTTTGCATGCTCGATTTGGGAGGGCACAATTTTTGGCCCAGAAATCAAAAAATTTCCTGACCCCGGGGTCAGGAAAACCTCTCGGTGTGAGCCAGGCGGAATCGGGCCGAATGCAAAAATGAAGACCGCCATGAGATTCGGGGTGGAATGTAAGGGTTAGGAGTGAATTTGCATGCTCGATTTGGGAGGGCACAATTTTTGGCCCAGAAATCAAAAAATTCCTGACCCCGGGGTCAGGAAAACCTCTCGGGGTGAGCCAGGCGGAATCAGGCCGAATGCATAAATGAAGACCGCCATGAGATTCGGGGTGGAATGTAAGGGTTAGGAGTGCTTTTGCATGCTCGATTTGGGAGGGCAGAATTTTTGGCCCAGAAATTAAAAAATTCCTGACCCCGGGGTCAGGAAAACCTCTCGGGGTGAGCCAGGCGGAATCAGGCCGAATGCAAAAATGAAGTCCGCCATGAGATTCCGGGTGGAATGTAAGGGTTAGGAGTGCTTTTGCATGCTCGATTTGGGAGGGCAGAATATTTGGCCCAGAAATCAAAAAATTCCTGACCCCGGGGTCAGGAAAACCTCACGGGTTGAACCAGGCGGAATCAGGCCGAATGCCAAAATGAATGCCGCCATGAGATTCGGGCTGGAATGTAAGGTTTAGGAGTGCTTTTGCATGCTCGATTTGGGAGGGCACAATTTTTGGCCCAGAAATCAAAAAATTCCTGACCCCGGGGTCAGGAAAACCTCTCGGGGTGAGCCAGGCGGAATCAGGCCGAATGCAAAAATGAAGACCGCCATGAGATTCGGGGTGGAATGTAAGCGTTAGGAGTGCTTTTGCATGCTCGATTTGGGAGGGCACAATTTTTGGCCCAGAAATCAAAAAATTCCTGACCCCGGGGTCAGGAAAACCTCACGGGTTGAGCCAGGCGGAATCAGGCCGAATGCCAAAATGAACGCCGCCATGAGATTCGGGCTGGAATGTAAGGTTTAGGAGTGCTTTTCCATGCTCGATTTGGGAGGGCACAATTTTTGGCCCAGAAATCAAAAAATTCGTGACCCCGGGGTCAGGAAAACCTCTCGGGGTGAGCCAGGCGGAATCAGGCCGAATGCAAAAATGAAGACCGCCATGAGATTCGGGGTGGAATGTAAGGGTTAGGTGTGCTTTTGCATGCTCGATTTGGGAGGGCACAATTTTTGGCCCAGAAATCAAAAAATTCCTGACCCCGGGGTCAGGAAAACCTCACGGGGTGAGCCAGGCGGAATCGGGCCGAATGCCAAAATGAATGCCGCCATGAGATTCGGGCTGGAATGTAAGGTTTAGGAGTGCTTTTGCATGCTCGATTTGGGAGGGCACAATTTTTGGCCCAGAAATCAAAAAATTCCTGACCCCGGGGTCAGGAAAACCTCACGGGTTGAGCAAGGCGGAATCAGGCCGAATGCCAAAATGAACGCCGCCATGAGATTCGGGGTGGAATGTAAGTGTTAGGAGTGCTTTTGGATGCTCGATTGGGGATGGCACAATTTTTGGCCCAGAAATGAAAAAATTCCTGACCCTGGGGTCAGGAAAACCTCACGGGGTGAGCCAGGCGGAATCAGGCCGAATGCCAAAATGAACGCCGCCATGAGATTCGGGGTGGAATGTAAGCGTTAGGAGTGCTTTTGCATGCTCGAATTGGGAGGGCACAATTTTTGGCCCAGAAATCAAAAAATTTCCTGACCCCGGGGTCAGGAAAACCTCTCGGTGTGAGCCAGGCGGAATCAGGCCGAATGCAAAAATGAAGACCGCCATGAGATTCGGGGTGGAATGTAAGCGTTAGGAGTGTTTTCCATGCTCGATTTGGGAGGGCACAATTTTTGGCCCAGAAATCAAAAAATTCCTGACCCCGGGGTCAGGAAAACCTCTCGGGGTGAGCCAGGCGGAATCAGGCCGAATGCAAAAATGAAGACTGCCATGAGATTCGGGGTGGAATGTAAGGGTTAGGAGTGCTTTTGCATGCTCGATTTTGGAGGGCACAATTTTTGGCCCAGAGATCAAAAAATTCCTGACCCCGGGGTCAGGAAAACCTCACGGGGTGAGCCAGGCGGAATTGGGCCGAATGCAAAAATGAATGCCGCCATGAGATTCGGGGTGGAATGTAAGGGTTAGGAGTGCTTTTGCATGCTCGATTTGGGAGGGCACAATTTTTGGCCCAGAAATCAATAAATTCCTGACCCCGGGGTCAGGAAAACCTCTCAGGGTGAGCCAGGCGGAATCAGGCCGAATGCAAAAATGAATGCCGCCATGAGATTCGGGGTGGAATGTAAGGGTTAGGAGTGCTTTTGCATGCTCGATTTGGGAGGGCACAATTTTTGGCCCAGAAATCAATAAATTCCTGACCACGGGGTCAGGAAAACCTCTCGGGGTGAGCCAGGCGGAATCAGGCCGAATGCAAAAATGAAGACCGCCATGAGATTCGGGGTGGAATGTAAGGGTTAGGAGTGCTTTTGCATGCTCGATTTGGGAGGGCACAATATTTGGCCCAGAAATCAAAAAATTCCTGACCCCGGGGTCAGGAAAACCTCACGGGTTGAGCCAGGCGGAATCAGGCCGAATGCCAAAATGAATGCCGCCATGAGATTCGGGCTGGAATGTAAGGTTTAGGAGTGCTTTTGCATGCTCGATTTGGGATGGCACAATTTTTGGCCCAGAAATCAAAAAATTCCTGACCCCGGGGTCAGGAAAACCTCACGGGGTGAGCCAGGCGGAATCAGGCCGAATGCAAAAATGAAGACCGCCATGAGATTCGGGGTGGAATGTAAGGGTTAGGAGTGCTTTTGCATGCTCGATTTGGGAGGGCACAATTTTTGGCCCAGAAATCAAAAAATTCCTGACCCCGGGGTCAGGAAAACCTCTCGGGGTGAGCCAGGCGGAATCAGGCCGAATGCAAAAATGAAGACTGCCATGAGATTCAGGGTGGAATGTAAGGGTTAGGAGTGCTTTTGCATGCTCGATTTGGGAGGGCACAATTTTTGGCCCAGAAATCAAAAAATTCCTGACCCCGGGGTCAGGACAACCTCACGGGGTGAGCCAGGCGGAATCAGGCCGAATGCAAAAATGAAGACCGCCATGAGATTCGGGGTGGAATGTAAGGGTTAGGAGTGGTTTTGCATGCTCGATTTGGGAGGGCACAATTTTTGGCCCAGAAATCAAAAAATTCCTGACCCCGGGGTCAGGAAAACCTCACGGGGTGAGCCGGGCGGAATCAGGCCGAATGCCAAAATGAACGCCGCCATGAGATTCGGGGTGGAATGTAAGCGTTAGGAGTGCTTTTGCATGCTCGAATTGGGAGGGCACAATTTTTGGCCGAGAAATCAAAAAATTTCCTGACCCCGGGGTCAGGAAAACCTCTCGGTGTGAGCCAGGCGGAATCAGGCCGAATGCAAAAATGAAGACCGCCATGAGATTCGGGGTGGAATGTAAGCGTTAGGAGTGTTTTCCATGCTCGATTTGGGAGGGCACAATTTTTGGCCCAGAAATCAAAAAATTCCTGACCCCGGGGTCAGGAAAACCTCTCGGGGTGAGCCAGGCGGAATCAGGCCGAATGCAAAAATGAAGACCGCCATGAGATTCGGGGTGGAATGTAAGGGTTAGGAGTGCTTTTGCATGCTCGATTTGGGAGGGCACAATTTTTGGCCCAGAAATCAAAAAATTCCTGACCCCGGGGTCAGGAAAACCTCACGGGGTGAGCCAGGCGGAATCGGGCCGAATGCAAAAATGAATGCCGCCATGAGATTCGGGGTGGAATGTAAGGGTTAGGAGTGCTTTTGCATGCTCGATTTGGGAGGGCACAATTTTTGGCCCAGAAATCAATAAATTCCTGACCCCGGGGTCAGGAAAACCTCTCGGGGTGAGCCAGGCGGAATCAGGCCGAATGCAAAAATGAAGACCGCCATGAGATTCGGGGTGGAATGTAAGGGTTAGGAGTGCTTTTGCATGCTCGATTTGGGAGGGCAGAATTTTTGGCCCAGAAATCAAAAAATTCCTGACCCCGGGGTCAGGAAAACCTCACGGGGTGAGCCAGGCGGAATCAGGCCGAATGCAAAAATGAATGCCGCCATGAGATTCGGTTTGGAATGTAAGGGTTAGGAGTGCTTTTGCATGCTCGATTTGGGAGGGCACAATTTTTGGCCCAGAAATCAAAAAATTCCTGACCCCGGGGTCAGGAAAACCTCACGGGGTGAGCCGGGCGGAATCAGGCCGAATGCCAAAATGAACGCCGCCATGAGATTCGGGGTGGAATGTAAGCGTTAGGAGTGCTTTTGCATGCTCGAATTGGGAGGGCACAATTTTTGGCCGAGAAATCAAAAAATTTCCTGACCCCGGGGTCAGGAAAACCTCTCGGTGTGAGCCAGGCGGAATCAGGCCGAATGCAAAAATGAAGACCGCCATGAGATTCGGGGTGGAATGTAAGCGTTAGGAGTGTTTTCCATGCTCGATTTGGGAGGGCACAATTTTTGGCCCAGAAATCAAAAAATTCCTGACCCCGGGGTCAGGAAAACCTCTCGGGGTGAGCCAGGCGGAATCAGGCCGAATGCAAAAATGAAGACCGCCATGAGATTCGGGGTGGAATGTAAGGGTTAGGAGTGCTTTTGCATGCTCGATTTGGGAGGGCACAATTTTTGGCCCAGAAATCAAAAAATTCCTGACCCCGGGGTCAGGAAAACCTCACGGGGTGAGCCAGGCGGAATCGGGCCGAATGCAAAAATGAATGCCGCCATGAGATTCGGGGTGGAATGTAAGGGTTAGGAGTGCTTTTGCATGCTCGATTTGGGAGGGCACAATTTTTGGCCCAGAAATCAATAAATTCCTGACCCCGGGGTCAGGAAAACCTCTCGGGGTGAGCCAGGCGGAATCAGGCCGAATGCAAAAATGAAGACCGCCATGAGATTCGGGGTGGAATGTAAGGGTTAGGAGTGCTTTTGCATGCTCGATTTGGGAGGGCAGAATTTTTGGCCCAGAAATCAAAAAATTCCTGACCCCGGGGTCAGGAAAACCTCACGGGGTGAGCCAGGCGGAATCAGGCCGAATGCAAAAATGAATGCCGCCATGAGATTCGGTTTGGAATGTAAGGGTTAGGAGTGCTTTTGCATGCTCGATTTGGGAGGGCACAATTTTTGGCCCAGAAATCAAAAAATTCCTGACCCCGGGGTCAGGAAAACCTCTCGGGGTGAGCCAGGCGGAATCAGGCCGAATGCAAAAATGAAGACCGCCATGAGATTCGGGGTGGAATGTAAGGGTTAGGAGTGCTTTTGCATGCTCGATTTGGGAGGGCACAATTTTTGGCCCAGAAATCAAAAAATTCCTGACCCCGGGGTCAGGAAAACCTCACGGGGTGAGCCAGGCGGAATCAGGCCGAATGCAAAAATGAATGCCGCCATGAGATTCGGTTTGGAATGTAAGGGTTAGGAGTGCTTTTGCATGCTCGATTTGGGAGGGCACAATTTTTGGCCCAGAAATCAAAAAATTCCTCTCCCCGGGGTCAGGAAAACCTCTCGGGGTGAGCCAGGCGGAATCAGGCCGAATGCAAAAATGAACACCGCCATGAGATTCGGGGTGGAATGTAAGTGTTAGGAGTGCTTTTGCATGCTCGATTTGGGAGGGCAGAATATTTGGCCCAGAAATCAAAAAATTCCTGACCCCGGGGTCAGGAAAACCTCTCGGTGTGAGCCAGGCGGAATCGGGCCGAATGCAAAAATGAATGCCGCCATGAGATTCGGGGTGGAATGTAAGGGTTAGGAGTGCTTTTGCATGCTCGATTTGGGAGGGCACAATTTTTGGCCCAGAAATCAAAAAATTCCTGACCCCGGGGTCAGGAAAACCTCTCGGGGTGAGCCAGGCGGAATCAGGCCGAATGCAAAAATGAAGACCGCCATGAGATTCGGGGTGGAATGTAAGGGTTAGGAGTGCTTTTGCATGCTCGATTTGGGAGGGCACAATTTTTGGCCCAGGAATCAAAAAATTCCTGACCCCGGGGTCAGGAAAACCTCTCGGGGTGAGCCAGGCGGAATCAGGCCGAATGCAAAAATGAAGACCGCCATGAGATTCGGGGTGGAATGTAAGTGTTAGGAGTGCTTTTGCATGCTCGATTTGGGAGGGCAGAATTTTTGGCCCAGAAATCAAAAAATTCCTGACCCCGGGGTCAGGAAAACCTCATGGGGTGAGCCAGGCGGAATCAGGCCGAATGCAAAAATGAATGCCGCCATGAGATTCGGTTTGGAATGTAAGGGTTAGGAGTGCTTTTGCATCCTCGATTTGGGAGGGCAGAATATTTGGCTCAGAAATCAAAAAATTCCTGACCCCGGGGTCAGGAAAACCTCACGGGTTGAACCAGGCGGAATCAGGCCGAATGCAAAAATGAATGCCGCCATGAGATTCGGGGTGGAATGTAAGGGTTAGGAGTGCTTTTGCATGCTCGATTTGGGAGGGCACAATTTTTGGCCCAGAAATCAATAAATTCCTGACCACGGGGTCAGGAAAACCTCTCGGGGTGAGCCAGGCGGAATCAGGCCGAATGCAAAAATGAAGACCGCCATGAGATTCGGGGTGGAATGTAAGGGTTAGGAGTGCTTTTGCATGCTCGATTTGGGAGGGCACAATATTTGGCCCAGAAATCAAAAAATTCCTGACCCCGGGGTCAGGAAAACCTCACGGGTTGAGCCAGGCGGAATCAGGCCGAATGCCAAAATGAATGCCGCCATGAGATTCGGGCTGGAATGTAAGGTTTAGGAGTGCTTTTGCATGCTCGATTTGGGATGGCACAATTTTTGGCCCAGAAATCAAAAAATTCCTGACCCCGGGGTCAGGAAAACCTCACGGGGTGAGCCAGGCGGAATCAGGCCGAATGCAAAAATGAAGACCGCCATGAGATTCGGGGTGGAATGTAAGGGTTAGGAGTGCTTTTGCATGCTCGATTTGGGAGGGCACAATTTTTGGCCCAGAAATCAAAAAATTCCTGACCCCGGGGTCAGGAAAACCTCTCGGGGTGAGCCAGGCGGAATCAGGCCGAATGCAAAAATGAAGACTGCCATGAGATTCAGGGTGGAATGTAAGGGTTAGGAGTGCTTTTGCATGCTCGATTTGGGAGGGCACAATTTTTGGCCCAGAAATCAAAAAATTCCTGACCCCGGGGTCAGGACAACCTCACGGGGTGAGCCAGGCGGAATCAGGCCGAATGCAAAAATGAAGACCGCCATGAGATTCGGGGTGGAATGTAAGGGTTAGGAGTGCTTTTGCATGCTCGATTTGGGAGGGCACAATTTTTGGCCCAGAAATCAAAAAATTCCTGACCCCGGGGTCAGGAAAACCTCACGGGGTGAGCCGGGCGGAATCAGGCCGAATGCCAAAATGAACGCCGCCATGAGATTCGGGGTGGAATGTAAGCGTTAGGAGTGCTTTTGCATGCTCGAATTGGGAGGGCACAATTTTTGGCCGAGAAATCAAAAAATTTCCTGACCCCGGGGTCAGGAAAACCTCTCGGTGTGAGCCAGGCGGAATCAGGCCGAATGCAAAAATGAAGACCGCCATGAGATTCGGGGTGGAATGTAAGCGTTAGGAGTGTTTTCCATGCTCGATTTGGGAGGGCACAATTTTTGGCCCAGAAATCAAAAAATTCCTGACCCCGGGGTCAGGAAAACCTCTCGGGGTGAGCCAGGCGGAATCAGGCCGAATGCAAAAATGAAGACCGCCATGAGATTCGGGGTGGAATGTAAGGGTTAGGAGTGCTTTTGCATGCTCGATTTGGGAGGGCACAATTTTTGGCCCAGAAATCAAAAAATTCCTGACCCCGGGGTCAGGAAAACCTCACGGGGTGAGCCAGGCGGAATCGGGCCGAATGCAAAAATGAATGCCGCCATGAGATTCGGGGTGGAATGTAAGGGTTAGGAGTGCTTTTGCATGCTCGATTTGGGAGGGCACAATTTTTGGCCCAGAAATCAATAAATTCCTGACCCCGGGGTCAGGAAAACCTCTCGGGGTGAGCCAGGCGGAATCAGGCCGAATGCAAAAATGAAGACCGCCATGAGATTCGGGGTGGAATGTAAGGGTTAGGAGTGCTTTTGCATGCTCGATTTGGGAGGGCAGAATTTTTGGCCCAGAAATCAAAAAATTCCTGACCCCGGGGTCAGGAAAACCTCACGGGGTGAGCCAGGCGGAATCAGGCCGAATGCAAAAATGAATGCCGCCATGAGATTCGGTTTGGAATGTAAGGGTTAGGAGTGCTTTTGCATGCTCGATTTGGGAGGGCACAATTTTTGGCCCAGAAATCAAAAAATTCCTGACCCCGGGGTCAGGAAAACCTCTCGGGGTGAGCCAGGCGGAATCAGGCCGAATGCAAAAATGAAGACCGCCATGAGATTCGGGGTGGAATGTAAGGGTTAGGAGTGCTTTTGCATGCTCGATTTGGGAGGGCACAATTTTTGGCCCAGAAATCAAAAAATTCCTGACCCCGGGGTCAGGAAAACCTCACGGGGTGAGCCAGGCGGAATCAGGCCGAATGCAAAAATGAATGCCGCCATGAGATTCGGTTTGGAATGTAAGGGTTAGGAGTGCTTTTGCATGCTCGATTTGGGAGGGCACAATTTTTGGCCCAGAAATCAAAAAATTCCTCTCCCCGGGGTCAGGAAAACCTCTCGGGGTGAGCCAGGCGGAATCAGGCCGAATGCAAAAATGAATGCCGCCATGAGATTCGGTTTGGAATGTAAGTGTTAGGACTGCTTTTGCATGCTCGATTTGGGAGGGCACAATTTTTGGCCCAGAAATCAAAAAATTCCTGACCCCGGGGTCAGGAAAACCTCTCGGGGTGAGCCAGGCGGAATCAGGCCGAATGCAAAAATGAAGTCCGCCATGAGTTTCGGGGTGGAATGTAAGGGTTAGGAGTGCTTTTGCATGCTCGATTTGGGAGGGCAGAATATTTGGCCCAGAAATCAAAAAATTCCTGACCCCGGGGTCAGGAAAACCTCACGGGTTGAACCAGGCGGAATCAGGCCGAATGCCAAAATGAATGCCGCCATGAGATTCGGGCTGGAATGTAAGGTTTAGGAGTGCTTTTGCATGCTCGATTTGGGAGGGCACAATTTTTGGCCCAGAAATCAAAAAATTCCTGACCCCGGGGGTCAGGAAAACCTCTCGGGGTGAGCCAGGCGGAATCAGGCCGAATGCAAAAATGAAGACCGCCATGAGATTCGGGGTGGAATGTAAGGGTTAGGAGTGCTTTTGCATGCTCGATTTGGGAGGGCACAATTTTTGGCCCAGAAATCAAAAAATTCCTGACCCCGGGGTCAGGAAAACCTCTCGGAGTGAGCAAGGCGGAATCAGGCCGAATGCAAAAATGAACACCGCCATGAGATTCGGGGTGGAATGTAAGTGTTAGGAGTGCTTTTGCATGCTCGATTTGGGAGGGCAGAATATTTGGCCCAGAAATCAAAAAATTCCTGACCCCGGGGTCAGGAAAAAACCTCTCGGTGTGAGCCAGGCGGAATCGGGCCGAATGCAAAAATGAATGCCGCCATGAGATTCGGGGTGGAATGTAAGGGTTAGGAGTGCTTTTGCATGCTCGATTTGGGAGGGCACAATTTTTGGCCCAGAAATCAAAAAATTCCTGACCCCGGGGTCAGGAAAACCTCTCGGGGTGAGCCAGGCGGAATCAGGCCGAATGCAAAAATGAAGACCGCCATGAGATTCGGGGTGGAATGTAAGGGTTAGGAGTGCTTTTGCATGCTCGATTTGGGAGGGCACAATTTTTGGCCCAGGAATCAAAAAATTCCTGACCCCGGGGTCAGGAAAACCTCTCGGGGTGAGCCAGGCGGAATCAGGCCGAATGCAAAAATGAAGACCGCCATGAGATTCGGGGTGGAATGTAAGTGTTAGGAGTGCTTTTGCATGCTCGATTTGGGAGGGCAGAATTTTTGGCCCAGAAATCAAAAAATTCCTGACCCCGGGGTCAGGAAAACCTCACGGGGTGAGCCAGGCGGAATCAGGCCGAATGCAAAAATGAATGCCGCCATGAGATTCGGTTTGGAATGTAAGGGTTAGGAGTGCTTTTGCATCCTCGATTTGGGAGGGCAGAATATTTGGCTCAGAAATCAAAAAATTCCTGACCCCGGGGTCAGGAAAACCTCACGGGTTGAACCAGGCGGAATCAGGCCGAATGCCAAAATGAATGCCGCCATGAGATTCGGGCTGGAATGTAAGGTTTAGGAGTGCTTTTGCATGCTCGATTTGGGAGGGCACAATTTTTGGCCCAGAAATCAAAAAATTCCTGACCCCGGGGTAAGGAAAACCTCTCGGGGTGAGCCAGGCGGAATCAGGCCGAATGCAAAAATGAAGACCGCCATGAGATTCGGGGTGGAATGTAAGGGTTAGGAGTGCTTTTGCATGCTCGATTTGGGAGGGCACAATTTTTGGCCCAGAAATCAAAAAATTCCTCTCCCCGGGGTCAGGAAAACCTCACGGGTTGAGCCAGGCGGAATCAGGCCGAATGCCAAAATGAATGCCGCCATGAGATTCGGGCTGGAATGTAAGGTTTAGGAGTGCTTTTGCATGCTCGATTTGGGAGGGCACAATTTTTGGCCCAGAAATCAAAAAATTCCTGACCCCGGGGTCAGGAAAACCGCACGGGGTGAGCCAGGCGGAATCAGGCCGAATGCAAAAATGAAGACCGCCATGAGATTCGGGGTGGAATGTAAGGGTTAGGAGTGCTTTTGCATGCTCGATTTGGGGAGGGCACAATTTTTGGCCCAGAAATCAAAAAATTCCTGACCCCGGGGTCAGGAAAACCTCTCGGGGTGAGCCAGGCGGAATCAGGCCGAATGCAAAAATA